>NC_041816.1:21065206-21372437 GCF_900964775.1 Scleropages formosus
CTGGTATAAATATAAATTTAGCAAAAACTTGTGTCAGAAGCTGCTGCATTACACCTGAGTATGTGCCACTGGCAATGACTGAACTGCTTTTCTAACATTAACGTTAACACACGCTCAAAAATAATGTGTGTTACACATTTGTGTCAATTTTAATAATTAACAGTCAACCGTGTCCTAATACGAAAGAAAAAACTGGGACATTAATTATATTTTTTTCTGTCCCTGGATTCTCATTACCGGCTTCAAATGGCAGTTGATACAAGTGTGGCTCGTATGACTCCGTGCATCATGGAAGGTGGATAGGGTACCTCTAGACTGGCAATCTGGGGTGGTGGGGTGGCCCTTGTATTTAAGAAACAAAAAGCTACAGGGAGGTTCACCACTCCTCAGTCTCCCTGGTAAAGCCTGTGCCAGGATACTGGAAGATAGGCTCCATCCATTGAAAAGAGGCTCCATTGAGTCCCAGATTATTAGAGCTCGTTGGGAGTCGCTTTGGAGAAAAGCATCTAATAAATAAATTTAAATTCCATAGTTTCAGGGGGAACAACACAAATTTCATCTACTGACTTTCCCTGGCACAGCTGTTTGAGTAGGCATATGGATATGCTAATCAAGTCTATATGTGTTTTGTTTTTGACATGGAAAGCTTGGTTTTGTGGACTTGTAAACAGCAGATGAGCAAGGACACATTGCAGCTGCGTTGGGAACACATCACATTCATTTAGCAGACACATTTCTCCAAAGCAACTTCCAACAAACTCCATATAGTGATATCAGCTCACACACCTTATTCACCCCAGTGACTTACACTGCTAGATACACTACTAACAATGGCTCACTTCTCCATACATCAGTGAGACACACTTTGTCAGTCACTCACACACTATGGGGGAACCTCAACAACATGTATTTAGACTGTGGGAAGAAACCAGAGCACCCAGAGGAAACCCACACAGACATGGGGAGAACATACAAACTCCACCCAGACTGAGCAGGAATCAAACCCGTGTCCTCTCACACCACTTAGGCATTGTAATACAGCAGCACAGCTCACTACGCCACTATTCCACCCATACACTTGGTGATCCCCCAAACGCAGCTGGAGACAGGAAGGTTTCAGTCTACTTGTACTGCGACACTCTCCGCAATAGAGGATGGGAACTGAACGTGCATGTAGTTCAGCTCTAAAAATGCAAATCCGTTCAAATGGTCGACAACTTATTGTTATGAATAATAAAAAAAAAATGTTAATTTATTTTGCTTGTATTCCTGTACCGGGATATGTTTGGATAAATGTTTTGTGTTGCAGTGTCTTCAGGTTCAACATCTGCATTGTTTCGGTACAAAACCATTTTTACATTGACAGCGGAAGAGTAAATTCTGTCTGAGTCATCGGTGGAGAAGTGGCAACGACTGGAAGCAGCATGCAGCCTGTAATCAACACCTTCGAGACGGCAGATTACTACAACAGAATCAAATCATCCTCCTCCCGGCAGGAGGCTCTTAGGCACGGGCCCGGCCTGGTGTTCCCCTCCATTATCCTCCTCTGAGAGGTTCAAGTCCTGTAGGGCATGAGATGGGTAAAGCGAATAATACAGCACTGAACTGTGTTATACTTCCAGCTGCTGTGCTCCCAGCCTTTAATGCAGTCCTCTCCAAGACTGACACTAAGGTAGACAGGTAAAAAGGACACAGAATCCGAGGTAATGACAAGGTTTGGGCCCTAGAAAATTACTTGCATTCCCGCATATAATGGCTGGACCTATAATAAAGGCAACAAGGCTCGGCGCTTTTGTGTATGTGCTATATGGTCGAGAGGAGAGCAACATGCCTTGATTCCTTGATAGTTATCCATCCTTGATTCCTGGATAATTATCCATCAGGATGCTTAATGCCTTACCCATGGAGAACTAACTGCGATTTATCATTTCCAATTATCGCCTTTGTTCATGCTTCTTCAACCTGAGACGGCGCATAAATGGCTGTTGTGCTTTAATGTGTGACGGTCTCTCTCGTATTTACTGAACGAGCTCAAGACTATGTGGTTGAAGCCCTCATCTGTTAATGAATAAAGTAATAAATGAAAACGTTCTTAACTCCAGAGGGAAAACGCACTTGGCTGTAGCAGAAACATAGGGTAATAAAAAGAAGACATGATGGCATGAACAAATATTGACATTGACAGACACATACAAATAAACAAATATGAAAATGAACATAGTTATGATGGGGGAGGAATACAGCAATGGAGCCCAAGCTCTGTACCACTCAGCCATTAGGAAGCCACTACTCCAACAACAGATAGACTCATTATAGAGCCTTAAGGCTACTGGTAGAAGTCACTTCTGGCCGCATCCCCTGGAGCAGCGCATCTTCCCTGAAACAATATCATTTAAGCTTTTGAACGATCACATACAACACATACAATTACATACAATGGGACAGCTGGTAGCGTGGTGGCTGGAGCTGTTTCATTTGGACCCAAAGGTCACAGATTTGATCCCCATCTCTGACTGTAGTAGCCCTGAGCAAGGTACTTACCCTGAAATTGCTCCAGTAAAATTACGTAGCTGAGTAAATGGATAAATAATTGTAGGTTGACCAACACTGTAAATTGCTTTGGAGAAAAGCATTAGCCCAATAAATAAATGTAACATGGTTCTTGTCACTTCCTTATCTTGTTTAGGCTTATGGAAATTTGAATTTAAGTCCCTTATTTAAATATAGACACACACACACACACACACACACACACACACACACACACACACACACTGACTGAAGCCACTTGTCCCAAGCAGGGTCGTGGTGAGCCAGAGCCTAGCCTGGCAACACAGGGCACAAGGCTGGAGGGGGAGGGGACACACCCAGGACGGCACGCCAGTCTGTCACAAGGCACCCCACGCAGGACTCAAACCCCAGACCCTCCCATGGAGTAGGTACAGGCCAAACCCGTTGCACCACCACACCCGTTTACCCTAAATTGCTCCAGTAAAATTTTTCTAGCTGTACAAATAGGTAAATAATTGTAAAATGCTTTGGAGAAAAGCATCAAACAAATATAAAATAAACTGCCTGTAATGCATTTTCTATCCTGTGGATTCAGTATTTAAACCAACCCCAAAGAACACATGATCTGAGTCTGTCAAAAAATACTGCCTTCATGGTAACTTGGAGGTAAACAGCTGAAAGGTGAGATTGGAATACAAAACGAAAATACTTCCAAAGAAGGAATATAGCAAAACGTCTTAAAAAATTCCAATACTTAAAGTTGCAATTCATGTTTAAAGTGACGAGAGTTTGAAAATGTGAACGCATAACTTAATAAAGTAACACAGCTTTAACTATAACCTTGTTTAGTGACATAATTGGACCACAGGCGCTCTCTAGTGTTTGCGTATCACGTCCACTGCAAAATGCATCATCGGTGATAAACTCCTCCTCATGGACATTTCCTCAAGGTCAAGCACAGATTTCCTCCCTAGGAGTTATTTCTTTTGGAAGCTCTCTGAATCCAAAGGCAGTAGCTCTAATCACTACGTTACCAGCTGTTCTCCGTATTTTATTGAATATTGATTTTTTTTTTCCAGCTCATGCTTGATATTTGTGGATCGACTCATCTTCTCTCTGTGCTGCTGCTTTTATTTCTATGATGCTGTGACCCAGTGCTGCTAATAATTAAAAAATAACATAACTGACATGGGGGAGTACAGTGGTGCAGCGGGTTTGGCCAGGGACTGCCCTGGAGACCTTTCTGGGGTTGACGTCCTGCTTGGGGGGCCTTGTGGTGGACTGGCATCCCATCCTACATGTGTCCCCTCCCCCTCAGCCTCGCACCCTGTGTTGCCGGGTTAGACTCCGGTTCACCGCGGGACAAGCAGTTGTAGACAGTGTGTATATCAGACATTTGTTGCCTGCATGTCCTTTTTAGGGTCACAGTGGTCTAGATCCAGTCCCAGAACCAATGGGCACTAGTCTAGGAGACCTAGGACACTCTGGACAGGACACGAGTCCCTCACAAGATAGCCACATGCTACAGGCATTTTTGTGTTGCCAGCCCACCCTAAAGGTATTGTTATGTCCGCAATCCGTGAAGCAATCAGGTCCGCACGAGGTTCAGTGGAACAGAACGCGACAACTTTATTTCTACATACTCAGCACAGACAAGCGCAATGCACATGCGCCGACGCTTCGGCGCTGCAGTATGTTTAAACATACACAACAGGTATGTTTGAGGTATGTGTAGGAGGGATCTGGAGCTCCTGGAGAAAACTCACACAGACTGAGCTGGATTCAAACCTCAGCCAAAATAGTCCGGGCTCTGCGAGGGGGTAGTGCTGCCTGCTGCACCTCCATACTGCCAAAAGAATGTAACATTAAATCAATCATCTGTACATACACACTTTGGATTGCCTATAGTACACTCATACATTTACTGTATATAGCTTTCTGTTTTCGATATATAAAAATACAAAGATTAATTCGCCTTGAAGAAATGCGGTTAGAGGACACTGGCTGCCCTATTACAAGTCACAAGTCAGGGGCAAAGTAATACTTCTAAAGCATAATTACACAGAATGGTTCACAATGCACATCTTTCACATTTGAAGCAGTCTGCTTATAGCTATATTGTATTCATCAATAATTCATCCATAATAACATTCCTAGGGTTTTGTCAGTGAATCTTTCTGTGCCATATAATAAAGAAATATGAACTTTAAACACGAGTTGTATTTAGTTAAGTTACACTAGAGCAGTTTTTGCACCATTTCTGCCACATAATTTCATTTATAATCAATTGTTCCAGAACTTGCATTTCACTGAAATTCAGTTAGCCTGGGTAATGTTACAATACTACGTGTGACACAGTATTGATTATTCATTCATTAGTTTTAACTGTTGACTTGCTAATTTACTGTTGCAGCTGGAAGGGGAAACGGCGGAAATGATGCTGTGATTAATCAGCTGTCTGGAAATTCCTCATACATCATAAATGAATGAACGAGCCAAAGATCTAAATTTTTTCACTGACCTAAACCACACAGTTCAAACTAGAGCGGTAAACTAGAATGCCTTCCTCTTTGCTTGCTATGTGTTTAAAAGAAAAAAGTTTCAAACCATATAAAATGGCAAATAATTTCATGTGATCAATACTGAGATTACTTGCTGGATATATACATTTCCTCTCCAGTCACCAATTTTCTCTGAATATTTCTTACTTTAACAAGATGAATGGTCTGCAGAGGCTCACATATCAACATCACCAAACCTCCTTCAATGGATTTATTGAGTGGCCTGTTTGTATTTACTGTGTGATTTTGCAAATGAGACACTGCCGTAGGGTGGCTGGAGCGGCTGCCTTTGGCTCCGAAAGTTGCTGGTTCAATATCTACCTCCAGTTGTAGTTCCCTTGAGCAAGGTGCTTACCCTGCAATTGCGCCAGTGCCTTCACCTGGCTGTATGCCTGGGTACCTAGTTGCGTCCCCTTGATGGAGTAGCATCCCGTTGAAGGTGTCCTCCACCCCGCGTCCCTTAGCCTTGCACCCAACGTCTTCAGGATAGGCTCAGTCTCGCCGCGACCCTGCTCGGGACGAGTGGCTATTGATCGGTTGGTTAGACTCCCATAGTGATGTTTCTGAAGCACATGGACTTTCATGCACTCAGGAAGCTCATAGGAGGATCAGATATGTGGACAGAATCTTTCTTTTTATATTTTAGGCATTGTTTCAGAATAAGAAGGAACGAAACCTATAGACCTTCATGTTGACTCTCTGAATGTTCTATTCTTCTTTCTAGTATGTTCACATCACTGTCTTGATTTCTTATTTTAAGCCCTTGATAAAATTCTGTTGACCTTTGATCTGATGTGCAACTGTGTGAAAAGTAAGTCCGTTGAAATCTATGTGGGTCATCAGTGGTCTCCATCGAATTCATTTAGGGCACAAAGACAGCTATTATACAATAAAGACCACATTAATCTGTAAGTGGTATCATTATTTCAGAGACGGCCTGTCATTAAATCAGGACTGAGTAATACGGCAATTGGCCAAGTCCATGCATCAGCATGAGCATAACTGAGACGCAAATGTGGGGAGAATATCCTCCTTGTCTGGATTTAGATAGATATCCTTTATATTCCAGTCAAACTAGAAAAGATGAGTGTGCACAATATGTTTAATCTGCATTTTGACTCCGAAATCAGTACCTGAGTGCCTTCCACCCTACCATCCAAAAGGCAAAGGCAAAGTTGACTTAGAAGAAAAAAATTAAATATTAATTTTTAAAAAACTTTCCATGGCCACAGAGCACAACTGCAAATTACAGAGGCTCGGTTCAAGGAAAGACTCACCTGCCCTTTAGGAAACTGTAGAAAAAGGACATCTATAGGGTGACAGACTTCACAGATTCATTTGAACATTTGTTTTCAGCTGTGGCCATAAATGTTTTGCCAATGTTCATGAACTGACGGTCTGGCCTCACTGGGAGGCAATTTCATTTTTGATAGACGTGTAACTCAACCTTGGGCTTCACAACTGAGAAAGAGAACACAGTGACACAAGTTAACTAGTTTAAAAAAAATTATATTTAACATCTAAAGAAAACTAATAAATAATAATTTGCTAATGGAAAACTGCTACATTGGATTTTAAAGTTCAGTTGACCAGTCTATAAATTTGTTTATTACATACTTAAAAAGATATTTTTCAGATGCTTTGAAAGCTATTTTCCATAGTTCAATAAATAATATAGTAGGATTCCATTACTGATGTATGAAGACAAACACGGAAAACTAAAACAAAAGAAATAACAAATTCACTTTGTCATCTTACCATAGAACGACTGATTTTTGAACTCATTGCTGCACATGTTGAATTTTGTAACTGACTGCAGTTGAAACAAGGGTCTTGAAATAGTTGATATACTGTCCTGATTTAAAGTTACTTAAAAATTTGAGCCTTCTGTACATGTTAACCTTAGAAGTAATAGTGAACAACTTTAATGAAGGCAGCCAGTATCATAGTGGTTATAGGTGCTGCCTTTGGTTCCAAAGGTTGTAGGTTTAGTTCCTCCCTCTAGCTGGGTGCTTACCCTAAAACTGTGCTAGTGAGCTTACCCTACTGTTTGAACAGGTAAACAATTGTAAGAAGCTTAGTGTTGCAAATTGCTTTGGAAAAAGCTGTCCACTAACTGAATGAATTTAAGAGAGCATCATTTCCCTATATTGTTAACTCTCTTCACAAAACCTTTGAGACAACTGAACAGCCTTCATGTGTTTGTTTATGTGTTTGCTGCAGGTTCCATCAACTATGTGAAAAATCCCATTCCCATGGCAACACTGACAGAGTACCTGAAAGTTACTGTTATATCAAAATGCAAATGCATGCAGCCTGCTCTTTCACATAATATGACCCGCAAGAACCTTTGGAAAATTAATATATACTATACCTATTATGCAGCATGATGGTGCACTGGGTAGAGCTGCCATCTCACATGTCTTCCTTGTGCCTATGTAAGTTCCCACCCTCACTCCAAAGACATGCAGTTGAGGTGTATTGGTGATGCTAAATTTACCTTTGGGTGTGTATGTGTGTGTGGCTACCCTACAATGGACTGGCTTCCTGTGGGCAGTGTATCCCCCAACTCTTGCTAAATTTTGAATATTGATAAAAGGATCAGCAGATAAATCCCAGATATACAAGTTGGGCCCGTCATTTTCAACAGGTCCAGATTTACCATCGCATACTTGGTAGGTTCCACGAATGTAAAGTTCGGACCCTCTACAGGCTATATGGAGCTCTTAATTCCTATATATACACAACAGAGTGGATTAATGATAAGACTGGACAATACTTACAAATTTACTCTTCTCATAACCAAGCAGATTAGAAGAAGTTTCTCCTATGGGCAGAATATGCTTAGAATTCACTCATCCATTCAATTAATACACTGCCTCCATTCTTGGGTATCTTAGGTTATCACCCTGCCTTGTTCCCGTGAATCCTCGCACCTGTTGACATGCCTGCAGCGGACAACTGGTTCAGCAGAAGTGAGGAAGTCTGCTGGTCTGTCCATGTCCCTTTTCCAAAGGGAAACTTTTCGTAGAAAGGTAGAAGCTTGCAAAGAGCAAACTACCTTGTACCAGTCTGGACAAAGGAATTGGCTATCCACATGTGATGTAAAACTGCGACTGAAATGGAAAACATTAGGTCCCCGTTACCTAGGAACCTTTAAAATAATTGACAGTCTGTTACCTGCAATTGATTCCTTACTGTTGCATCTGTCAGACTTTCTTTGTCTTTCTGATAAGTGACATTACCCTTTCCCACCATTGATGTAGAGCGTTCTCCAGCATATGCGGTCCATTCCTTCCTGGACTCCAAACGCTAGGATAGTTGCCTTCTGTACTGTGCTGACAGTGTCCCATAACATCTCGGGCAGCTCCCTCAATATGAAGTTTCACTGGAACACCCAATGTCTTCCCTTGGTGATCCCATCCAGCATATCAACAGTCAGCTGATGGAGCTGCTCTACAAACTCCAGTGACCTTGGGAGAAAATCAGAGTACCTCTACGCAAGACTTGTAGCAGCCTTCCTGGACACCCAACCTGCATCCCCTAATGAGGACTCTTTAAAAGCAAATCCAGAATACTGTCTTTGCTGAGCCTCATTGTATTTACTTTGCAAATCATGTTGCTAATCTGCTCTGATGGGAAAACCCTGGTGTATTCTTGCCTGTGTTGACCGTGCTCTTGAGTGCCTTGTGTGTCTTGTGTTTGAAGATTCATTTGCAACTGAAGGTCTGCACCATTATAACTGTAATTAAACTCTGCACTGGGTTCACCTGCACATCCCAAGTTTGTGTCCTTAAAATTTCTTCACTGATAACAATATGTTTACGATCTTTAGTGAGTAAAGAAGAAGTAGCATTATTATTGGCTTATAAAAGCCAAATCTAAGGAATATTCCACATATGAGACATAATCAGTAAGTTTATTCATTTACTCTTCATGAAGAAAATTAACCTAAATTACCACTAAGCATTCATTTTATCTAGAATCTAAGAAGTTTGGTATGAATACATAAAACAAACTAACTTTCACACTACCAGTACTTTTAATGAGATGACCCATTCAGAGCACTTCACAAATGCTACTGGGAGCTCATTAGTTTGGAGCTTTGGGAGAAGTCACCCCCACTCTACCCCAATCTTGTCTGATAGAGCCAAAGCCAGTGTGGAGACAGGGTTGAGGGTGAAAACGAAGTGTTTTAACCAAGAAAGAAGCAATGGACTGCTGAAGTTACTCATAGATTAACATTTGATTATCAGGTGCGTACAAGATGCCGTCATCAGACTGATTCCGAAATATCAGCAAACAAATCACTCAGCCCTGACGCTCCTGAAAATGAAACAATTTCCCCTATTCTATGGATTTTCTCTCTGATCTTGTAGAACATTTATTTGATTACATTTGTATCATAATGTTATTCTAGGACAGGATCAGAATTTCTCTTTGCTAATGTATGTATAGAATTGTATTGTAACTGTTTGCTTATGACAAGCAGCAGGGACACATACAGTGTACATTCCAGTGCAACTGATCAGCCACAGAGATTCAGCATTTAAAACCAGACTGTGAGCCATTGTCTGAACCCAAACACTGCTTGACTCTGCGCAGCTGGCTCGACTTTCGCTCTGTACCCATTATGACCCGTGTTCTCAGAATGACGTCAGCCGCAATCCCGTTGGGAATGCAATGAGTCAGAGCATCAGTTCGCTGGAGTTGTGCAGCCATTAGCTCGTCACTGGCAATCTCTGTGGCTCCCTTCTCACACTCCTGCAAAGTTTCCTTTATTTACCACTGTTACCACCCTTGCACGTGTTTTGCTGCTATGGGGAAGAGGTGGGAAGAATTTTTCTTTCCCTCATTTCTCATAGCTTGGACAGACAGCCACACAGTTACTATGCAGTTGTTCAGATTATAAAGATTAAAAATTGTCCAGCTGCCTCAAGGGGATCCCCAAGTTTTAAACAAATGCAGAAGCCCTATGTGAATGAGCAATAGTCCAGCACAAAACAGAATAAACCAAATTGTTTTTTTAATAAGTAATCTTTCTGGAAATGCAAAACTTCACATTATCTAAAATATTTCAGATTATACAAAATATAAGAAATATTTTATTTCATGTCATAAAATCTAAGAATATTTGATACAAATCACTTTTTACTTTTTTATCTCTGTATTAAATGCTATAGCATTCAGCTAACAGTTTGCTGACCGATGTGCCTTGGGTGAATATTGTCGGTCAGTTAGTAGTACGTAGGGGCGTGCGGTGGTGCAGTGGGTTTGCCTGGGTCACGCTTTCTGGTGGGTTTGGGGTTCAAGTCCTGTTTGGGATTCCTTGTGATGGACTGGCATCCCGTCTTGGGTGTGTCCTCTCCCTCTCCAGTCCTGTGCCCCGTATTGCCGGGGTGGGCTCTGACTCACCACCACCCTGCTTGGGACAAGCGGTTTCAGACAATATGTGTGAGTACTAGCATGTGACGTTCTGATTGTGGGTGTACCCATAACAGTGGTTCTCAGAACCATAAGAGTAGAAGGCAGCACAGAGCACTATTTGGGTCTCTGTAAGGAAAGTAAGTGGTTCTTTGCAACAGAAAATATCTATATATTACAGTGAGCTTAAATTATTCTGTAATGATTTAACATATATAATGCCCATCAAAAGTTTGAGTACCCATCCTCTAAAACTTTCCTTTGGTCCAGTTCTTCCCATGAAAGTAGTGCCCAGGTTGCACATGTGTACTCACACTTTTGACTGGTAGTGTTCATTACAATTAAAATTGCAAAGAACATAATGTGCTTTCAGTGTGAAGTTACTGGTATTAACAGTATTACGAGTACAAACTGCTGAACATAGCATATACAAATAATTCTTTGCTGACATATCATGACAACAAACACTTTTCTGCACACAATTTGAGAATAGCTATAAACAGAGTAGGCAATCTAGGTTACTATGACAACCTCTGTATTTTTCACTTAAGGTATCACAGTAACTATCAACTATGCTTTCTACAATCTCGTAATTCTAATGAATATTGCATATTAAAACACATCATATCAAGATGATTTCTGAAACACATCTCTTGGAACAATAATCTAGTAGAACATCCTCTTACAACATTCAGCTGATCATTATTGCAGCAGGTAGTGTATTGGTTAGAGCTGCTGCCTTTGGATTTTGAAATTGTAGATTCAGATCCCATTTTCTGCTATAGCACCCTTGAATATATAGTATCGTACCCCTGAGTGAGGTAAGAATACACTAGTATTTTCACAAGGGAGTGGATCAACAGGAACAAGGTCTGCTAAGTAAACACAATCAAGAGTCAATACAAAATTCATTGTCATCACGTTTGCAAAATTTTCCCTTTCATATATATATATGTAGAGGGAGAGAATAGTTCTAGTACCCTCTCTCCTCCACAGCTACAGAACTGTGGGTGAAAATGGGCAAATACCTAATTCCTCCAAGTTTGTTGCATTGCCTGATGAAAGATGTACAAAATGTAATGAAATTGTGTATTTTTCACAACATTCCCATGAGCTATATGCTCAGCTGTCCCGTGTTTGACTTGTTATGGTGCTGCAAGTAGAAGGCATAAGAACTGGGATATTTGCCACCACAAACCTGGGAGAAAAATGCAATTCAAACCTTGTTCTGTTGGACAATACATACTTATATTCCAAAAAAAGTCTGGAGATGGCTGTGGCTTGTATGTGTCACAAATATAAAGAAAATTTCGGTTTGGATTAGATTATTATTTTGGAGATAGGGCACCAGAATCATTCGACTGAGGTTGCATCTCACTTTGTCACTGTTGTTCAACACTTATTCAAACTGGTGTCACAGTAGTGCAAAGCCCATCCCAGAAGCACAGGGAATTAGGCTAATCAAGGTACACCCTGGACAGGACAGCTGTCCACTGCAAGACAGCCACACAGTTCTGCACTGAAGGCAAGTTAGAGTCACCGATTAACATAAAACACATTTTCAGACTATGGGAGGAAACCAGAGCTCCTGATGGAAACCTAAGTCAACAAGGCATTGTGATCTGGAGTTGAACCAGTCTTTGTAAAGTCCAAGCACTGTGAGACAGCAGCACTACCTGCTGTACCACCACGATGTCCTAATATTGCACCTCTAACCCTTTACACACATTAACATTAAAAAAAAAAAAAAAATTGTACATTCCAATTACTTAATTCTTGGAAATAATTTTTTTTTGGGAATAATGTACATAAAAACTGCATTCTGAGAAAAACACACTTGTATAAATAGTGAGGATAAACAATTGTATTAATTAAGCCATAGGAATGGGCCAGCATGAAAAGCAGCAGGCACATGGCCCATCGAGAAATTAACTTTACAAGTCATCTTTAGAGATCTGCAATTCTACGGTCTTTATCAGAAATGTATATAATTTTTTTTTTTCATTTTATTTTTCAGTATAGCAGAGTTCTTGACCTGAAGAGTCCTCCCACTAACAGATAGATGTATAGTGTTTGGCTGCACATGTGACGAATCTGTATGCATTTCAGTGTAAGCTGAATGAATGCACCTGACACCTGAAAGGAGAGCTGACTGCACATTACAACCTAATGTTTCATGCTGTAAATTATTTACAAGCAGTCTACTGGCCACATGTTACAGGCTCAGCCCTGTGACAAATTCAGCTCACCAATTTCTCACCTTTTTAACCTGTCTTCTGCCCATCCTCCCGATCACCTTCTCCGTGTCATCATTCCAGCGCAACCTGAATATTTCCTCTTTGGTCCTGCTTCTCAGTGTCCATTGCGGATACTAATAACTGAAAATACCGATCTTACCTTGACAATGAACTGAGCCTTTCTGTCAAAAGTGATGGACGGAAGATCAGTTCTTAAGTGCTGATGTATTGTCCTCACTTGTCTTTAAAGATTGAGGCGTAGACTCTCCATTAACTAAATTAAATAGTCACATGATAGGATGGCAAGTCTTAAGTACTGAGAGAACAACAGAAACAAAAAGCACACAGTGCATCAAGTGAGCCAGTGGGGAATCACCTCCTTCGTTGTATTTATTTACCACATACCATTGATATTTATTATTAAATCCATCTACCATCTAGATTCCCAAAGCTTGGAGATCCCAAAGAACATTCAGGAAAACACCAGTACATGTTACAATTTATAGTACCAGTAAGTGAAATGTACGTGTACTTTCATAGCGCAAAGTCAGATAAACTGAAAATAACTGGTAAAAATCTGTTAAAAACAGTTAAGAATATTTCATTTAGTGAATTACAGTATATGTAAAGATATATTACATCCGTATGTTTTTGAATTATAACTTGAGAAATCACTATTTTATTTGTGCTCTTAAGCTAAAACTATGTTACTAAATCCACCTACATATGAAGGCAGACATGAACTCATAACCTTGTAGATAAGGACAGTGTCAACACAGTATACCTTCATGTCATATTTGCAGTTTTCCATCCACTGGTACAGATGGATAAACTGATAATGAACAGGTAATATATAGACAACAGATAATACCACATTTAGAACAGACCAGATAATAGAGCATTTAATAATTACTGAAATAGGCTCCGGTTCCCCGCGACCCCATATGGGACAAGCGGTTCAGAAAGTGTGTGTGTGTGTGTGTGAAATGTATTTCTTTACATTTCTTTACATTCAGCACCTACTGTCATCTACACAAGATTTAAAAAGCTTCACCATGTGAAAGCTTTAGAATTTCAGTTATGTTTATGAGAATATTACATCAGTCACACACTGTAGGGTATAAATGATACACTCACAAATGCAACTACACATTTTATACAGTATATTATGACAGTGTAAAAATATCAGTTTATTGAAGAAATACCTTTGATAAGTGCATGTGTGAAGTAACTTGGAAGATCTCTCTCATTCAGCTGAAATTGCAGCGTTGACTGCAATGACTTGCTGACCCAAGTTCATTGGTACATGTTTCCGAATGTTGCCAAAAAAGAATTTGCAAATATTGTAGTTTATGTGACGTTTATACTATTAGCTTGTAGGACATGAAGGTGATTATTTCTGAAGCAAGACCAAGGTAAAGAAACAGAACAAGAAAGCCTGATGTTGCATCTCCAGCGGGTTCCTTTTCCTTGTTGACTAGGAGGCATCTCTTTGGTGTGAAAACATGTGGTAAAAAGAAAGTCTTTAACTTTGGCTAGAGTAGTGTTAGTTTGTGAACTTTTGTTTCCTTGGGTCAGTTTGTCTTCCATATCCCTTGTTATTATTCATTTGTGGTTGTTTCATGCACCAACACTGTTCACTGTCAATGAAGCTTGCGCACTTGAATAGACCAACCATGATGTCATCTCATCATGTCATCTCATTAGACCTAACAGTATTAATATATATTATGTTAACTTTTCTAATGTCATAAAGATTAATAATTTATTTTATCAGGTTAAAATGGCACATAGTCTTCCTACTGTTTACTCAAATGTGACATGAATCCTTGTGAAAATCATAGAACATGGTAATATAAAGTCAACTGGTTAATTACCAGTTTTCTAGCATCTTCTCCCTTTAACATCCCCTTACAAACTTCCTGTATAATGGGTTTTTTAATGTTCTTTTTATGTAGTATTGCAATAATTCTAAATCTGTCCGGGCAGTTACAACTGCAAAAACCTTTGGTTTATGAACCTTTGTCAGATTAACCCGTGTATCACAGTAACTACCAATGATATTAATTCCAGACCACAATTGAACATCACATCAGTAATAAGCATTTGCCAGCTTGCAAGGCTTCAAAATATTGAGAGTACCCCACCAAAATTTGCTGGTACCTTATTTAAATACCCAGACTGAAGAGTGCCATGAACAATTCTGACACCAATGTAATGTCCCAGCAGTGAACAAGCTGTGGTGAGAATTGAGCCCTAGTCTTTCACTCCAAGGGCAGCAAGACCCTGATTAAATCACATTAGGCTTCTTAATGAGGCTTCAGAACTGATACAATTCTTTTTAAAATGCTTCCAACTTTTTCCATGCAGAGTATCACTTCGAAGATGAGCTCACTAGATATTTTTCACAGCACTGACAGTTTTTTTTTTCAAATGTACTGTACATCTGCCACTACATTAGTGACTGCAATGTTCAAGACCTCACGAAATCGAGTTGTGATATATTCCTTTTTTGTGATATTACCATTAAATTGGCTTTAAGGAAGGCCATGAAAAAATCCAATTTGTGTCTACTAACTAAGAGACCATCTATTTTTCAAGGAATATAAAATCTTGAAAAAGAAGCGTGTAAGATGTTACCTGTATGTTAAGAGGGTCTGGAGCAATATTAACTGTGGGCACTTCTCACAGAAGCTCTTGATTGGAGCTCTCTGGCTGAACCCAACATATCAAATTTTCATAACACTATCTGCAAATTTGGCATTCAAGTAACCACCAGGACTTATGTGCGGCATAACCTGGAAGGTTGTGTAATCACAACCAGTGCAAAATAATCAGTGGCTGCCTGATCGAGTTTGCTCAGTGTTTACTGCCTGCGTGTTCCTGCCTCCTGTTCACCTGTTCTCTGCATGCGCTCTGTACCTCCTAGTCTTTCAAGTCCTCCATGCCTTCAGGTTTTCATGCCTCCTCATCCTCCAAGTCCTTCAGTCACTACATCTCTACTTCTCTTTTTCTTTGCCTTTAAGTGTTCACTTCTTCAAGGTAATACATCTAAAACTTCACAAGCAGTTGTCGACATTGTGTGTGTGTGTAGTTGTTTATGTCACTACTATTGCCATTACATTAAGTGATATACGGGAATTACGATTCACGAGTGACACTGGTGCAAAAACATTACTAAGGATTCTGTATGGTCTGGTATGAGAGGAGGTCCATGGACTGGGGGGGAGGTGACACCATGACTTCCCGCATTGGGTGACACCAACCCTAGTGATGCCACAGGATGGATAGATGGGTGGATGGGTGGATGGAGGTTCTCTTTCTGGGTGCTCTGATTTCTCTCATAGTCCAAAGATTTGTGTGAAACAAAGAAATGACAAACCACTTCCATACCCTTTCCTACTGCAGGTGACTGGACACCAAGAGTTGAATATGAGTTAAGGACACTCATTCAACTGTAGTGTTTTCTCAGCTTCCATCATGGGCTGTAACAAGTGCCTCTAACCCTTTTCAGATTCCTTATTAGTGCCCTCGGGAGGCAACAGCAACACAAATTGCAGTCTGTTCCTTCTAGCCCAACCCTCCCTTTGGTTTCCACAATACCACGAACAAAGTTGTGCTCAGGACTGGATGTCAAATTTGAATTTGAGAGATATGGTTTGGGGTTTGGCTGGGTCCTGCTCTCTGGTGGGTCTGGGGTTCGAGTCCTGCTTCGGGTGCCCTGTGATGGACTGGCATCCCGTCCTGGGTGTGTCCCCTCCAGCCTTGTGCCCTGTGTTGCTGGGTTAGGCTCCAACTTGCCGTGACCCCGCTTGGGACGAGTGGCTTCAGCAAGTGTGTGTGTGTGTGTGTGTGTGTGTGTGAGAGATATGATTTGTTGTTGAGCTTCTGAAGTGTCTACAAATATTAAAGTAGTTGAATTTCAGGGAAACAGATTCAGTTTGATATTTGACTTGTTTTCCTGTTTCATAAGTTCTTGGCAAGATTTTTTTTTTCATTATAATTCTTTGGCAGCTTTTTTTGTTTTAATAATGGGCAGTAACAGTAATAAATCCTGTACACTTTCATCTCACTTCTGGTTCCTACCTGGATCTGACATGCCCTTGCCTTTTACAATATTGTTTTGCAAAAAATTTTGACAAGAATAGAAGTATAATTTATTGTAAAAATTGTTTTAAACCCATATAGGGGGTGCGGTGGCGCAGTGGGTTGGACCGCAGTCCTGCTCTCCGGTGGGTCTGGGGTTCGAGTCCCGCTTGGGGTGCCTTGCGATGGACTGGCGTCCCGTCCTGGGTGTGTCCCCTTCCCCCTCCGGCCTTACGCCCTGTGTTGCCGGGTAGGCTCCGGTTTCCCGTGACCCCGTGGGGGACGAGCGGTTCTGAAAATGTGTGTGTGTGTGTGTGTGTTTTAAACCCATTTAAAATATATTTTTGAGATTCTGTATGAGGCAGGAATTGGTTGTGTTTTTTTAAGTATATTCCTTTGTTTGAGCAACTCTTTGAAGTGTTATGTTACAAACAGCGCAGATGTGAAAAAAGTGGTCTTTTACTTTAAAAAATTTTTAATTGAAGGACAGTGCAGTTAGTTTCAGGGCAAGACAAGGTCTACTGATGTGTCAGATTGCAGCATCATCACAGCTAAGGCACGTTTTTTGCTTTATTTGGGAGGCTGTGAATGGGCTCCACTTCACAGAAGAAGATGCCACTTTCTATTGGTTGTCATCTCTCTGCAAGCAGCAGCTACGTAAGAGCATAGTTGCATTATTAACCTTTGCTGTGAGAGAAGGCAAATGAAGCCAGGAGATAAAGGAGCCTGTGCTGCATCCATCATACAAACGGCCCAGTGACGTCAGAGCATAAATAATTAAAGCATTTTATTCATAGCCTGGAAGAAAAGGAATCAACTGACAAATTGTATATACGCTTTGAGTTTCTTCAAACAGCAGGACAATTAAAATGCAAAATGTATGTGTGGCGAGGTGCATAGAAGGAGGGAAATTTTGACTGCACATAAAATGTCCTATTATCTGGCCTTATTCTTGGATTGCTTCTTTCAATCAATATACATATGCAATGTACACCACAATAAAAGCATATACTTCAGATAAATAATACAGTGCTTTGGAAATATTTCTTTTTGATACTTTCATTTATTAAATTCAATCAGAATGAATTTGTCAGTGTTAGTAATACATTAATGGAGTCTGAGAGACATCAGTACAATTTTTTTGGATAACTTGGGCCCGATTACATCTGGATAAAACCAAACACAGCATTTCAAATTAAGAACCTTCTACCAATATTTTATAATTTCTTTTGTGTGGTAGATAAAGAAATTAACAAATACACAGACACACACACTGAAACCGCTTGTGCTAAGCAGGGTCGTGTCGAACCGGAACCTAACCCGGCAACACAGGGCGCAGGGCTGGACAGGGAGGAGGCACACCCAGGACAGGACGCCAGTTCGCAGCAAGCAGGACTCAAACCCCAGACCCCCCATAGAGCAGGACCCAGCCAAACCCACTGCACCACCGCACCCCCTGTAATGAGCAAATATTGGTGCGAAAATGGAGCTGTCCTTTCACAGTCAGTAACTAGATGTGTCACCTTTAGCTGCAATGACTGCAACATAAACTTCGTGTAGCTGTTCACCAGGGTCTCACAGATGAGTTTGCCCACTGTTTCAGGCAGAAGAGCTTTTACTCATCAAAATTTATATGTCTTTGACAGCTGTTTTCAGGTCTTGCGATGTCTCAGTCGAATTCAAGCCAACACTTTGCCTAGGCTAATCTATATCTTTTTCTAGCCATTCTGGTGTTGATTTGCTTCTACGTTGGATGATTGCCATGCTGTATGACCAAGCTACGCTTCAGCTTCAACTCATTTTCCTTAAGATTTTATATGTTACATAGAGAACTCACAGTTCCTTCAACATTAGCCCGACACCCAAGTCCTGATTGCAGCAAATCATCCAAGACACATTCCCTCCAATATTTTGAACTTTTGATAGAAGGTTCTTGCTTTGAAATATTATATTTGGCATTTGCCGAATGTAACGGGGCCCATGTCATCCACAAAAGTTCCACTTTTCATTCATCAGTCCACAAAACAATGTCCCAGAGGTTTTCAGAGACATCCAGATGCTTTTTGGCCTAATGTAGATGAGTTTTCGTGTTCTTTTAAGTGAACACTGGATTCTGACTTACCATTCTCCCATACGTCCCATTTTTGCACAGTGTCTTTCTTATTGTAGAGTAATGAACCCTGACTTGAATTGAGGCAAGAGAGATCTGCAGTTCCCTATATGTTGTTATGGAGTTCTTTTTGTCCTCATTAATGATTTACACATCCAGCTACCACATGGGGTTTTTGGCTCTGGGGGAGTTAGCGTGCCGTAATGAACCGTAGTCCCTGGATAAGCTTGTTGAATGTTTAGTTAGCCCTGGACTACGTCATTTCCTCATATTCCTCATAACTCCAATGAATATCAGCACCATCCATCAGGAATAATCCTGGACCACCCCAAATCCATGCAGAATGGGTGAGGTTATTTGTCGTCGGAGGACAGACAGCACTGCATTTGTGAGAACCTTTACCTGTACTTTGCGGGAGTGTATCACTACTGGCCATTGCAATGGAGCTCCACGCCAACATCTGCGGTGAATTGATTTCTCACTTGTTCCTGTCAGTTAGAATAACATGGGCTGTACAGTGTGTTGATAAGCAAGATTTTGTGCATTATGGTGTTATTATGGGTAGTGTATTAGTTGCATCTTGAGGGGTTCCCAGACAGAAGTGTGGTCTTTGTTTACACATTAGTGCTCTAGATTGGCAGCTTTTTGGTTCTGCTATTGTAGATACTGTAATATATCCTGTGACTTTACTGATATGTTTGGATCATGTAGAAACTGTGGGTTTCTTCTTGTTGAATCACCTGATAACCTGGTTAATCTGGGTTACCCCTGGCTACTTTCTTATGGAGTAGAGATGAATTGATTTCCTGCGAGGGGATCAATAACATTATTTAGCAATATTTCTTATGGAATAAACATAATTGGTTCCTGGATGGAAAAATGTTTTCCTTTAAAATTAATTAAACCTAAATGAAAAGTATTTTTATGCATGAGAATGACACTCCTTATCTTTCAGTGTTATACTCCTATTCATTCACTTGTCAATATCTGCTCATCCACCCCCAAAACTACATGGTGGGAGACAGGGTGAAAGAATAAATTTCCCAAGAATACTGCCTTTGTCATTCATCCTGCAAAGCATATAGACACTATGCTGTTAAGGCACTGTGCAGTACTACTCACAAATGTTTGATGGAAAAGGTCTGGCTCCCATGTAATGGAATGATCTCCCTCTGTCACTAAACTGCTGAATCCCTCTCAGCTTTCAAAAAGGGGCTCAGAACAAATCTCTTTCAGACTTACATCTCTCTGAATCTGCTATCTACTTCCATAAATTTCCATTGCATTATCTTTTACAATGACCTTATTCATCTGTTCCATGTGCTACTACTCATGGGATGTTATTGTTAGTGTTATCTGTTTTCATCTTGTACTGTTTTTTAATTTTGCATTGTTTGGTAATTTTGTAATTTTTTAAAGATTTTGCACTCTAATTTGAATTTTGTACTCTTTACAAATCGGGTATGCAGCTATCCATGTAATGCTGGTTTAAATGGTGGTATTAGACAAGCTGACTGCACTCCAAGAATTGCATGCATCTATATCTCTCAATCTGTAGATTTAGTGCACTTCTGTTTTCTCTGAGTTATATGTTGCTTTGAAGCAAAAAGCTGTTTATATGTTTGGGGTGTGTGTGGTCATGGCAATACAAAAGGAAGAGGGAGGAGGGACAATATCCTCATCACCCTTTATTTACAGTAAAACTTCCTTGGCATTATGAGTCCATAACCCTGAGAAGGACACCAAAGAGAGGAAATCCCTGCCAACGAGAATCCACTTCCAAGACTTCCCCCATGTTCAGTGCTTCACCATAATCCCACACCAGTTACCGTTTCTGTAAATATCACAAATAAAAAACACAAGTTTGACAAATGCATTCCGTCAGTTCCGCTCCTTGTAAGAACCATGTGCCACAATGGTGTAGCTGAGTTAATAGTTGCATGTTCATAGTTTATTGACTTGCACTGGGCATAACTGTTTGTTTTACACAGTGAAGAATTATTTCTTTTGCATTGTTCCAAAATGTTCAAATGAGTGTTTATTCCATGTTCTCTTTGTTCTTGCACTTTTTGTGAGATGTATGTCGCTTTGGAGAAAAGCGTCTGCCAAATGAATAAATGTAAATGTATGTAAATATATGTTGCACTGCATTCTGAACCAGTGTGGTGGGAGTTGTGTTGTCAGAATTCAACTATGCAGGTTTGATTGCATTTCTATATGAATTGATTGAGTTTCTATGGAGCACTGTATCTTTTCCAAATTCACAAAAATGTCATTGTTCTAATCCCATTGTATGAAAAAGGCGGGATATTCACACGGTATTATTTTTTATTGTATCCGACCTTGTTATTTGAAGGATGGGTGTATGTTTGCACTTTACTATATTTATTTCATCATTTTACACTTGCTGGTAGTGTAGTGGTTAGAGTTACTGCATTTGAACCAAAGGTGGCAGGTTTGAATCCCACTTCCAGTTGTCGTACGCTTGAGCAAGAAACTTACTGCAAATTGCTTCAGTGAAATTATCCAGCTGTTCAAATGGGTTAATAATACTTTGGAGAAAAGCGTTGGCTAAATTAGTAAATGTCTATGTCCATTCAAATTCATCAATGAAGCAAAATATTTGCTTATAATTAAATAACTGCTAGTAACACACAAGCAGTAGTATGTCCTAAAATACCTGTACCCTAAGCTAAACAGCGAAGATGTGGTAAAGTTTTCTAATGCATACCACATTAATTTGTTTTTCCAGTTCCTAAAATTTTGACATACACATGTAGAATATGTACTCAAAATGATTAAAGCAATCCAGAAATACAAATATTAACTTGTAAGATAATTACAGTATCAAACACACACCAAGCTTATGAAGTCTCTGCTAGTGTTTGCGTCAAATAACCTCAGTACAGTTTGCTATTTCAACTGTTTTAAAAATGTAAGACAGAATCATATTTTAAACTTTTCATTAAAAATTAAGAATGCATGTGCTGTGCCCTTAAAGAGCCATGGCTATAATTTATTTACTTTTTTTATGTTCATTTTTTCCTTTTGTTGTTTGATTGTTTGTTTTCAGCTTTGCAGTGGAAGGGAGAAAGGGTATATTTTTCCTTTTGTTGTTTACTTGTTTGTTTTCACTATTGCGGTGGCAGGGAAAGAAGGATATATACAATATGTGCAACTTCACATTGAACCAAAACCTGTGTTGATGCTGATATCATCATACATCATAAAGCTTAACTTACATTTTTTCCGCAGAAACTATCTGCAGAGTACATCCACCAGCATGTTACTGTCAGGCTGTCAATTTTAGAATCATTATTGAAAGACATGTTCTAATTTCTTTAACCCTATTTGTATTCCACAAATTTCAGAATTCTTCCTCACACATTAACGTGTAGATTTTTTTTTTTACGGCTCTTGAAACGTAATCTATTATTCATATTCCTGTGGACTTGAAAGTCTGACTGTGTTACATATTCCGAGAAAAAAAAAAAAAAAAAAGAGTCCTAAACTGAGTTTTAAACACAATGTGGAGCAATTACTGTTATATTGTGTGGTAATTCATGAAGCAGAGGCGCCGAGTGTTTTTATACCTCATTTAGTAATAGGGTCAGGGTATATCTTCAAAAAGGAGGAACGAAAACAAACACAGACAAGAAAGCCGTACATAATCCGCATTTGTCATTAATGGCATATGGAGGGATAGTAGGTAATTTGTTAAGCACATACACTGTTTGACCCTCTCTCTCTGCCACTCATTGCGCCACTTATGATAGACGCTTAGTTCTCTGGCCTCAAACATTCTTACTTTGCATGGGGAAAAGGCAGCCTCAGTGGGTGTGATGTTTTCTCCCCCTGCTGACTATAACAGACATAGGCACTGTTTTCTTTTTTTCCCCTCTCAATTATGCAATTATGTGAGTTTTTCAGCAAAATGACCATGGTGCATAAACATTTTTGTAACTACAACTTGTCTTTGCACATAGTTACAGACACAATTATCTGGAACAGCAAAATATCTGTGCGTGTTAATGTGAATTTCAGAGATTTGCAATGTTTACAATGCTTTTAAAGTAGTAAAACTGTGTTTGTACTTGCTGTTCCTGAGACCAGCTATGTACCGATAGAGATTACTAAAGTCTTTTTTATGGAGGCAGCAGGTGGAATAAATGCATGATCAGAGAAAGCCAGAAATAACTGCTCTTGTACAGAGCGTCCTGGACATGTTGGATCAAAAGTTTTGAAGCGTCGGTCTGAGGGTCGAGGCTCTCCCTTGCGAAGTGCCATTGATTAGCTGCTGAATGACGTCAGCAAGGACTGAAAGAAGAGCTGTGGGGAAACGTCAGATGCCTCTCAAGCTAAGGTCAGGTTTTTTGAGTTGCAATAGTTTTTTTTTTTCTTTTCCTAAGCTTCATTTTTCATCCTTAAAAAACTTAACTGAACTCTGATTTCGGATAGATGTCTATGTGCCTTTTCACTCTTGTCTACAGTCTGGATTACTGATTTTTGAGAGAATCTGACTGTATAAGTGTCCAACTGTACAATTTACATGACAACACCTAACCTATAAGAAAGAATAAAACTTACCTGCTTTGCAGTCATTTCAGACACATTTCTAAAAAGCAGCTTCACATCTATTCATGTTTACTTGACAGAACCATTTCTCTAAAATGACATACAGAAGTACATTCGGTATCATATAAACAGCTTTAGATAAAGACACATGATTGACATGACAGTTTATTTACTTAGCTAATACTTTTCACCAAAGTAACTTACAGTGTTAAGGTATTTACAGCTAGGTAATTTTACTGGAGTAATTTAAGGTAAGTACCTTGCTCAAAGGTACTACAGCCAGAAGTAGGGATTGAACCTCTGACCTTTGAGCCCAAAGACAGCACTACTAACCATTACTCTACTAGCTATCCCTATGGCTGTTTGGGTGATACCACCATTTTTCTATATACTTAATAATGGGGCTACCTATATATGTCATATACCTATATCTCTACCTATATATGTTTTGCTTTGATGAATAGCACAGGGTCACAACAACATACAGGTAGAGACAGTACACTGTCACGCCGACAGGAACGAGCAGAGCGGCAACACCTGTGACTAATTGACACCCAGGATAAAAGGAGCTCAGGGTCGGCAAGACAACGTGGATTCTTGCAAACGCCCACGTGGTTTTGCGGTATCAGCGATCTCTTGCTCTGTATCTACAACCACTGTTCCCAACTCCTGACCTTCACCTGTTTCCTGACCACCGAGTTTGCCTTGCCCTTGTTGTGATGTTCGCGCCTTGAAGATCTTTCGCCTGTCTTTGACCTTGATCCTGTCCTGCCCTTTGAACCTGGAGAAACGAATAAAACCAACCCGTACTTGGGTTCACAACCTACCTCCTGTCTTCCGTCTGTTGCCATAACATACACTGAGAAATTGCACATATATCAACATACATAGATGAGTACTCAAGATCAAAAGTTAATAATATATCACAGGTATAATCAAGCACCTACCCATATTTTGAATGCTGGGATGCACTCAGCAGTTCTGAATTAGGACATGAGTTTATTCTGCAACACTGGGGGCAAAACTGACAGGTGTTCAAATCTGAATCCCTCATGGGCATGAGCAATGGCCGGAGGTGAAGGAGCACAGCGCTTTAGCTGAGTGGCTGAGGCTGATCATGTCCTGTAGATCCTTTGACAGTCTTGTAGGACAGAACTGGAGCGTTGAACTTGATACCGTGAGCTGCATGAAGTCAATGAAGAGAGATGAAGACTGAAGATAGATGAGAATGCTTTACCAGGTCAAACGCAACTTGTGCTGGAATAAATTTAAAAACCTAAAAACAGAAAGATTCCAAAATGTAATCCAGTAAGAGGCGTTGCTAACATACTATGGGGCAAGTATCTTCACCTGAATTGCTCCAGCAAGCAAGGTGATTTAATAAATAAAATTTGTCATTGAAAGGGCATTTTCTAAATTGCTAGGTAGTGGTGTAGCATGTAAAACAAGAAAACAAATATAAATCAGTGACAAGGAGCCAATAAGACAAAAACAAAACTGCTTTCCACATGGAGCACCAGACATTTCTGCACGCATTGCTGCCTGCATGGATGTCTGATCACCATCTCCAACTCAACCTCTCCAAAACAGATTCTTCACCTCCCAGCTAGCCTGTCCTGTCACAGTCTCTCGATTAAACTGGACAACTCACTCATTTTGCTTACCTCCTTGGCTAAGACTCTGGGAGTGACGACTGACTCAAGTCTATCTTTCTCTCAGCACATCGAGGTCACAACCTGGACCTGCAGATACATCCTGCATAATAGCTGCAGGATCCGTCCTTACCTCACAACTGACTCTGCCCAACTACTTGTCCAGGCCACAGTGACATCCCATCTGGACTACTGCAACTCTCTCGTGTGGCCTTCCCGCTACTGCCATCAAACCTCTGCAGCTGATACAGAATGCTGCTGCACGTGTTGTGCTTGACTTGCTAAAGTGTTCCCATGAATCTCCTCTACTCGTTTCTCTGTACTGGCAGTACAGAGCTGGCCGGATGAAATTCAAGACCTTGGTTATTGCCTACAAATGCATCAACAGAGCTGCTCCCAGCTATTTACAAGACCTGATCAACCGCTACACCCCAACCAGACCCCTTCGCTTATCTACTTCCGCTAACTTTGTGGTCCCGAGCATGAAAGGTAATGCGTGGAGTTTGTCAGTTCTGGCTCCGTTGTGGTGGAATGAACTTCCGCTCTCACTCAGAACTGCTGAAACTCTCTCTACATTCAAGAAGGGTCTGAAAACTCACCCTTCTCTGGATCACTTCCTCATAATCTTTCAAGCTCATGTATGGTGTAATGGTATTATGCACCGTAACTTTATGATCATACCCAGATAACCCTTTACACAGCCCCTACTCCTGTGTTATATGTAAATGTTTGTGTACCTATTTATTTAAAAAAAAATTGCAGGAATGTGATCAGGATTAGTCTATCCTGAGTTTTATGCACCTGCTCGTGCGATGAACATCGGTGCATAAAGTGGAAAGAAACAAACTAAGTTTACTTAAGAATCACGTCTGCAACTATGTCTGCTAAATGAATAAATGTAAATGTAAATGTATTTCACAGGTATGGTCACATAACCCTATCTAATAAGTTTCAGATGGGTGTCCAGACATTCCAGAATTTCAGAACTGTCATGTATAGTAGGTCAAATAGTTCGTTAGTTAGTTTTCCAAGTGGATAAAAATTAAACCCTTCTGTAATGCAAATATTTACAAAGGGAAATTCAGGTGGAGACCTTAGAATTAAAATTTTATGTATGTAGACATTTTTGCAATTTCTTTGTGTACTGCTTCTGTTTGTGTGTTGTGACCCAGTACTGTTCACAAAAGTATAGAAAGTATATTTATATATATATATATATATTGTATAATTATAAAAAATAAAAAGATTGCTTTCTCCATGGTAGTTATACTGTAATTTAACTATATTTTAAGGGATTTATACTTATCATTTGTAGAAAATTTGAAATTGAAGCTGATACAAAAACAAATATTTTCTGGGGATCCCAGAATACCACAAAGTTTGTGTTTTGTGTACATTTATGAAAGATGCAAACTGCAAACTGGCGAACCGAAATAACCGTTGTTTGACGTCAACATGCTATTTATAGATTGCAATATTTGTATCGGGTGGTACTTTGATTCTGACATGAAAAGGCACTTGCACATGCACACAGACATACAAATAGGTGGACAGACACTTAAAAACTCTACCCTGTGTTGTTTCGTCTCATTTTTACTTTTCACTAATGACACCATTGAGATAAATTTTGTTTTTGGTTACTGATCTTTTTCTGTTTATGGCTTTATGTTTAATTTAACTATCTTCTTCAGAAGACACTAAAATCTGCACTGCTGGATCAGTCACATTCTGAAAATATTTTGACTAAGGTTGGGATAACAGATGACAGAAGGTCTGCGCTGCTTCTCATCATATTCTGTTTATTTATTACTATTATTACCTTGCTTTTTGGGTAGAACATTTATGTTTGTTTTGAGCTAGTCGTGAGCAAAAAAAAGACCTTTTTAACTACGCATTTTATACTTTTGACAACTTCAAACTGTTACATCGAGGGCTAATCTTGTGAAAAAGTTAGATTGTAAAGTTTTTGCGGAATTTGATTTTCATTTCATTTCTACTAGCCTAGTTGCTTATGACTGCTCAGTTTCCTTAATATTTCGCTGAAGCAATTTTGGATGATAGAACACCAAGTCCCAACTGCTTTTTAATAATCCCCCTGAAATACCTGTTTGCTGAAAGCAACCTGTTCTTTGTTGTTAATGATGCTGGCCATCACTGAAAATGAAGAAAAAAATTTAAATATATAAAGAAATTTATATATCTACCATAGACAAATCTACACAGGTCCACCATAACAAGATTAGAAGCCCAGAAGGATGGGTTGCCATTGGCACTTGGACACCTACAGGCTTTTTTGCTCCCCTTCATCATGGATGGGGGTTGTTTGTTTTCCTCTCCTCGGCTGACAACCAGCTTTGTTGACCAGCTTAGTCATACATCACTTTTCTGTTCTGTTTTATCCGCTGTTCAGCACTTTGAGTCACTTTGCTGAAAGGAACACTCCATAAAGATGAACTGAACTGAAAATGAATTGACTGTAACATATTGAGAGTCAGAAAAGTGGCTGGGTGGAATGTCTTCATCCCTCAAGGTGCCCTCAAGAAGAAAAACCTGAACTCTTCAATACACAGGGGCAGCCTCCAAGCAGTACTCAGTTCCATCACTGCATGCGAAACCATTCAACAAATAGAAACAAGCAGACTGTTTTGAAACATAGGATCACAGAGCAGATGTATATTGTCACAACTAAAATAATACTAGTCTCAACAAAAACTTACTGGTTTACATTAAAAGCTGCCTTGCAAATATATTTTATTTTTCAAAATGCACAAAAATCAGTTAAAACTAAGCACATGCAGTATCTGTCAAATAAACAGATATAAGAGGAACTGAATTGGTTGGAAAAAAAACAAGCTCATAAAATGTAAAATGTATTATTTTTAACTGCATGTCCTTCCTGCTGTCATTGAAGAACAATGTGCATGTTTGTGGAGGGCACAGAAACAAGGAGACTGGTATACAGAACATCCATCCTATCAATACTGTGTGTGTATGATTGAGAATCCAGACATGAGCCAGTCCTGAAAATTCATGACCGCATTTCCAGAGCTCAGTGACTAATACTCACAGCGTGCTGTTGTCTTTATGGATCAGGTGTTAATGTATACTAACATTTCAAGCCTGAGCTCAGGATATTAGTATGGCCAAGGTGAGCTGCAACAGTGTCATTTCTCCAATCTTAGCACATTTGCACATGGTGTTAGGAAAAAAAAAAAAAAAAAAACAGATAGCTAGAGACCACATGAGAGCAAGCAAGAGTAGAGATGAATATGAGTTCTGTTATTAGGGTTTCTTTCATAAAATGGCGTTTTTCTAACATTTTATTCAGAAAAAAATCATTCCAACAGAAACCGGGAAGGCATAGTTCTCAGGACAACAGTTTAAGCTTAAATTAAACAAAAATAAATTAAATTTAGTTTAATCTACATTTTTCCATTATTCATGCTTTTTTTTTCTAAAACCTGTTCTACATGTCATCTTCATCTTCTTCATGCTTTGTATCAGGGTTTTTTGTGAAGGCTGCTGCAATAAACCTAACTCAATACAATTTACTGAAATCCCATAAGAAGTAAATTAAAGAGACTTATTTTTGAATGTGCATATCACTCATGGTTATGGCGGGTGCCATGGAACCAGCAGTACTAAATTGCTAAACAGAGGATGATGGAATTGGACAGATTTCCTAGTTCTCTAATATGCACATGGCATTTAATCTCCAGATGTCTGCATTTTAGATTTAGAGGCAACGCAGTGATGTAATTCGGTGGATTCCAAATGGCCCAGGAATGTTTGATGGCTGTTTTTTTTCTAAACAAAATCAGTGGAATCTCTACGGAGGCTTTGCTGACATTATGCATAAAATTGCTATCACTTCTGCTACAAAAATCCAAGGTTTCCGTACTTTATTGTTACAAGGAATAAAAGTACAAATAAATGGGAAATCTCTCAGAACATTTTTGGCTTTTCGTAAAACTACTGATCCGGCAATTTATGGAATTATTTTGGTCCTAATTTGTTGCAGGAGTCTGGAGAGTCAATGTCTTTATGCAGCAAGCAATAATGGACAAGGTCTAGCACCAACAGTATGTTTTATGGAGGGCTAATGTATGTTAGCTAATGTATGTTAGACCATCATTATCGATCGCTGCTGATACTATTCTCGTACCTTGAAAAGAGCATCATAGCTACTTGATTGATTTGAGTTGAAACACATCTACAGCCCCCTCTGTGTTTATCTTTTGGTGTCCAGATTGGACTGAAAACTGCATCATTTTTGCTAACAAGACTTAAATAAATTACTTGAAAAAATCTTCTGTGCTTCATAAACAGCTGAAGATTGTTCAGCTAACTCATTGGCCAATGACTGAATATGAGCTATTTCTGTCTAAGCGCTACTCAAGTATCCATTATTCATTGCACTCTTTTGTTAACCCAGAATCATGACAAAATGTTAAATGTATTATATTACAATCCAAAATATCCTTTTCACATTTTTCCAGTGTGATATTTGTGATACGGTAATAAAATTTTGTGTTTTTTCATAGGGTATTCATTGGGGTTTTAGGAGGGCTTAGCTAACATTTCTTTATGCAACAACTCCTAGAGATATAAAGAAATTCTGGGTTGCTTTTTTGACTCCCCTGTCCAGTTCATCCCGTTCAAGTATTGCCAACGATGGCAAGATGTACTCAGACTTTTGACTGGAACTTTTGGTGACATAGGATAGTGTACAGGTATCAATTTCTGACTTTACATTAAATAACAGCTTTATAGTACATTGCAGAGTTAAATAACACAACTCATTGGTGTAATTCACTTGTTCCCAGAAACAATGTGACTCAACAGAGCAAAATATGAAATTTGAAATTTTGTGGTGCTACAGGTCTCCAGCGTTCAGAAGCATCTTACAGTTTTAATCTGTATAGTTGCTTGCAGTAGTGTTTTACTGGCAACCAGTGTTTTTAATGCTAGGACCTGGCTCTAACAGAGTTGTATAAAGAGTTATGCAAGCCACAAAAATGGATTTTTAATGTGAATCAGTTTTTTAAATGGCTTTATTAGTCACCCCTCTGTTTTCAAAGCTGTGGAGAAGGTATCATAGAAAAAAACTCCAAGCTTCTTATTAGAACTTATTGCATTTGGTTCTTCCTTTACCATATGGGACTGTGGATGTGGATCTGGCAATCAGTCATGTAGAAAGCTGCTCCAGCTTATCCTACTTGGTGTCCTCCCACTGCATGCCTCTCTGGACCCTTCTTTTCTGAGCTCAATATGTGCAGAGGACACTGCTGCTTTGAGGGCAGCATTTAGCATTAGAAGTAATGCTTTGTGTGACCCTGGGACACCTTGGTTTTCACATGTACAGCACAGAGGCCACATGAAATGATAATAACCATGTCATTTTCTAATAGCCTGATCTTATAGCATTGCACAGATTTTAGATATGCTAGTGGGACTGGTAGGGGAACCATCGACTTCAATACTGGATCTTGGCCTACATTTCATTATAGCCATTCTTTGGCACAATAAAAATGCAACTGACAACTTTTAAAACAGTTTTTGTGTTTCTATGAAACAAAAAAGATTTAATGTGTCTTTAAAAACATAGCATTTACAAGGAGAAAAAAAAATCTGCTAAACTGATAAAAAAGTAAATATGCGTTTTCTGGTCTTGCATACAGCGAACTTAAAACGTACATATGTTTTGCAGGTGTTTCCAGATCTGTAGAAGACTACATTAAGTTTAAATTCCAATGTAATAATTCTGCAACTTAATACATGGACTTAACAAGGCCCAAACTTTGCTGTCAAGTCAGATTTTAAATGAAGATGAGTCATCTACTGATTCATAAACTCTAGGGACCTCTGTGGCCAAAGGTAAAGTCTAAATAAATTAATAACTTTCCCCTCATTAAAAACTAAGTAAGAAAAAAATATTAGCAATTCTTTAATTATCATCCAACAGAAATTCAATCACTGTACTGTTTGTATTTTTACTGATTAAACTAAATGTCAGCACTGAATTCTAATTTAAACCACTGCAGTTTATTTCCTTATCTTTATATATAATCCCTCTACCCATCTACATGAAGTCTACACCTATTTAAACTACATATAAACTTGTCATTAAACTGATCAAATGCATCTGAAAGAAATATAAATTATGTGAAATGATATGTTATATATACTAAATTATATTAGAAGAAACCTCTGTGTGTCTGTCTGTTATACATAGCTGATTCAGTGCTATTCACTGTGACTTACAATGTTACAGTAATTTTTAGTGGAGCAATTCAGGGTAACTATCTTAATCAGTGGTACTACAGCAGGGGATGGATTTGAGCTCGGTTTCTTTGAGCTCTTCTAGAAATAAATTATTACCATGTAACTTTTAACTCATTTATTTAAACTATGTTTTGGTAATGGGGTCACACAACCAGGGTGGGGGGGGGAGCACCGAGCACTCCCGAACGCGGGTAATTCATCACTGACAGTCTATTTAACATGTCTCCCCAGTAAGATGAAACAAAGGACCAGACCCAGAGCCCAGCAAGGAGTCCCAGAGAGTCAGTGTTGACATTTCCCTGGTCTATCCTTATGCACTGGCACCATCAAAACCTTAGCTGAAAGGTACTTCTTTGTTACAACAAAGCACTAATAAACTTATGCAGTAAAAATCTGCTTTAGATGAGGGACAAGGCTACTCTGTCATCCTTCCTTGCCAAAAGTCACATGGTACCTTCATGTTGAGTTTCAGGGTGGGGTGTTCAGGCAAGTTGTCTGCAATCTGGAGTCCTCCCGTCATACAGCATCTTCCAAAGCCCTCAATGTCACATTTAATGATAAGGGCTTCAGTGATCTGATGCCATTGCACTGTTGTGTCATGTTTTCTCTTTCTCTTCATTTTGCACAGTGGAAGGAAGCTGTCTACCACAGATCTGCTCAGGAGCAGTTTTTCCACAGCAGGATTTGGATTAAATTTTCCACTACACTATAAACCAGTCTAAAATACTTGCTGGGTGCATCTGCTTTCACTCATTTTCTGTGAAACCTACAGTAAGTTCTGCCAGATGTGCAAGGATAATGAGGCCCATGGCAAATGGATTAAACTAAAAACGCTAGTTTTGCTTACCTGTTTCATTTTAGTTCCGTTCTAATGTTTATTTGCTAGATGCCATTAAAATGCAGTAAATGAGCCAGCGTACACATTCAGTGAAGTGACCGATGTAAATGCTCAACCACTTTTTCAGTTGTTTCCTCATACGTGACTAGTACTGACTTTCAGTGGGGTACAATTTGACTGTAAAGAACAATCATAAGAGAACGGAGTAAAGCCAAAGACCAGCCACCAAGAAAAGGCACACACTCCTTATTCGGCTTTGCTAGAATTTCAGAGGATTCACTCATCGGGGTATTCCTCGTAAGCAACAAATGACAGCCCGACACTAACATATGTAATGCACTTTTGGAAATACGGCGTGGTGCCTGCATAAAGAGTGTATGTGAGCTTTTGATTGTTTTCACAGCACGCTGATGGGAAGGTTAATAACCCGTATTTTACTGACTGCATTTGGTGCTGAAATCTTTTGCAGCGTTTGTGATTTTGGCATGTCGAGGAAGTGTCAAGTATGTAAAAATGTTGAGTGTGTGGGGGGCATGTTTTGACAAAGGTCATCTTGTTCATCAGTGAGAGACAACCTTGTTATAATGTTGAGGAGGTGTTCCTTGGCAACCAGCATCCTCTCCAAGCCACATGACAAACACTCACTGATTTGCACAGTGAGAGAAGGAAAGCAGCAAGCCTTCTGAATATTTCAGTAAATCAGGATGCTTGACTGCAAGTCCAGCCTTTAAGTTTGATCAAGGTATGAGAAAATAGATTTCTTTCCTTTTTCAAAACCAAAGAAACTGTTCACAAGAGGCAGTTTGTAACTATTAAAAAAATCAAAAATTGCTATTTTGTAAGAATACACATTTTTAAAGTGCTTGTGTGTCCAGAATAATGGCTGTAAACCCGAAATATCTGCGTCTAAATACTTAACCTACAAATTGTATTATTTGGTTATAGAAACAATCAGTGTTTGTCACGAGTAAGAGAAATTCTACTACCAGTTCTTCAGTAATGTATGTCCAGTGAATTTCTCTTTGTTAAAGTTAAAAGTTGTGTCCACCTGTCCAATGATTTTGAAAACTTTTAATGGTGCTGTGAAATCAGCTTTGAAAACTTTAATGACACTCTGGTACTGTATTGCCTTGCGACGGACTGATATGCCGTCCTGGGTGTGTCCCCTGTGTCCCCCCTAAAAATAAAATAAATAAATAAATAAATCTACACTGAAGCCTGCTTTGAATTTAGACCCCCCCTCCTCAAATTAATAAATAAATAGATTTTTTTTTAATAAAACAATGTTTGTTTTTTTTTATGTTGGTTAACAGCAGGACAAGTGAACAATGATTGCAATAATATTGTATTTTTCTGAAGTTAGTTACTGTGCCGGTTGCTCTACAGGGATGAACAGCCACTATTGGAAAAAGATTCCACATCCCTAGACAATAAACCCCCCTTATTCTGAATATCATGCCCAAGGTCATCTAGGAGGGATATAAGTCAAATCACTTTCCATTGAACATATCTGCTTTTTTTTTTTTTTTACTTTCCGACACGTCTGAACTTTGACTTCCCCCAGAAAATGGTCTGCGTCAGTTACACTGCATGTGCGTCATCAGAAAATGGGGCACTTTGTTTCAGTGATGAGCGTCATCATCTGAGAGATGGTTATGGCGGGGCTTAGGAAACAGATGAGGTAGCCATGATTGACAGTTATCTTTGTAAAATATCCATGTCAAAAAAATCCCAAAACAAAACAGAACTATGACAGAAAGAAAATGTACTGAGTGCAGCAAAGGTGCCATGAACTGACAAAAAATGGCTTCAAGCTATAATATCTGAGGAGGTAATAACTCATAATGTTGGCCACTGGATAGCAGTGCAGGCCCCATAATAGCCCAAAATGCTTTAGGCTCTCCAGTGTTCCCACCTCCCACCCTCTTCTGACCTATGAGTCACCAGGCATTTTAGCCTCATGCTAAACCTTTATTAGGTTAACTTAAATCACAAAGCCTCACGTTAGGGGAAAATCTGACACTCCCCCCCCCCCCCCCAAATAGGTGTAAGCGAGGGTACGTGCTTCAGAGCATGCAAGTGTGTGCTGCTGCTCTGTACCCCTATGAAATGAAAGGCACTTTGTGTTGGTTGGTGGAAACAGTTCAAACAATAACACTGATTCATGTATTAATTTCTCTGACACTTTTGTCTACATGCTTTCATCTAGAGAAAAGCATCCCCAAATTCAAGAATGAAAAACCCACACACACTTGCTAAAGCTGCTTGTTCCAAGTGGGGTCGTGGCAAGTCGGAGCCTAACCCGGCAACACAGGGATGGAGGGGGGAGGGGACACACCCAGGACGGGACGCCAGTCCATCACCCCAGAGCCGCCAGAGAACAGGACCCGGCCAAGCCTGCCGCGCCACCGCACCCCCCCTCAAAATGAAAAACCAAGTAGGTTAATTCTGGGCATAAGAATCAGAATCAGAATGAGTTTTACTGGCCGGGTGTGCTGACGCAAACAAGGAATTTGCTGTGGTTCTAGATGCTGCCGGTATTTACAGACGACAAACAGCTGACACGGAATTGCAGAATAAGTTGCAACGTTTCAAAACACATTTGACTGTGTGATAAAAGCACTGCTTCGAATGCACTGAAGAGAAAGGTCAGTCATGGATGCAAATAACTGTGACTGCAAGAGTTGCAGGAGTATGTGGTCATGGCACTGAGATGCTACTGAGTTATTCCCAGATCCCTGCAGGGAGTTGCTTCTAATGCTAGCAAAGAGGACTTCATTAAGATGACAGATTTTTACATAATTAACTAGGTATGCCCTTCCCTCCCTAAAATACTCATAAATGGCTTTATCTTGGTTCACACCTTGTCTGACCCTACTACTCCTTTTCCTCTGGGATGGCACAGAAGCGGTACATTTCCTTGCTAATAATGCTCCGTATACCCTGAAGCTCTTTTGTCACTTCAGTTTACCTCTGTCTCCTGTGGTCTACCTCACACCTCTGAGGTGCTGCGATGACCTCTACATTCCTCCAGGCAGGCATGCGCCACTGTTGTCAACACTTTTCTCCTTACAGTTCTTCACGTCTAGCTATGTTCCCTTGGGCACTGAACTAAGACAGACTGAAGAACAATTAATTTCACATGTTTTATATTTTAGTTGCTGTTTTACATGTATAAAGTATGATACTGGACCATTCTTGAGGATGGAAAGCCATCGGTTCTCTATAGATTAAAGTAAGTGGAAATTTAAGAGTAGGTGCACTTACTCTGCATTCCCGATCTTCCCAAAGAGGTTAGATAGTATTCAGATCTGATTATTGGAGAGTCAGTTGAGGGTGCCGAACTTCACCTGGTTATTCACAGAACCTATATATATTATTTCTAATTCTTACTTCAGTATGGAACAGCTTTAAAGACGTAAATGAATATTTCGGGAACACACATGACTTTATAATGAACTAATACACCACTCCTTACACAATGGGGTTAATTCTGTGAAAAAAATCATAATGCTACCTAATAAAGCAATTTTCATAATGTAATTATTGTAATCATTGTAATGGTCAGAACCTCTCTCTGCTGAGCTATGCGTTATGTGTCATTAGGGATAATTCATTAATCCATTCTCAGTAACCATTTGTCCAATGCAGTGTCAGACTATTCTTCAGTCTATCCTGGATGCATAGCACTCACGACAGGGTAAACCTGGTAGGGGCTCTCAGTCCATCGCAAAGCTATAATACACACTCATTCAGTCACCTGTACAGACTTTACAGCAATTTAGAGTAACCAGTTTACTTGAAACACATCTTAGGGCAATTGCCGGAAACTGGAGCATCTGAAGGAAACTCATGTGAACAGAGGAGAATATCTTAAAATTGCACTGATTGCTTCATTTTTGTTTACTCCTTGTCTTGCCCTGCAACTCCTTTTCCTCTGGGATGTCATGAAGACAACATAATAAATCATGGTTTTACACTATGATAAAAATTCACGCGATTTCCGAAAGATGCTTCTGAGAGGGCACCTATGAGTTGAATTAATCTGATCCGACTCGAATAGTCAGAACACGTCGACGAAGTGTAATACAATTCAAACAACTCACAATGAGAACAAGCATAATGCAGTGATTTTATGCAACAAATTAACTCTGTTCTTTAAGAAATAGGTGTATGCTGTCATTAAAGTCATCAGGACGTACGTATAACTTCAAGAATATTTATGGCATCATATAGCAAGAGTGTTGGGTTCGACGCAAGATGGAGAAAAGAGCTGATAGTGCCCTCAGACTACATAATGAAGGCAGTAATATAATAAGCAGTGTAAGGACACATTTATTGAAAAGACATTTTTTTAAACTTTACAATGTATTGTTAAAACTTGTCAGGCACTGGGGAAAAAAATATTACTGACAGTTTTCAATCAAAATCATATACAAGTACTTGAAGGACACAGCTGGCTCATGTGAACAATGAAGGGACACCCGCACCCTACTCCGAAACAATTTGAGGGGCAGTTGGTGATGAAGTAGTTTGAGCTGCTCCCTTTGGACCTAAAGGTTGCAAGTTTCATCCCTAACTCTGGCTGTAGTACCCTTTGCAAGGTACTTACCCTAAATTGCTCCACTAAAATTAGCCAGCTGTATAAATGGGTAAATAACTGAAAGCTTGTGATAATTGTAAACTTAATGCTGAAAGTTGCTTTGGAGAAAAGTGTCAGGTAAATAATGAATCAACAGACACACACTGTGTGTTTCTATTTAATATTTTAAAGGGCGAATTCATTCTTTCTCCTTGCATTATCCTCATTACAAAAAGATACCTAGCTACTGAAATGGCTTTCCACACCAATTACTGCAGCCATTTAATTTATTTATTCTGTATGTGAAACACACATTATAAAAAATGGCTTCTTTAGAACGTTTTGTTTTTTTCAAACTTTAAAAGATTTTGGTATATTTTTAGAGCTATTTTGGGGATTTGATGCATATGGAAACGTTACTGTAAAGGTAATATATGAAGTATTACCAGCATTATTCCACCGCAGAAGTTCATATATTACCTTTACAGTACTCTAATGATTCTATTAGCCCTTGCAGAACAGCAGGACATACTTTTCCCCAGGCATCCGTACAGCATGCAAATCCTTTGTGGCTGCCTCTGTGTGGGTATTTCTGTGCATATATCATTCTAGAGTTCCAATGGCCCATGGCACTGACTCAGAGGTTGCCAAAAATTGTTAGCTCAGGCAATAAATAATAAACTTTATATTTTTCAAATGCCAACAGTGTGCAGCCTCCAGTAATATTCATCTGGTATTCATGTATTGGTCACACTTGATGGTCTAACTGATAGTTTCTTACTGTGATCTTTTGAACAATCACCTTTAATGATTTGTGTTAATTTCATATGTGGGTTCTCTGTTGAGTAAGAACAGGTTGTACGTTCACAGTATTGCTTGTGGATTGTAAAGAACCGTATTCTAGCAAGCTTATTCATTTGTCCTAGAAGAAAAACATTTTTGAGTAGCATATGTGGTCAGGTCAATGAGGCAGATAAAAACATGGAAAACAGCATCTATGCAGAGGTATGGAGTGGCTCGATATTGCTTAGGTGCTAACCAGACATTTTGCTAAAGGCAACTTAGATTTTTTTTTTTTTTTTTTCTTTTTTTACATTTTATAAACTCAGGAAACTGGAGCTAAGTACCTTGGTAAAGGGTACAACAGCAGGGTCCTTCATGGGAATACAACCTGCAATATTTTGGTCACAAGCCTGGCTACCTGCAGAAAATTCTATAGAGAAATTATTTTCTCACACATTCAGCCCTGCAGTTCAGAGTCACTCTATGTTAAATGGTGCCATGTTTCTTCAGAGAGATGAATGTCACATCCATTAGGTAAAACCTATTCAACTTTAGGCCCCGGAGGGTCGACTATACTACATTTTTGCACCAGCTGGGCAGTGATAAAACCTGACTGGACACATTTAACTATTTTCTGAGCTTTTAGTAGCATAAGGAGACCAGGAAAAGCTGCTGGATATGGCCTTCCAGCATTTTGAGTTCAATAGCACTGAGCTATTACATAGCTATATTATATAAAACACATAATTCCATGGAAAATTCATTTACCCTGTGAAGAGGCATGTGACATTCTAAAATGGCAGATTTTCAAGGATTCAGTATAAAGGCTGTAAGAATTACCAAACTGTATATGACTGAAAAAGAAGGAAGATCCATGATTGATGAAAAATAAGAGTAACAAACCTTAGAGTCTACCTCTGCATTTCCTCATGTTTCAGATAAGTATTTGGCAATGCAGGATATTATGCATTTAATGTGCTTATGGGGACACACCAGAATGTTCAGTACCTTGTAGAATCCATTCTTGGTCACAACCTCTTGCATAGTTTCATTTTGCTTAGTGGGTGTTAAGGGCAATGGAATGCAGGTTGTTGCCTGTCTGGACAAGCATGACGTAATCTAATGCAATGCAAACATAAGGCTAGTTGAGTCCCGCTGGACTGCTGTCATGCACACAGCAACAAGAAGCTTGATTGGGCTCCCTAAATGGACCTGGGGGTCTGGCAGGAGTGTTTGAAAGATATACTTTCCTTATGTAGGCATCCATTGAGTGACTCCCAGAAACCTTTACCCTTTAAACATATGACAGAAAGTAGTGATATTGCATGTCTTGTGAAACAGTCAAACATCTTTGAAATTAGGACACATACGTACACACATACACAAGGGACAGTTGGTCGTGTAGTGGTTAGAGTTGCTACCCGTGACCCCAAAAGTTGCAAGTTCAGTCCTACCTCTGGCTGTAGTACCCTTGAGCATCGTACTTACTCTAAATTGCTCTAGAAAAAAAATGTCTAGCTATATAAATGGGTAGATAATTGCATGTACCACAACATTGTAAGTTGCTTTGGAGAAAAGCATCAGCTAAATGTATATTTATTTATTGGACAGTGTGTTATTCAGAATTTTCCCATAATCATATTACTCAATATAAAATGTCTTCTTTAAACATTGGTTCAGCTATGTTCAGAAACCTACTATTCTCTTGTTGAAACCAGTACCGAATAAGCATGCAAGTCTATTTATTTTATACATGTTTTTTTTTTTTTCTTTTACATCAAAATAATTAACAGGTGAGGACCTTTTCCATGTAAAACAGTCAGGTGTCTTGGAAGGGTCCCTTGCTTATTGATGACTCAGTCATTACAGCCAGATTCAGATGCTCCTTAATGACTTGCTTGTAATGAGTACCTGCCTCAGCCTCTGCTTACCCATGGAATATTAATTTGAGAAACATCTGCATCTCCTTCCGTTATTAATGGCCCAAGGATCTAATGTGACACCAGTTTTGCCCATGTGAGGAGGAGGCACTGGAGGGATGAGGAACAGATGTCTGTTTAACGGAAGTCAGTGTTTTTCATCAAATAGGATTTGGACTCTGAAAACATCAGTACCAACATACATGTAACTGCTGCAGTTACAATAAAATACCAGGGAACAATGGGACAATGTATAACAGCAGGTAATGCTGTTACTACAGGTAACTTCTGTTTGTGCAGAAGTTTAAAGAAAACTCTGTCTTTGTGGAGTTTGCATGTTCTCCCAATATCTGCAAATTAATTGATTACCCTAGATTACCAGTAGTATGTGCATATGTGAGTGACTCAATGGAAGCAATGCTACTTTGCAATAGACTCACATCTTGTCCGGGGTGTACCGTACTTGGCCTTGTACCCGTTGCTTCTTGGATAGACTCCACCTTGACCTGGACAAACTGTCAATGACAGTGGGGGAGTGAAAGAATGGAAAATTCACAGCACTCACGATTTGTTTATTTATTATCAACTAGTCAAAACCAATTCAAAGTTGAGACCATCTTTGATACATGTAAATCTGATTTAAGGTCCACATAATTGTTTTCCACTGAAACTGTCTTAATTGTTTTAGTCCTTTCATCATCATTCTGTCAGTCAATTTTTCCATAAACCAGGCTCCCAACTCTGTTTTGAAAAAGTCCTTAAAATAACTGGAAATCCTTTATACAATTTCAGCCTTTCATTGAAAGTCTTTAGCTCTTGAGTCCCACCTTCTTATTGGTGTTCATCCTAGAAGTGTGGACTTCTAGGCAAGAAGACAAAGATAAGTGTATCTGTGGCTTTCTGAATGATTTCGATGCTCCAAATCTCAGTTTCCTTCTTGGGACAGTGTTGATCTTTACTGTAATTCAAAAGAACTCCCTGCATCTTGGTCCTGGTTTTACCCATTTCACAGGCTATGTGGCCCCCAGTTTATGCAGTCTTCAGGAAGAGCCAAGGCACCTATCTGATTTCCAACTCTAGACCAGTGAATCCCTGAGCCATTCAAGGACATTGAGTCTTCTGAAACCACGTCACTGCTGCCTTGGTTGTGTGCTTGTGATTTTTGTCATGCTAAAAGGGTGGATCTGCAGTTGTATGTATTTGGCTCCATTTTTCTTTCCTTCAGTCCTCAGTTGTGTCCCTGTCCCTTCCCGTTGAGGAGCATCCCCACAGCATGATGCTGCCACCATCATGCTTCATTGTAAGGATGGTGTTAACAATGGGTTAACAATGTGATGAGCAGTATTAATAATGTGATAAGTTTCTCAGATACATGGTGTTTGACATTCAGGCCAAATGGTATTTTCTGATGAAATCAGAGGGTCTTTTTGTTCATGCTATCAGTATCCCTTAAGTGTTATTTTTTCAAACCCAGTCACTTTCCAACCACTTTACCATATATCTCTGATTCATGGAGTGCTGCTAGATGCATGTCCATTTGACAGGTTCTCCCTAATGTACACAGGAACTTTAAAGCCGTTTCAGGGTGTCAGTTGTGCTCTTGGTCACCTCCCTGACCAAGTCCCTTCTTGCCCGAAGATGCAATATGACTGGACAGCAAACTCTAGTCTTGGTGGTTTTGAACATCCATTTGAAAACGACAGAGGCCACTATGGTTCTGAAAACTTTTAATACACCGCAATTTTTTATACCGTTTTCCAGACGTATTGGAATTTAAACAATTCTGTCTTGGAGGTTTATGAAGAGTTTCATGTGCTTCATGATTTGGTTTTTACTCTGCTGTGTGCTGTGAACTGGGGTACCTTATAAAGGGTAGGTGTGTGTTTTTCAAAATCATGTTATATAAAATGAATTTGCCACAACTGGACTACAATCAAATTTTAGAGACATCTCAAAGATCATCAGATGAATCCATCTGAGCTCAATTTGGGGTGCTGTATTAAAGGGTGTACATACTAATTGTAAGTTAGTTTTTTGTAGAACTATATTAGTATTACTCCTTAAGCAGTTATACCTGCTCCCTGTAGTTGATGTCAACTGAAGGAAGTGCTGCTGGTTCCTTGCCTGAGTGCTGATTTTAATGTTTTAATGAACTGTATGTTGGTTTTGCATGTTATTCTTGTTAAACGTAATAAATTAATTAATCTCAAGACCCACTTGGTGCATATTGCTCTTGGCTTCTTAACCATGATCCTGTTTCTATTTCTGATAGGTGATCCTACTCTTCAACCGGAAAATAGCATAGTCTGAATTTTGTACTCGTTAAAACCCACATGATTTTGATTTACATCACAGGATTTGATAAGTATTAGTAAGAGGCATATTCAGAATATGCCTGTTGCTAAACAGATTGAATTGTTATCGTATGGCTTAGATGAAGAAGAAAAAAGCCAGACAGCTTCAAGGATTCTTGATGAATTGGAAAAATCGAGTGGAATAATTCTGCCCGTTTCAGTCCTTCTGTGACATCTGGATGTGACACAGAGATGGACATGTATTACTGTAACTTCAGGACACGGACGTAAGGTATGGTGATCTCAAATGCAGAGTGTATTTACAGTCGCACAGTGCAAATTGGCAAAAAGAGTCTGGAGTTGATATAATGAACACAGATCAAAGACACACTGATTACTTGTACAAAGACTGTAAATGGAACAGGAGTACGTGACTTGAACTAGAACACAGACATGTGACAGAAAACAGGAATGGAACATGGGATCTGGACAGGGGTACAGCAGACTGGTGCAGACAGGACAGGAACCCGGAAGTGGATTAGAATTACACAAGGAATGTACTTTGGAAACTGGTAAGTGATTATCACTAAGGTATTGTAAGTAAAGCAACGGAGGACTTATCAAGAGTCCTCCGTTGTTTGCTCCTTTTATACTTGATTGATTGTCACATTATGAACAAGTGAGCAAGTTTGAGTTGTTGAGGCCAACAGGGGCCTGGGCTCTGCCACGCCTGTGTTTTATTTCAACTTGTGTTTGTGATTTTCATGAAGGTGCACCCAAGTCTCTAAGGATGCAGATGATGTTGTCCTTTTGGTCTCATCTAACCGTGAAATTCACTGTTCACTCATGCAATTAACTGGGATGAAAATCAGCAACTCCAAGTCTGGGAGCCTGGTCATAAAAAAAGGTTTGGTTGCTCTCTCTAGGTGAAGGGGAACTGCTCCTAGTGGAAGAGTCCAGTTTTGCACAGTCTTGTTCATAAATGAGTGGGGAAGAGTATGGGAGACTGAAAGGCAGATTGGTGTAACACCAACCATTTCTGGTTTATCACTCAATCCATGTCCCTATCCTCACCTATGGTCATGAATTTGGGATATTCACAGAAAAATAAAAAGAAGAGCTCATTGCTAGAAATGGCAAAAAGTCTCCCACAGAATTCTGATGCTCACTTAACCATGACAGATTGAGGAGTTCTGTTGATGTATGACTGCCTTGGAGTAGAGTCACTGCTCCTATAGATCAAGAAGAGTTAGTTGAGGTGGTCTGAAACTATACCTGGCATGTCCCACTGGGATGAGAAAGCAGGGGTGACCCAGGACTCATTAGAGGGATTGTATTTCTTGGCTGACCTGGGAATGTCTGGGGATCCCCCTAGGAGGAGCTGAAGACTGTTGCTGGAGGAAGGAAGGTTTTTGCCTACCTGGTTAGCCAGCTACCATCACAACAGAAGAAGACAAACTGAAGGAAACCGAAGTGAACTGAATTAAATTTTGTAATTGTGAATGTTACTGCCATGCCCACGCCATCGGCACAACGAAGAACACCTGGGAGCACTGCAAGGGGAGACGCATAAAAGGCTACAGAAAAGCAGTAGCAACTGCTGAACCTCGTTCAGTCATATGACTCGCTACTGTGTGGCCTGTTACTTACCTTCCCTGTTCTCCCGTCCTCGCCCCTGTTCCTTCGCCTAACTCCTGACCTCCCCTTCTTTGCTTAGTGTGTTCTGACTATTGCCTGTTTCTCGACGACGACTTTGTTTTATCCCTATAGCCACGTTCACACATTGACGACCTTGCCTGTCTTGAGACCACAATTCTTGGATCCCCCTCAATAAAGTCCCGTGCTCTGAAATTGTGTCTGACCCCCTACTTCCGGCAAGGACCATGGCAGTTACTATTTGGAAAAAATTATATTTACAAAAGGACTCAATCGTTAATAAACAAGTTTCAATTTTGTCTTCGCTCAGACAAATTATAGTAAACAAGCTTAATACAACGTAAATTAGCCATATTAAAGATATCCTAATTTTGAATATCATTCTATAGTAACCTGCTTTTTGAGTTAAACCTTCTTCAATATATTTTTTCCATTCAAGTAATACGTACTAGCACCTGTTTTGATATGAAAGATAAGTTAAAGCTACCATGCCAAGAGCTGTAGAACTCACACACACACACACACACACACACACACACACACACACACACACACACAATGTCTACAACCACTTATCCCAAGAGGAGTTGCTGTGAACCGGAGCCTAACACGGCAACACAGGGCACAAGGCTGGAGGTGAGGGGACACACCCAAGATGGGATGCCAGTCCACCACAAGACACCCCAAGCAGGACTTGAACCCAGACCCGTTGCTGTAGAACCGTGTTATTCAAATAAGGGTCTTTAAAGATTTCTTTAAACATTTCCCCATCTGTTTTTCTGCATAAATGAACATTTTAGGAATAATGTAGAGAGAGCTTCTGGGTGTTGTAGTAGTATACCAAGGCGAATCAGAAAAAAAGAAAAGCAAAGCATGATGCTTCTTTTTATTTCTTTGGTGGGCAAAGTTATCAAATACATAATCTTTAGGTGAGAAAAGCTAGTGAACCAATCAAAATTAAAGGGGTAATTAGAATAGCAGTCAAAAAATTCTGGTTAGTAATAAAGTTATAAGCTATAAGACACATGAGTCCGAAGGTGAATGCAGGGGCAGAGTTTATTTACAGTGGACAAGGTGCTAGATTGTGACAGGATGAATCTGGAGAGAAGATGAGACATAGAACAAAGAAGTAGGAACAGGGAAATCCATTAACCAAAAGTAGATTCTCAATGTTCATTGGCATTAAGAATGAGTTAGAACTCCTCTAGGCAGCATCCTTTTAAGTGTGTGCTGATTAGGAAACATGAGATCAGTATGTAGGGTTAGGGTTAGTGCTTGGAAGAGGGAGCCCTCTGGTGCCCCTCACTGGTGCTGCTGCTGGAACCCATGGCATACAGGTAAGTCTATTTCCATCCATTCGGTCCAACTTATTGTAAATGTAGCTTTGGCCCTTGGCATCTGAGTGTTCACAAGTTCATAGGTTCAACAGACACATTATTCCACAATCCAAAGAAAGGTGGGAATGGCTAAAACCTAAATCAGAAGGTGATGTCTATCAGTTTGGAAAGTGCCCAAAGCTCTGGGGCTCCAGGAAACTTCATACATATAAAATCTCACATACACTCACATATCTCCCAGTAAATGGACATTGTCTTATTGACATTTCCGATAACACTTTAATCAAACTTATAACCATTTCTTTCATATCAAACCAAAGTTGTTTGTGATTTGTTCCTGTTATGGAACACGTCCATGCCTTTTTACTGTTAAATGCGCCGTTGGTTAACAAGAAAGTTCCACTATCCGCTTACATTTACTCGTGTAGATAAGGCTTTTCGCTAAGCAAACTTGCAATATTAAATTACTTGTAATTATTGTTCAGCTAATTATACAGCTGGGAGTTCACTGGAGAAATTTAAGGCAAGTACCTTGCTCAAGTGTACTACAGCTAGAGGTAGGATTCAAATCTGTGACCTCCTAAGCCAAAGACAGCAGCTCTAACCACTACACTACCTTTATTGTCACATTTCTGTTAACCTTCATAATAAAGTATCTTGTTTGATACTTTATGTTGTACATCAGATTTATTTAATGTTTTGTCACTGATTAAGCTTCATCATCATCATCATCGTACTGTGTGATTATGGATATGATGTTATAATTAATACTACGTGGACAGCAAAGAGCGACATACAGAAGGTGTGTTTATTTAGAGTGCACAGGATTAAGACTCTTCTGAGGAGAATAAAATACATAAAGGACAAACACAATCTCAGAAACAGTGCCAGGTGTCAAGTCACTGAAGTCGAAGCAGTCAGCACAGGGAAAGTAGTTAGACAGTCTGCAGATAAAGAGAAAAAAGTGATCATAACTAACATAAATGTACTCAATCTATCATCTGTTCAAGAGTAAATGATGTGACTAAAGTGATTTGGAAAGCTATCAGATTTTTTTCTTACATTTCTCACATGTATTTCCTAATGGCAGGAAACGTAGTCATGTCTTATCACTTACTAGTAAGAAGCACTGTAACACTATTATCACTTGGGCTAAACTATGTATGAACTGTCACAGCCCAACTTCTTACTCTTAGTGTTATTAAGGCTTTTTAAGCCGATCCTTCCATTTGTGCGAAACTGTTTTTTGATATTTTGTGAATATTCATTGAACAGTTTCATTTATAAATTTTACATCCATGGTTTAGTTGAACAGCACATTAAAAATATTCATTGAAAAAGAAATGCACAAGTCTCATCTCTAAGACAAGGCAGCACTACAGCTGCTGTTGAAGTCAGATGTTAACTGCAGGGTAATCGCACCATAGCACCTTACAAACAACTTGGCAACTCAAATTAGAATTTGCAAAACAAATGCAGAAGGGTGGACTATATTTGTCAAATATTAATTAGTGTTGCATTTTTTTTAATCTAACATTGAATGAATTATGCTATTTATACCTAATTAAACGAAGAGTGCCAAAAGAGCTTTGATATATTTAGATAAGTGATAAATTATGCTCTCAGGATGTGAGAGGCTGGCTTAATTATCACTTTCATACAACACAATCTTTACGTGTTGTAACATGTGACTCTGCCCTCAATGAACTGCCATTCATTTATTAAACAAACACAACAGGGACAATAAATTTAAGATAAAAAAAGTAAAAGGTACTTTTTAAGTGAGAGTTTGTATCTAGCTCATATAATATTTGACCATGAATTATGGATCTGGTAAATATGCAGCCCTTCGCAAGATGAACACTTTATGTTTTGACTGTAACCAATCAATTTTTGTATATACTGTAATATCAGTGAATAGGGTGCTCTGGCAGTATAATATCATTAAGATCCACCTGGATTAAAAAACAACAAAAAAAAAACATTTATGGCTTCCTATAGAGCCTCTTTTAAAAAGCAAGGCTGTTCAACATACCTCAAAATGAAAAATAACGTTGTTTTTTGAATCTTATGTGTTGTACTATGGTGTAACTTAACCCCACAGTTATGTTCTGCAGTTTCCAAGGTTTCTAGATCTGGTCTTCACTTGAGTTGTGACTCATACACAGGTTTTTCATTATGAAACACTGGGGAGACTTTGTACAACTGCATTTGGTATTGCTTTATGTAGCATTAAAAGCCTCTAAACCAACCCTCCATACTGTAATTTTCAGATTTCAACAAGAATCTTGTCAACAGTTTTTTGAAATGTGTTACATTGTTGCTTAGCTGATATTTCTCTTTCCCTTCTCTCTCTGATACTACTTTACAATTTTTTACCAATTAATATAAACATTTTGGTTAAGTACCTTGCTGAAGGATCACAAAACAGTCTTAAACTTGAACCAGCAACCTTCAGATGACAGGTCTTAACCACTTTACGACCCACAGAAGTACAAATGTGAAAGGCAAATACTAATAAAAGGAAATGTAAATATATGTTGCCCAAATACAATATAAAATTTAATAATGTAACATACACACAGTCTGAACCGCTTGTCCCATATGAGGTTGTGGGGAGCCAGAGCCTAACCTGGCAACACAAGACATAAGGCTGGAAGGGGAGGGGACACACCCAGGACAGGACGCCAGTCCAACACAAGGCACCCCAAGCAAAACTCGAACCCCAGACCCACTGGGGAGAAGGACCCACTGCGCCACTGCTCCCCCTTAATGATGTAACTGCAATATTGAATTATGTAACTACATTATTGTAACAATATGAAGAACATGAAATTAGTTTTAATTATTATTAATAATTTATTTTACATGGTGTGAGACATTCCTGCAGTGGAAGCCAATTTGTTCATTAAAAATGAAACACAGAAAATTATGCATAGACCTGCCAAAATACACTGGCTCCTCATCTTATGAACATAACAGAAAAGTTTAACTGCAATTTTTTCGAGTCCAATGTTACTTTTACTTTCCAGTCCCATCAATTAAAACGTACAGTAATACAGAAGCAACATACAGTGTCTTGATTTAAACGACGACTGAAATTACCAAAAATAAAAATGTGTAAATGTATGTCTATGAACTCCTTTTGCATAATGTTCACCTTCTGTTATTAATCAACAGTCATGAACACCAGATTTGATCTGTAAACACTGAGGAAGTGTACTAAATTAATCTGGTTCTGTATACCCCTTTTCTTCTTGGGTGCGTTTCACTGACTTCTACCGGCTGTCCACATAAACACAGATTTTATTTTCTCCTCAACAAACAGAAATGTAAGACAACTGGCAAGAGAAGAAAACACAATTAAAAAGAAATACAGTACAAAGTTTACTATTGAAAATTCGTAATGAAAGCCAGCGAATGAGCCAGTGATCCATATGAGGTCGTACTGCATGTCAGCACTGCCATGACAATATGTCTGTATGGTTTATACTTACCAAAAAAGACACTTAGAAAATTGATATGGCCAGTATTTAGAGTGCATTTCACATAGGAAAGCGCACCAGTGAGTTCAAACACTACTTTCAGTTGTCAATTCTTGCATTATTGTACTTGGCAGCCCACTTTGAGTAAACTGAGTTTAGTCTACTTCCTTTACTTAATTTTGTGATGCAAAGCATGCCAAATTCCCACACAAAATTGCCCTTGCTTGGAGATATTTTACCATATGGCCCCTCAACTGCTGCAGAGCTACATGGTAACCAGTACCACTTAAATGCATTTTAATCAAGGGGAAACACACACAATTAAAATAAAAATGCTGTGATTAAAGCAATCTGTCAGAAATTATTGTAAAATGAAACATTTTGGTTTATTTGGATGTAACAAATTAGTTCTGTTATTGCTAGTTTTAGGGAGGTGCTGTGGTGCAGAGCCTGCTACGTGGTGGGACTGGGGTTCAAGCCCTGCTTGGGGTGCCTTGCAATGGACTGGCATCCTGTCCAGGGTGTGTCCCATCCCCCCTTGGCTCTGCACCCTTCGCTGCCAGGCTAGGCTCCGACTCGCCCCACTTGGGACAAGAGATTGTTGACATTGTGTGTATTGCTAGTTTTTTTTTTTTTTGTGCACCATATGAAATAAATAAACTTAAAATATAAACTTAACAATAAAAATAAACATCTCCTTTCTCAATACTCATTTACATGATAGAAGCAAGTTGGTAGAACTGGTAGAAACATTTATAACAGGAAACATAAATGGTACATTACATGAGTAGCAGCATATATAGCACATGCATATAGTTTCCCAGCACAAGTCTGTGCACTTTGTCGCATATGGGACTGGGACCTCATCTCTTTGTGTCCCTGTCCTTTTCATTCTTCCTTTTTAATCAGAGGGATTTTGCAAAGACTTAATTAGGGGCAGTGAGTCAGTGCTACTCCTGGATGTGAGAATTGCGCAGAGAGAGGGTGTCTCCAACACACGGGTGGTTCTCAGCCCTGCCCCTGCCTCCACCTCTGGCTCTCACTCTTTACAAACAAGGCCATCCCTGATAAAGACCTCAATCCATAGCTTACCTCATCAATATGCTGATCTATAGTGAATCACGAGGGTTAGAGCCTGGGCTTAGGGGACCAGCGGAAGAATATACACAGCGTCTTGCCACACAAAGCAGTATAAACAGTTCCTATCGTGTTTGTATTACCTGGGTCCTTGATTCATCGACTGCCATGCTGGGCCGAGCTGGGGCTGATTCATGGGCCCGTCGGCTCATGTAGCGAAAGCATCCAGTCTATGTGATGAGGTAACATTCTCAGGCTTCAAAATGCATTACGATACAATTTCCATGTCTGTGTTTGGGCAAAGACTGGGATTTGTTTTAAACAGTAAAGCTTGATTTATGTATCCCTGTCTGCTCTGTGAATGTTGTCAGATGGGAAACCTTTGCACCGTTTATGTGGCTAATGATGAGCATTTCAAGTAAATCAGCCCACGTGTTACGGGGCTGTGCGGCTGATCCCTAGCACTGGAATTTTCTCACTTAACTGTGAAGGATACTCCCTGTTACGGCACGGTTTGAATCAGCGATAGTGGCGTTTACAATAACTAAATGAAAGTGTGATTTTATCACGTTAACTTTTCGTGGGCATTGTAGCTCATTACATTCAACATTATGTAAAGAAGCAGTGCCAGAAATCCATGGTTCAATAGAATTTTTCCCACAATCCAATTTTTCCATGCCAGCCGACATCACCTGACTCGGACACAATTATTTCCTTGCAAATAAACTGAGCACGAACAGCACTGTTTTAACAGCCATTGTTGAATGTGTCTGAATTCCAAAACAGGCAAACAGGGCCACACAAAGAGCTCCTGCACTATCAAGTATTTATCCCCCATAAAGTCAGTTCATTACATGTTAATTAATCCTCAAATGAATCTGGTATATAGTTATTTCTGTCTCTGTTTGTTGTGAAGTGACCAGTTTAAAACTCACACTGATGGAATACTCTTTAAAAGGCTCCATACAACATTTATATGACGATTATGCGACAAACTGACATGAAGAAGTCTGAATATCCAAAATAGATAATGTTGTAAAATTTAATAAAAACTTAAAAGGTAAAATGTAAACTAAAAAAATGCTAAAAAAGGACAGAATGACATTAGGATGAATTACTGAATACCACAGATGAGATGCTGTTACATGAGAAGTGACATAATACATATTGAATATATACATGTATAATACAGTATATATTCAATATTAATTTATATATTGAAATTCTGTTTCAAACCACAATTTCTCTGTACTTTGTTCCACCCTCATTTTTTGTAGCGCTTCTCCATACACTTATTGGAGATATACATGCATTTTTTCTCAACTACTGGTGTGACAGAAATGTTCATTTTCAAATCTGGATGCAAGTACTACCACCCGCTATTAGCATAATAACCTCTATAGGCTATCCCATGCAGCCCCCACCATTCCATACGTCACACTCCTTTTGTATAACTCAACATGATTCACAAATACATTAATGTTAAACCACTTATTATATTCATTATGGTCTGTTTTTGCAGCTGCCTTGTTGAAGCCCTGTGCCACGCCCACGCCGCCAGAACACCGAAACGCACCTGATGCCACTCTTGGACAAACGCGTAAAAGGCTGAGGAAGGCAAGGAGCTAGTGCGGAACCTTGTTCGGCCTACCAACTAGTGACTCCTGACCCAGCCTATTGCGCCCTCCTTCCTTTGCCCTGCTTCCTGTACCCTCCCCTAGTCCCTTTGTGCTCATTTTGGATAACCGACTTCTCGCCTGTTTACTGACCTCGTCTTTTTGGATTCCCCTTTTGCTGACGTTCGCCCCTCGGAAAACTTCGCCTGCCCTCTAGCTATGACTTTGGATTTCCAAAATAAAAGCCCTGTGTACTCAGCACTTGAGTCCGACTAATTCCTTCCGGAACCCCGACATGGCACCCTGTGCCTTTGTGATTTATTTTTGGGGATTTTCCAGGTCAGCAATAGAGTCCATAATGCTAATTCTTGTTCCATTTAAAACATTAAAAATAGAGGTCAATACCTGTTTATTCAGAAATCAGATACAGTCAGGCTCTTGCACAGTGACAATAACTCCTCTATGACCTCATGTTATCACAGCCTGCTTAATTCAGCCATATATACCAATTGACATAATATATAATTGCAAGCTGCTTAGGAGAAAAGTGTCTGGTAAATAAATACATGCAATGCAAACCAGGTGTGACCACTCAGTGTTGGACTGGTTTGCAGTAAATAAAATATTTACCTGCCTCACCTCTTGATTTCCTCTAAGACACTCTTCTTTGCTGCTGTCGGAAACACTGGTTACTCTGAGATATAAACTATACCTGAGGCACCCTGGAAGCTTGAGCTCTCCTGTAATATAGTTGTACTGAATAAATCTTTGTCAGCTGACACCCGCCAGGCTAAAGTCCTGATGTGTAGAATATACACCATGTTTTAACATATTCTCCTGGGAACAGAATTGTGCGCTTTATTCTTTGGTCACAGATCAAAGCTATTTTAAGGGTGTATATTGCATTACTACATTAAGACATCATTGTTCCTTTAGCGTTAAAAATTTCCATTTGGATCATTTACTGTACCTCAGTTTTGAGCTAGTTAAGGCTAGTGATCAGAAGATATTTACTCTCTCAAACTGTGACTGAAATTAAAATTAAGAGATATAATTGTAAGGAACCAGCCGTGAGTAAAATTTTATGGATATTTTAATTGTTCTCCATTTCTGTAAAGCTGTCGTGTGTAGCCACCATCGAGCTGTGTACTTACTGAGCAGTGACACAGAAATGTACTGTGGCAAGGATTTCCACACAATAATTTAGCCATGGGTCGATATATAGCCCAGAAGACTAACCTCTTTCTCTTCTTTAAACTTTTATCCATTAATCAAAAAAGGTTAAGGTTTCAATCTGCGTCATTCCGCTTTCCACAGAGCTGCAGCAGCCATCAGTGTCCAGTTCTAAATTCTGTTGCATTTGATGTTAATTGTATAAGCATACTGGACGTAAATCGACACCACTATTAATAATAAGGGAATGATGATACTCCCATTATGACGTGATGCAAAGTGCTTTGGTTTAATTCCATTACTTTCAGTTGCAGCCTACAGCAGCTATTGATATAAAAAAAATTGATACAGAGCCAACAATGATTGAGCTAACTGTGTGCTAAAGGGTTTTTCAGCATTGAGCTCACTTATATATAACTTACAGGAAGTGTCTTTTCTAACACCACAAAACAATTTGACCCACTAACAAAAAAAAAAAAAAAAACGAGAAAGAATATCGTTTCCGGAAACAGGTTGTCAACAGGATGGGGTCTTTATAATCACCATAGTTACGACGAGAAAACAAATGAGAACCCAATCCTCTAACCTTGAAATGACAAAAATCACTAAGTGCAATTTTGTGTTTATGCTTTGACTGCAATACAAAGCAGTTAGACTGAATAGTTAGAATAAATAAGGTTTGCATACAAACAAGAAAACAAGCAAACAAGCAAAGGGTCATGTCCTTTGGGAAAGAATCAGTGCCATGAAAACCATATGTGGTTGGCGTAACCACTGCAGGTCATAGCTTGCCAGGGGTGATTTTGTAGCATCTTGACTTGTCTTCCTGCCTCTACCACATAGCAAAACAGCATGATTCACTCAGAGACTCCCCAGATGGTCATCTGTTCAGGAAGTTCACAACATAGAATACAATTAGAATGGCATGAGAAAATACATTTGCATTAAAACATTTGTTGTTCAACCCTCCACTACATCTACAGTTTTTTCACTTTTTCAATTGTTCCGTATTGCACTATACCTGTATACATATTATACCTTATTCAATTAAACCGTGTATTGAGGTTTGAAGTAAAGAATTTTACAGCTGTCAGCCACAACATTAAAACCAACTGCCTAATATTGTGTAGGTACCCCCTTGTGCCGCCAAAACAGTTTTGACCCGTCAAGGCATGGACTCCACAAGAACTCTGAGGGTGTTCTGCGGTATCTGGCACCACAACGTTAGCAGCAGATCCTTTAAGTCCTGTAAGTTGCAAGGTGGGGCCTCCATGGATCAGTCTTGTTTTTCCAGCACATCCCAAAGATAATCAGATTGAGATTTGGGGAATTGGAGGCCAAGTCAACACCTTAAACTTTTGGTCATGTTCTTCAAACCATTCCTGAACAATTTTTGCAGCGTGGCAGGGCCACTCCCATTAGGGAACACTGTTGCCATGAAGGGGTGTACATGGTCTGCAACAATCTTTAGGTAGGTCGTACGTGTCGAAGTAACATCCACATGAATGCCAGGACACAAAGTTTGCTAGCAGAACATTGCCCAGAGCATCACATTGCCTCTGCTGGCTTGTCTTCTTCCTATAGTGCATCCTGCTGCCATCTCTTCCCCAGGTACATGATGCACGCGCACCCGGTTCTCCACATGATCTAAAAAAAAAACGTGATTTGTTACATTTACATTTATTCATTTAGCAGACACTTTTGTCCAAAGCGAGGTACATTTCAACAAAAGTACAATTCATGCATTATGTTAAGAGAAAGAGACACAGCTACAGACATGTGACTCAAGTAAACCTAGTTTGTTACCTACCACTTTCTGCACCGAGGTTCATCGTTCAAGTAGGTACAAAAAGACTGTTTCCACCCGGTGTTGAACAGGGAACCTTTTGCGTGTGAAGCGAATAAGATAACCACCACACTATGGAAGCACAACACAATTCATTAGATGAGACCATCTTCTTCCACTGCTCCATGGTTCAGTTCTGACGCTCACGTGCCCATTGTAGGCACTTTCGGAGGTGGACGGGACAGCATGGGCACTCTGAACGGTCTGCGGCTACGCAGCCCCATATGCTGTAAGCTGCGATCCACTGTGTTCTGACACCTTTCTATCATGGCCAGCACTGAGGTTTTCATCAATTTGTGCTACAGTAGCTCTACAGTGGGATCAAACTAAACAGGCTAGCCTTCGCTCCCCATGCACATCAGTGAGTCTTGGGAGCCCATGACCCTGTAGCTGATTCACTGGTGTCCTTCCTTGGACCGCTTTTGGTAGGTACTAACCACTGCATACCGGGAACACCCCACAAGACCTACTGTTTTGGAGATGCACTGACCCAGTCATCTAGCCATCTCAGTTTGGCCCTTGTCAAAGTTTCTCAGATCCTTATGTGTGCCCATTTTTTCTGCTTCCAATGCATCAGATTCAAGAACTGACTGTTCGCTTGCTGCCTTATATATCCGACCTCTTGCTGGATGCCATAGTAACAAGATAATCAATGTTATTCACTTCACCTTTCAGTAGTTTTAATGTTGTGGCTGACCTATGTTATCTAAACACACACACACTCATGCACATTGATGAGCTCTTGCATTTTATTGGATCATATTAAAAGGAACACTGAAATGTCTTTCTCTGTGATGCTTTATTTTAAAACACTGAAACCGTTAATGTGACATTGTTTAATGTTTGGTTAAATTTTAGAGGCATCAGCGCATTGTTATAGGTGCTACAGTAGGTTAAGCTGGTGCCTCCCAGCTTATGAGCTGCTCAGTGGGTGTGTGATGTTCACATGTTTCTTTTTGTGTTCACACTAGCTGTACATGGAAGAAGGCACTGGAAGACTGCTTCTGCTCCTCCCTTGCCTTGGAAATCACATGAGTGGTTGTGATGAGTCGGACTCAACTTGGCGGCATTTCCGTTCATGTATGTATATACAGTATGTAAATCCCTGGTATCAGTTTTACCACAAAATTGTTGCTTAATCAAAACCAATCTTTCTCATCTGACTTAACAGGTGTGTAATGACCAGTTCCACATGTTTCTTTGGACAAAGTTGTATGTACAAGAAAAATAGAAGTAGTGCAGATGCGAAAACAAGTGAACCCCAAGTTGAATTGGTCAAACCATGTCGGTAACTAGAATCAGGCATGGAAATCTTAATCATTTATTAATTTTATTAGTTTGTTTTAATATTTAGATTTTACAAGTTTATTGTAGTATTTTCTATGAGAATAACAACTACCCATGTGGGGTTCACATACTTTCCAGCAGCACTGTATCTGTGCGGTTTTGTGAATCAGAAATTTGAATCAGTTAAGATATTTTCTTTCTTTTTTCATCACCGGCATTGAAATGGTCTGTCAGCAGAAACACCCTTTTCTTTCTCTGTTAGTGTCAGTGTCTCTTGTAGCATTCCCTTGCACAAAACTAGTACAAAACAAGTAGTTTAGTAATGGCACCTCACTGGGGAATCCTGTCGTTAATTATTTATTTTCCCCCAGGAAAATTTTAAAAGCGACATCCAACCGAAACACAACTCAGTGGAAGAATTTGGATGCGGAAGATGATATGGAGACATAATAAGCTGAAGGATTATGGAAAAAGAAAGAAGCAGGTCTCTGTTGTAAAAAGCAATGCTTTTTACACACAGAAGGTCAAAGAGGTTAGTCATATGATGTTGTCATAGAAGATCATGTCAGAAATGAAGCAGGACAGTTTCATACTTAATGTTTGGCCTGGAACAGTTAAGGTGGCATCCCTGTTAATTAAGTTAGAGATGTGAACTGATGTCTGAGTGTTGATTTATCTGGCCAGTGGGGTCCTTAGAGCGCTGCCCTTGAGGGAAGAATTAGGGTGATGACGCACAGAACTCAGGTGTCCGCGAGAGTGAGAAAGACAGGCCAGATTTTAAAAAAAAAAAAAAAAAGCAAAGCATTATTTATTTGAAAGAGCATAACATTGGACTGGCAAACTTCCATTTTCACCCATTTTAATTTTTTCCTAAATAGCAGTTTCCTGTGTCACCTGAGTTCAGTCGAATCTCTGTTGGCGCGGTGACTCAGAGTTTGCAGCGGATCCTGGTAAAGCTCAAGGCAAGAATAAAAATCCTTTTCACAGGAATTCATAGACAAAAAAAATAATAATAATAAATAAAGCTTGCAAACAACCCTCTAAGACCTGTTGTGTATACCCAAGTGTGTGTAAGTATGTTTGTGTGGTGGTACTGGTGGTGGGACCTGGACTGTGCTTAGGACTAAAAGTAAAAAGAAAAACATTGCATTCTTAAACATAACCTTTCTTAGAATGGTGGAAAGAGCAGCCGATCCCATCCTGCACCTCTTCCCTCACCCTGTTGCACCTATTGATTCTATTGAAAACCATATGATGAGACTGGTAGAGTTTTACAAGCAGTGTTACAGGACCTTGCTTTTTACATCTTTACTTGTCCTCAGATCTGTGTCCCTCATATGGGTGTGAACGTTCTTCCTGCTGCTCTGTTTTTGTTCTTTTTTCTTTATCTTTTGGATTTCCTTTGAATGTTTACAGCTCTCTTACTTATTATTAATGTATCTCAATTGCTGTTTTGCCACTGCCAATCTTGAAAACGATCTAGTAACTATTATTCAGCACCATGTGCGTTTCATTTTTCTCAAATACAATTCATTTCTGAGAGCTTTACATCCATATAATCACTGCCATCAAAATATTTAAAAAACTTTTTTTAGCTTTATTTGCGGGTGTATAAGTCTGTTTCTGCATGTGTGTTTGTTTCAAGTGTGCCATGATGAGTTTCAACTGTGCACCAGTTGTACACAGCCAGCCAGTTTATGAGCATGTAGTAATTGTAGTACTACTGCTATCTCACAGTGCTTGGGTGGTGCGAGAGGACATGGGTTCGATGTATGGAGTTTGCATGTTCTCCCCATTTCTGCGTGGGTTTCCTCCAGGTACTCTGGTTTCCTCCCACAATCCAGAGACATGCTGTTGAGGTTCACCCATAGTGTGTGAGTGACAGAGAGTGTGTTCCACTGATGTATGCATGAGTAACCCATTGCAAGTAGTGTACCTAGCACTGTAAGTCACCACGGTGAATAAGGTGTGTGGGCCGATAACGCTACATATAGTTAATTGGAAGTCGCTTCGGAGAAAAGCGTTTGCTAAATAAATAAATGTAAAATGTAGTACATAAGCGAGGAGCTGTTAAAGACAACTCTCACTGGTGGATAAATATCTGAAAATGGGCATCAACACCAGTACAGACTGCTTATCATGTGCTTGAGCTTCATTTTTACCCATATCGCTCTCAGACTCTTAAGAGAGGACAACTCAGTAATTTCCTCACCTCATCATTAACAACACACAACTGTGGGATTAATAAATCTTTACGTCTGTCTTTGAAAGCCGAGTACATATGAGACAGATTAAAACCACTTATAGTACCGACTGACATTACTTATGAATTATGAAAACACTGCAGAAATAGTTCATTTAGCAAAAATAATATTATGGAGATTACTGTACTTGTATATGTAGCATTTCCCACACTAGTCGTATGAGTTCTGTGATATGTGGGGTGAGTAACTACTCTGGTTCCTTTTCCATTCCACCCTTGATTATATAGCACAGAATAGAGAACAACACCATACAATACAAAAAGAGCCAAACAATACAAGAAATAAAAAAGAATGGCATTCCTCTTGAGCTTAAAGGCAGCGTATGCAATGAAATTGTAAATTAGCAAATGTGTACATAGGCATACGATTTATTGCATTATTTGAATGCAGTGAAGGAACAGAGAATTACTCCATTTTTCCAACTGCACGAGCAAAAAGTAGGGCAACAAAAACTGGGCAACCGCTGCAGATAAAGTGCAGCACCCCAAGTCATTTCTCATTGAAATTAATAGCTATCATTCTACTCAAGCATAGAAATTCCACTTATATAGGAATGTAGGATGGAGAACAAGACCATGAAAAGCATGTTAGAAGGCTTCAATTAGCCTGAAATTGGCTGGTTCAAGGGCCCGGTAGGCCATGGAAAAAGTCAATTTGCTTCTGCACTGGACATATTAAACCGTGATGATTCGTTGAAGACTTTAGCTGCTGGAGGTATTATACAACAGCACCTACCACCATCATTTCATGTTATTTACCACTGCTTTTCTTGTGAATATTCCTGAGCTGTTATGACATTTATTCATTTAGCTGATGCTTTTCTCCAAAGCAACTTACAGTGTCAAGCTTACAATTATTCATCCATTTATATAGCTGGGCAATTTTGGGTAAGTACCTTGCTCAAGGGTACTACAGGTGGAGGTGGGATCAAATCTGCGACCTTTGGGATCCGAAGGCAGTAGCGCTAACTACTATACTATCGGCTGCCCCTAGTTATTATGTACTTGAACAGTCTGGAAGGAGAAAAAAAATTTCTATTAAAATCAGTGCATCCCAGGATCACCTGGCTATATATCTTCAGTTCCAAAGCAGATTTTGAAACATTCACCCACTGTTAGAAATTCTTCTATCTAAAACGGGGCTGAATGAAAAACAATGCAAATGGATTTTGTTGTGAGCAGTTTACAGAAATAATTCTTCCCTTATTTAATTTTCCAGTAAATTTAATTCTGGCCCACTCCGCTTAAAAGTAATCATAATTAATTTCAAACACAACACAGCTGAGGGAGGAAAACAGGAATAATCCCAGTCTGTGACTCATAGCTGCAGACAGGCTCACACGCTGCTCTGGCAGTCATTAATCACTCCCACTGCACCTGAAACCGCTCTGCTCCAACACTCGTGCTTCCTGTGAAGTCAGGATGGACTCTGTTTTGATGTGCCACATGTAGTTTAGAAACTCCCAGCGTACATTCGATCCGATTAAACTCTCTTCCAGGGCGCGTCACACACTAGAGGTTTTTGAAGTGAACCAAATATGTGATCAGAGCAACGAGCTGTTGAGGATATTAATAACAGAAACGCTGTCTGCAGTGCGAGCGCATGTTTCAGAAAACAGAAGTCACGAAAATATGTGGTAGTATGAGTCATGACGTTTCGAGAAAGAAACCGAAATAGCAGCGCAGTGGAAGAGGACGTTCGTTTTACCCTTGAGACGGCGTACTTCTGAGATGGAATGGTTGAAAGCAAGGAGACCACAGGGCTTGAGTTGTATAAGGAGATGACTCACCTTGCCATTTGGATCTTAAGCGATGCAGGGCACGTGTCACTGGCTCCTTTTCAAAAGTCCTCTCCCAGGAAGGAGCTTGAGGTGCTTTGTGGAACCTCTCAGTATGTGTGTCGCGTGCGTCAGATGAGCACCCTGCGAATAGCACCCCAGCACATCCATTCTGCCAGTGTGGAGACAACCTGAACCTGAACCTATATGGAGTGTACATTTCCCCATCAGTTCACCTACACGAATTTTTGTTATAGGCTTCTCCGTCATCTCACATCTTGGTTTTTATGGTACACCTTTACTAGTGTCTAGCATATGCTTGTTTGACACATCGTGTGCCTCTACCATTAGTATGCACTTTGGCATTGTCTCAGTTCAGGAAAACTCCCCAGTTAACAGTGCACATTCGCCATTGTCTGAATACAATAGCAAAATGCACAACATTGTATGTTGTTTAAGCATAAGGCATCAAGAGTGTGCATGCATTTGTATATTTGACAAAAAACAGAATAAATTGTTCACAGCAGTCAACTGTAAGTTTAATGTCTCAGTTGCAACGTAAGCTCGTTATTGTCTATTATTCAAAATAAATACTACATTTTTTTTACCTTTTTAATTTCTTGAAAAGTAATATTACACTTACACAAGCGAGAACATATTGCTGTAAGTATGATCTATTACTTTTTTAATAAAAGTTGTATTTATTTGGAAAGTTGCAACTCTGAAAATGGTAAAATGACATTAGTAAGGTAGGGGTTAATAACTGAACATCATGCAGAATTCTGCATTAGGTTGTCTGCAAAGGAGCAAAGGTGAAAACACAGACCTGCCAAGGAGAACTTGTAGGCAACACAGAGGACAGAGCAAGGCAGCAGACCTGAATCTCAGAGCACTATTTATTTCAGCAGTTCAAGACTGAAACCGCTTAAATATTTCCCATTGCTTAGTCCTGTTGTCTGTTTACTGATCACATAAACATTTTTATCTCTAGATACAGAACATTAATCTCCACATACCTTCAGCAGTAAAAATTTTAAATTAATTAAACATTCCACGACATGGAAATGTATTCTTTCTGAGATACTTATATGGATTTGCAGTTTTTTTTTTTTTTGCATTGTTCAGTTATTTCTATATGCATATTTTACCAATTTACACAGGCTTGCAGACATTAAGTAGTATTATTCCCAATCTACTGTACTGTATTACTACATTCAGGTTATTTTTATCAATGTCCTTTAGAAATACATTATTAAAAGACATGTCTAATAAACCTAGTTGTTGGTTTATTGTTTTTGTCACAATATGGTTTTTTTTTTTAACTGTGATCAATTGGCAAACAAAGAATACCCAAAAGACTAAAAAACTAAGACTCAGAAATTGCAACATGCTGGCCAGTGTTTAATGTTTCATTTAGTTTTGTTTCTGAAAGAGCTGAAAAGTATTCAGAAAAGTGTCATGGTGCATTTATATTGTTAAACCAACACAAAAGTGTTTTATTTTGATTTGAAAGGAAGGTTAACATTTATTTTTCTGATCTAAGGCCATGGTCTTTGACTCACTAGATAAGTTGTGCTTAAAAGCTTCATGTGATAAAGTTTTGTGTACATTTTTTCCCAGTTCTTGCCAAGTTCACCTGTGCAAGTTATTAATTTCTTGTTTTAAATATGTCCAGCAGTTGCACAATAATTAACGATATCATAATGTTCAAAAGGCTTCTTAAAATCAAGCATGCTGAAAGAGATTTGAAGTAGAGTTCACTCTCAAACCTCAGAACTGAATCAACCTTCTTCATCGAAAAGTATACTAAATAGTCAATGAATTCATGAAGTACTCAAAAGCCTTTTAAAACACCCACAGATCAGTTCCACAGCATAAAAGTAAATTCCTTCAATATTCCTATGAGTTTGTGATGGACTGGCATCCCATCCAGGGTGTACACCCCAGCCCTTGGCATCCATTGATTCCAGGATAGATTGTGGACCCCCATGACCCTCGATGGATGGATGGCTGTTCCTATGAGTTTTGATTTGATTGTGTTCCTTATAATAATAAAAAAGTGGCATGCTTAGCTAGATGCTGTCATGCGGAGACGAAGGCACGGGGGCAGCTGGACCCAAGTGCAGGATCGGTCGTCAGGAATCAAGAGATCAGGCAAATTCTCGATTTCGGGGACGGGCGAAGAGTCGGTCGACTGGCGGTCAGAGTGAGAGCGAGGATCCATGGCTGTGGTCCGGTGATGAGGCGAAGGGTCAGAAGCCAGGGAACGGAGATATGAAGCAAGGGTTGAGGAAGAACAAGACATAGTGCATATGGGACGGTTGACTCAGCGAGTTTCTGCAAGGGAATTGGAGCTGAGGAGGGTCTTTTAAGAGTGTGTGTACTGATTGGTATCAGGTGCTGTTGAGTGCGATGGTGGGCGTGGACGTGACAGATGCTCCAAATTTTGAAAAATGCATTTAAGTTTTTCTTTTAGGGTAGGACCTCAAAATTAGTGCAGTGAGTATAACAAATGTCGTTATCCAATGACAAATATTAATGACAAATAACAAAACAATGTTTTTTGCTAAAACTTTGTTTTCATATTAAAAAAAACTGTACTCTTTACATACCTGCAAAGCAACGGTCCTTAGAGTTCATTGTGCTGTTATTCATTAATGAGTTAGAAAAAGTATTTGTTTTCCATGAGTAGTGTGCCATAGCTTGTTTTCACAGAAGCAATTTGATGACCTTGGTCAAACCCTCAGGACTCACTGAGACGTCACCGGAAGTGACAATGAGGTCACCTTCAGTGCTGGCATGCAAAAGAATGCTCCCTGACATTTAAACTGGTCACCAGTGTAGCCAGCAAAGAAGACCAGGCAGTCCCTGCCCAAACAAGTGACCTTTCAATGTACTCCATGTGTGATATCTTGCAAGGAACAGTGTGCCATGTATGTAAGAATATCCCTAGTCTTGGATGTGGGAGTCCTAACAAGCTCCTTCACACTGACTGAGCCATGTACCACTTCTCATTATTGACACATGAACCAAGTGAGTGAAGCGGATTTAATAAAGGTCAGCCATGTGGAAATATAATTGTGTTTATAGGTCATCTGCAGACTGGCAGGTGTGTAATGTAGTGCTGTGGCCCTTCATGAGTTATTTTAATTCGGCAGTGGCAGCAAAATCAAAGGAACAAGCCATTGGGATAAAAAGGACTAATACAATGATGAACTGCAGCCTGTGAAAGGTCATCTTACAATATTACTGTTTAAAAGTGTTTTTTTTTTTTTTTTTTTTTACACTGTGTGAGCAATGCATACAGCCTCATGATGTACTTCATGATGTCCTTCTGTTTCACTGTTGTTAAGTGTTATACGAATCAGAACGAGATGCCAAAGATTATCGTGTGCGGTCCACTTCATATCCCACAGAGAGGAAAACCAGACCCCAAAACCGCAGGATGCTGGTGGGTTGTGAGGGATGTAAGGAATCCAGCACATTTTATTTTCTGAACAACTGCCTTTTTGTGTCCAAGGAATGAGTGCAACTATCTTCCCTTGCACAGTGGTCAAACAAAAGGACCAGACGCTCTGCTGTGGCTTCTCCAAATGGCCCGGTGACAAAGTTGCGCTTGTCAACCACTGGCTGTCTGTTTTTAGTCACCTCTCCTGTTCGACAAAGGTTGAAGTTTTGTAATTTAGTTCACTGCATTTTTGTTCGTTGACTACAAAACCCAGGCAATGACCAGTCATCACATGCCTCGATACTAGACCCAACAGACTGCTTCATGTCAACACTTACACACTGCTGCTCCTGTAGTAAAACTAAAAACAATGAAGCCACTGAATGACACAGAAATTGTTCATACTTTAAGAGTCACCACAATTTATAACTGGTGCAATATGTCAGATGCTGAGGCCATGTTGTGCTCCAGTTTGATTTTAAATTGCTAGGGCACTTTTATTTACTCACTCATTTCCTCCTGACTTTTTCCTGTACACAATAGTTCTTTTTTCCTTTCTTCTCATAATATCCTACTGCTAAGCCAAAGATCCATCAGAGGTGATATGTCTCCATCTAGTGTTAAAATGCCCTAGATACTTTGCTGTCACTAAATCATATTCACTGATCTTATACAGTACTTAAAGTACCTTACTGTGCCCCTGCAGAGTTCAGCCAGAACTTCTACCTGTCATCAAACATGAAAAATTCTGGAAATGTCCTCAGTAAGTTTGAATAAACATTCTCCATGTGTTATTGAGTGGATTACAGAAGAGAGATGGGGGGGAGGGGGAACTCTTCCACTATGATGATGTTAAATATTTGCTCTAGGTAGGTTTGCGAAAAATACTGGATACAACTGACCAATCTGTAAGATATGATGAGCCATGTGTTATGTCTGTGTCTATGCCCCAGATAAAACTACTCACTGTGAGCAGGTGGGTGATGCAGCCCAGGGCAGGGGTTGGCTTGAACTGCCCTCCCCACTGCCCTCCTCATTGCCCCCCACCTCACCTCATAGGACTAATGACAACTAGATGCTTTTACTTGGGAGACAATCAGCAAGGACATTTAAGGCAACTGGTCCAAGAGACTAGAGAATATAACGATGATAGTAAAGTCACTTTCACATCCCTGGAACCATTTTGAGCATCTACGTTTTGTATGAAAGTATCAAATGAAGAAGTTCTAGGCCACCCATGAAGGTGTGCAACTGGTCAGCAACAATGTTGGTACTTTGTGGAATTCAGCTGATGCTCAACTGGTTTTAAATAACCTAATGTGTGCCAAGAAAACATTCTGAATTGCATTACACTGCCACCACCAGTCAGTACTGTTGACACAGGTAAGCTTGATGAACAGCTAAATACTCTGCTCTTTCCCTGACTGTTTTCAGTGACTCAGGGTGTTAATAGACTGGTTGATTAGATGAGTAGACTAGAGGCACAGGTGTGTAGGTTTTATTGGAGCCCCTCTCACAAAAGTAAAAGCAAGATAGTCATTGTGTAGATAAATCGACACTGTCAAAATCCACCCTGATGCTTTTGTTTAACTTCTTTCTGTGCACTTGGGTTGTGAAGAATGGTGTAAAAGCCAATGCTCCTTAGCAGGCTGTGACAAGGAGAGGGATATATACACATTTCTGAACCAAACCCTAGATGACAAGCAGGCCTCTTACATTGCTGCCTACATGCCTGAAGTCAAATGTGTTAAAGAACAGTCTACAAAGGCATTCCACAGTAACTTAAGAGCTTTTAGTGCAGGAATTGACTTGGGATAAAGCTCTTAGTGAAATTTCTCAATAGGAAGCTTACACACAAAGAAAACTATGTAAACAAAAGGCTGTGATTTGAGATCCTTCCATTTCAGATGGTATGCTTTAGTCTTTTCGAAATATAAGGCAGTTATTACAACAGCTGATGTATGTGTTTTACTGTAGTTATTTTCATTTTATTGGATATATTGGATGAGACAAAAAATGTATTTCAAACCTCATGGAAGAACTAACTGTATTCCAACAATACCTTTCAGCCAGTAGGGACTTATGACATTAGAGGTACAGTGAAGGGGTAACAGTGATATTTTGTGTGGGAGAAAGTATTTGTTAGAATGAAGTAGCAGTTAAAGCAGTATATGTAGAAATTATGTAAGAAAAATCTGTAAACAATTCCATTGTAACATATTTGCTGTGGATAAACTTAAGCAAAAATGAAATGTATTGAAAGGCTATTGAAAGTACATTCATTGAGATGAATCTGACGTCTATTTGAAGCTAAGGGGAGGCCTACGGCTCCCAGCCTATGCTTAAAATATCCTATATGGAAGCACTGAGTGAAAACTACCTGATATATATTTTTGCGCGCACACACACACACACACACACACACACACACACACACACACACACACAAAATGTCTACAGCCACTTCTCTCAAGCGGGGTCATGGAAAACTGGAGCCCAGTCCGGCAACACAGGGCGCAAGGCTGGGGGGGGGGACACACCCTAGACAGGCTATAGAATATAGAAATAATTAAATGTAATAATTTAATAAATTCGATGAATACATTATATAGTATTACAATTCCCCTCGCAGAAAAAAGTTGCTTAAACTTCATAAATAGCATTTTTAGGCCATATAAAGTATTTTCAGTGAGATTTTTTGTCTGGCTACTCACTAGGTTACTGTGCTGACACATGTATGATTTTATTTCACAAATTTATCAATAGAATTCTTCATAAGTAAGAAAGGTATCTGATAAGAAAGCTATCTGACCGCAAAAAAAAAAAAGGAAAGGAAAAACTCTATGAAGGGACAGCAGGTAGTGTAGTTGTTAGAACTACTGCCTTTGGACCCAGTGGTCTCAGGTTTGAGCCTTACCACTGGCTGTAGTACCCTTGAGCAATGTACTTACCCTGAATTGCACCACTGTAATTACTCAGCTGAATAAATGGGTAAATCATTGTAACTTTTTTATATGGCTTCTTCTAGCCTGCATTTTATGCACCTACTTGAAAATTTGTATTTTTGCTGAAATCTATGTTGCTTTGGAGAAAAGTGTCTGTTGACTGAATTAATGTAAATTTAAATAATGTATATAGTCCAACATAAGAGTTTTAATTCCCAAATATATTTTATCCACAGGAATATAAAGGTGTTAATTAAAATTATTCAGAAGTAGATGCCCAGAATTTGAGAATTTCTTTCTACTAAAGCTTCAAAAACACTGCTTTGTGGGCATCTCACTAATCCTACACTCTTTTTGGAGCTGGTAGATGTGAGTTATTACTGACGACAGTCAGACCAAGGCTGAAACAAGACTAGAGCAAAAAACATTGATCCCACTCCCACCGTGAATTAGGCCCCAGGTTTTCTGCTTTATCAAACAGCCTTCACATAATCAGTCTTATTAATTATTTCACACTCCAGCTGAAGTTGTAATTCTATACAAGAAATTCTAAAGAAGAAATCTGAACTTTTTTTTCCAGAAGTACCTGCATACATCCACTCTGACTGATTGAAATGGGATAGGGCCAATTGTTTGGATCACGGTCTTCATATATACCTGTTGTACAGTTTCAGAATGACTGAGTCATTTGAGGTGGTAAGTGAAACAGCTACATGAAAAAGAAAATAGATCCTTCCAGCCTTGCCGGGATAAAAAAAATTTGAAGAATATTTGAATAGCTAGATAGAAGACCAGACATGGAGAAAACAAAAAGCCAGGTAGAGACAAGCTGCAGAGTAAATTTAAATGTGCCACAAATGTAATGCTGTTGTTCTGTAATGCTGTAGAGCTGTGTGCTCTATTGCCAAATATGTACATCAGTGTTCATTTTTGCTCAGAAAATTATCCCACTGAAGTTGGAAAAATGGTGAAAATGGGAAGAAGGACTGAGAAAATCTGGGTGAGACACAGTCTAGACTGAGAGACATTTTTGTAAATGCCTGTCCAATACAACAAAAACTCTGTCATCTTTGTTCGGAGCCAGTAGATGGTGCTTCAGATCTGGAACTGTCTAACTACTCTATCTAGCCTAGTTCTGCAAAGTGAGGACATAAACTTGGACACTGAGATAAGGTGAGTGGTTACAAAGGGCATGCAGTGAAAAAAAAAAAAAAAAACTAATCCACAAAGCATAGATAAAAGTCATCGTAAGCTTGCAACTCATGTTTAGCAGTGGACAGTTCTGTCCCTGTCCTGGACCAGGCCGCTCTCAAGGTCCACCTCTGTATATCCTTTTGCAACACCAAAGCGAGAGAAAAGCGTGGAGAGGTAAAAAGAGGAACACCAGAGTTTTTCTTTGACCACTAGATTAAATCCTGGAGCTCCTTCCTTGGTGAAGTTAGGAAGGGCAGGGGACTGTAATTTGTGCAAAGTATAAATCAACTGTGATATTTTGCCAATGCTAAAAGGACCTCATCTGATTTTGAGAATTGGGCTCAAGAGTCAGTTGTGATGGTTTCATCTATTTATAGGCACACCTTGCCCAGAGATTCATCATTACTTTCAGCTGAACACCTTGTGCAAACCTCAGCCAACCTCAGCAACTTAGTAGCATGACAAATTGGTGCAAATCAAAATGCGATGAAAAAGGCAGAAATGTCCTTGGACTCTGGAGACAAGGAATTCTGGTAGCAGCCCTTGTAAATCCAACGTAAAATAAAACAGCAGTGCCAAGACAGTCCCGCAATTCACTGACCAAAGGCATGAGAGACAACTTATAAAAACTTAGCAAATGTATTCACCATTCTTGATTTGAAACAAAGAAAAAAGTGGTACATGCTCACAATTTCAAACCCATTCAGGGTTAAGGACACATTTTCCAAATAGCGTATGTGATGACCTAGTAACAGAAGTGTCACTAATTCCACCACCCATCCACTGAACATTAAAAATACCTGACAGTTGAAGTATTTAGCATAGCCTCATTGCTTTTACAAGTCTGATTGTAATGATTTGTTAGACTTTTATTTTATTCATTTGTATTTAGCTGACACCTTTGTCCTTGGTGAAATAAAATGCTACATATAGCATCCACAGAACAGAGCAATTTAGCACACTCACTCCTAGAAGCACACACCAAGGGCAGTTTAGATTTACCACTTCGCTGGAGACATGTGTCTCTTTGAACTGTGGGAGAAAACCAGAGTGTATGGAGGAAAGTCACATGAACACAAAGAATTTTCAAACTCCGCATATTGTCGAGCTGGACGCAAACACATGTAGAAACACAGGCATCTATGATGTTTTATGTAGCACCATGGTCCTGGAGGAACGTTGTTTCATTTCACTGTGTACTGTACCAACATTATATGGTTGAAATGACAAAGCCTCTCTTGACTCTTGCTAAACCTTTCAACTGTTTGATTTTGAGAGCAATTTTTATATCCTATGCGCAGAACCCTGGTTATGTTTTCACTACTACTCTGTAGATCAATTTGTTTCCAGACAGTCAGTTTTTCTGTACAGACAATATTTCTTAGAAAATGTTAATGTGCAAATTAATCTCCAAAACTCATCCTCTTTCACATTTTGTCCACCTGTGAATCAACAGGGTCAATGCACTGGCATGGTGGCACGGCGGGTCTGGGGTTTGAGTCCTGCTTGGGGTGCCTTGCGACAGACTGGCATCCCATCCTTGGTGTGTCCCCTCCCCCCTCCAGCCTTGTGCCCTGTGTTGCCAGATTAGGCTCCAGTTTGCCTCAACCCTGCTTGGGTCAAGCGGTTTCAGCCAGTGTGTGTGTGTGTGTGTGTGTGTGTGTGTGAATAAACAGGTGAGTCTTTCACTGCATCACCTTTTCAACATTATGTGTTCTGTCCAGGACCTGTTCCATTTAATGACTTTTTATCCCACTCATTAGGATATGTGCTGATAAGTGGTAGACTAATAGGGGGTGGGTGAGTACTCCCGTAAAATGTCAGAATACGGTTTAATTATAACAAACGCAATCTGCCTTTATTGTCTAGCTTGAATGAAATGTAAAGAAAATCTGCATGAAGCGAGACTGAAAGGATGTTCCACCCACACAGCCGTCTCAGTTATATGAATGGACTTGACCAAATGCCAAATTACTCAGTCCAGATTTGATGACAGGCCATATCTGAAAAAATGATACCACTTACAGATTAATGTGGTTTATATTGTATAATAGCTGTCTTTGTGTCTTTGGTGCATCTGATATGACTGATGAAATCAGTCGAGTCACTTTTTACACAGTGGCTGATCTGTTGTATTTTATTAAAGCCTCATAAATTAAAGGTGTGCAATGAAAACTGTAGAACAGCCAGTAGTGGAGTAGTTTGAGTTGCTGCTGTTACTTAACCTAAATGGCTCCAGTAAAATTACCAAGCTGTATAAATGGGTAAATAATCAGCTTATAATTATTAATTATAAGTAGCTTAACGTTACAAGCTTCTTTGAAGAAAAACGTCAGCCAAATGAATAAATGCGGATGAAGAAAGTAAAGTGAAACATCACAACATAAAATGGACATCTATAGACTTTTTTAATAAATGGTCAAACATATCATGTTAAATAGTTCTGTCTGCATACTTTGTTCTCACTATGACATCTGTGACTCTACACTGCTTCTGATACCCAACTTCAGTAGCATCTCATCTGCAAAGTGCAACAAGGACAGCGAGTACACAGTGAAGTAGGTTTGATGAAGTCAATATGTAAGCCTCTCCAGAGAGCAGACAGTTCTTTTTTTTTTTTTTACATAAACAAAGCATGTGTATTCTATTTATACTGAGAAAATGTTATTACTAGAAACCTGAAGTGAGAGCTTGATCAGTGCTCCAATTGCTGGGAATTACTGCTGAAAAAATCCACTTTTTGAATAGCAATTATGCATTTAAACCATAATGGTCAGATCACGTGAAATGAAGAAATCTATTTGTTTCCTAAATGAATAAAAGTTCCTTAGGGATTTAGCTGTATGAAAAGGAAATACAGAAACTGAGCCATGAAGCATACATGTAGGACTGTAACACCCAAGGCATCCTCTTTTGTCAGAAACGTGAGAAAAGGAAAAACAAACAGAAACGGCTTCTGCTACTCCATGAATTTTTTATGAAAATTCAGAAGAACTCTAGTTTTTTGCTTGAACTCACTGATTTAAAAGGAAATTTTTACATGCAACATCTACTCATAGACACATTTCTTTTACAGAATTAACCCACTGGCCTCATTGTTTCCAAACCAATAAATTCATGAATCTCACTTCCTTTCCGCAGCAGGTCACATCCCTGACAATCCTGCATTGTATTGCTGTTGTGTAGAAATGATGCCTCAATAGGACAGTTTTCCTCTTTCTCTTCGTTTTCAGCCTTCAGGCTTTCTGGATGACTCTTTAACACTAACAGGCTGTTCAGGCTGAAATGTGTCTGTAATTAGGAGCCACAGCAGTCAGTCGGAGACATTAACCCACACAGCTGAAGCTGGAAGGCTCTTTGCATTTAAACAATGCCTGTTGTATTTTTAAAAGGTTTGAAATATATTAAAAGGATAAAAACATCAATAAATATTGAGTGCAAGCTGGATATACAGTTCTTCTTCTCCTCCAGTCACCAGTATGTTCCATAATTTAAGCTTTACCTAAAGTTATATTGTTTGCTTCTTTATAGTGGTGAAGGCTGCAGCTTCTGTTCCCAAGAATTTAACATATTTATAATGTCAAAGAAAAGTGTCAAAAAATACATGATCTGATAGATTATGTAAAGTTTAGGTCATGGTGGGACAGTAAGTGACGTCTCACACCACCTGATCTGCTTTGTGGACCTGGGGTTTGAATCCAGCGGAGGGTGTGTGGAGTTCAAATGCTTCGTCCTGCAGACATGCATGGAAGAAATCAATAGTGAAAAAAAAAAAAAATTCCATTCCTCCCTTGCCTAGAAAAATATGTAAATGGTTGCTAAGAGTTTTATCTGCCTGGGTGGCACTTCCACACAAACACACAATGTAATGTTTAAATGGCTTTTGAGGAGTGTTACTGGTTTTGCAGACTGTGTCCTATATAAAAAACCTGACAAGAACCATGCGCCACGTACTGGTTCGAGACTGAGAAGTATATTATTATTGTAGAGCTTTAACAGGCAAGAGCTTGAGATACAGAATTTTTAACTCTTTCATTAATACATGACACAGTCACACTTTAAAAATGTAACTATGATTACTATTCACACCCTGCCTTAGGTAAAGGAGGAATGAATAAAGATGACTGAAAATTCAAATGCACAGTTAAATCCTCTCCTGGGAATATTAAGCATACGATTGGATAATCATTGAATTTTTTCTATAGTCTGTACGGTCAGTGGAGAGCAATACATCTTGATTCCTGGGTCCAGCAGACATGTCAACATGTCAGTAATTTTCCATGTTCAAAATCTGTCATTACTTCTGTTTCTAGCAGTCTTGGAGAAGTAGCACGGCATTGCTCGTGTAACACAGTTAAGTGCTGCATTTACCTGCCTAAAGCCCTACAGGTTTCAAACCTCACAGGTGGAAATAATGGAGGTGGGCCTGCCAGCTAAGGCCGGAGCACCTGCTACTGAGAGGAAGATTCCATAATTCTGTTACAATAATCAGATGTTATAAGGGTGCTGATTGCAGGCTGCTGCCCACTTCCAGTCACTACCACTTCTCTACCAACGAGTCAGAACAAATTTATTCTTCCACCATCAACAAGCCTTCTGGTGATATTAATAACTCAAACTCACATTTATGCTTTTTCACATCGTGTTGCAATTCACGTGGCAAAAAGTGGTTTGCGGCAGCTGAGGGAGGCAGTGCTGTGGATTGTACACTTGGTTTAAGTGAAATAACATAAGCAGTAGGAGGGAGAGGGGATGGAATCAGCAGCTTTCAGGTTACAAGTTCATACCCATAACTGGTAATCTATCACAATGTTAATGCTCTTGGTTTCTGTCAAACTGACAGTTAATTAATGGTTTGTATTAAATTCTTAAATGAGCCATGCTCTTTCACTGTGAAAGTAAAATGGCGAAAAATCATAGGTAATTTCCCCTTCTTTACTTGATGGGATGCAAAATAAGAGGATGGAAATGCAACAATGAAGAGGAAATAAACCCACTGAGGGACGAGAGGATTCCAAAGCTGCCTCTGGACAGTGGTTCCCATACGCACCGACAGCACCACTACATGAATTGATTAACAAGATCCATTTACTGAAGTCTGAATGAAATAGCAATGAAAGGAAGAGGGTTCCAAAGCTACAGCATAGCTCTGCTGCCACACCTCTATCTCTCCCTTTCTGTCTTTTCTGAACAGGATTTGAGCTGCCGCCCAGGAAAGATAGGCCCTGTGTTAAAATTCATTCAGAATGTTTCATCTTCAAAGTACTTTAGTACAGATACAGAGCCCTTACCTGATCAAAAGTGCAAGGCGTAGCCCTTGGAAGCAGTATGACCAGTAAGTAAAGTTTCACAGTAGGTATAGTTCAAGGGCCTATCTTCCAGAGCAAGGAAAAGACAAAAAACTATACAGGTATCATTTTTTTCCTCTCTTAGGCTCATTCATATATTACTGGAATACCAATAGATCAATAGACCTGATCAAACATCTTGTCAAAAAGCTGAAAAAAAAGACAAAAACTGGAAAGTGGGCACTATATTTTTCACTACACTAAATATTTTACTTTTAAATTACAACTGTTGATAATAGGAAATCCTCCATCGGCATTCCTGAAAGTGGCCACCAAGAGGCTCCCTGTCCTAGCACATCTATAACTAGAAATATCATTGGGTCCTGCTAAGAAGTAACTGTCTTACTATTGAGTCTTGCTAAGCTGCTTACTCCGCATTCTGAGACTTCTTGCAGTCTTGCTATTCTTAGTCAAGGGACACGGGCAAGCAGAGGTAGATCGGCATCTTGTCATTGCCAGATAGAGTGGACCACTACAGAAGATGCCACGGAATTCCATTCCTTTATACAGACCATCGGCTACAATGATGGAGTTTTGTAACATGGAAATTATTCTCTTGAGATCTGTCCTGGAGAAGGGTTTGTCTTTCTATTGTATGGAAGCCTATTTCCTTACAATGCACCAGTCCTAGTCCTCCATGTAACATTCCTCCACAGTATCATGAACTAAGAGAGGTGTTAAAATACTCTTTTTTCCCACTAACTTCACATTTTGAGTTGCACACTCAAGAAGTCTTTTGCCATAAGTCGGGAATTTCATAAGGAAACATTATTGCAACACATTATTTTTTCTGTTTATACAAGTTTATCTGCACCTTTTGAGTATTTGGAGCTACTAAACCAAAAGTCAGAAGGAATCCATTAAACTATAGCTAATTATACATGGCCCAGCAGACCAAATTAATCTGTAAGCAGCCCTGCATTAGGATAAGCAGTTATGGATAGTGAGCAGGTAAGAGAGTGGATGGTTGGCTGAGTGGGTGGTTCCATGGGAAATTTTGTGCAGTAAAATAATACATACAAAATGTTGAAATAAAACCAAAAAGAAAAAACTCAAAGAAGCATCAGGAGTAACAACCACACTCACCACTGGTGCCATCAGCCTTCTCTCTCGCACTCTTACTACAGGGAAAGTTAAACAGGAAATTAGTCACAATTTCTGATTACAGTGATTGCTTATACACAAAAAAATAATACTGGAAAAGTAACTGTGCCACTGGACCATCAAAATGCCATGCCATGATTGTTTTCATTATAACTAATTACTGTCATTATTGTTGGTCTTGATATGATGTGTCCACATGGAGTTAAAGACCATTTCCCAGTAAAGGTCCCTTTAGTCAGTACCCATTTTCATGCTAGAAGGAATGACATATTCAGCTCTTAGTGATAGCTAATTTGTTTGAATTTTTGCCAAGCATGAAAACTTGATCACTTAGGAAAAAAAAAAAAAAAAGCCTTTTCAAGAGAAAATTCACAACCATGACATTTATATCTAAGGATTGCATCACAAGTTGCAAATACCACGAGAAAAACATTTCAAATATGAATGAATCAATTTGATGGATTCTTACTGGACTTCCCCCCTCCTAGAGCATCATGCTCCATTTTGCCACATACTGCTGGGGATTTCAATTCTTTTTCATCCCTTCTGTTTGATCAGAGGAATGTGGCAATGACTTATTTTCAGCAAGACAGTCCTGCTTCTGGATGTGAGAATTGGGCAGGGGAGAAAGAGTCTTCAACAGAGCAGCAGGTCGCAACCCTCTTGCTCTCACTGCAAACAAACATGCCTGTTACACCTCACATCTTGATGTAGGATGAACGTGCTTCCATCACCTCTTTTCTTCCAACGGTGGTAAATCACAACAAACCTTGTCAGTGCCAAAGGTATGTATTAAACTACCCTAGTAAGTAAGAAACAAGAGGACTATACAATAGTTTTTATTTTTATTTTTCCATTAGCACTATATACAGCTACACCTCTTCCTCTCTAGGGAGCAAGAGCTCTTTAAATATCCTCCCTTTCTTCTTATAGGAAAGACTGAACCATTTTTACCAAAAGGGGTATTAATGACAACAACAGGAACTCAATGAGCCACAGATGTTCATCTACAATCGAGCATGAATACCACTTTCTGTTAACTTACTATTCATCATTTCCCTAAAATTCAATGATTAATGAAAACCAGTTAATGAAAAACTCAATTTTTTACCCCATTTCCATTTCACTGAGCACGGACCACCCTAGAACAGGCAGTATTTAAGGCCACTTAAAAGCTTTCTTGTGTCTTTTACCAGGCCTCAAAAACAATACTGTAGGCTAAGTGATGTCTTAGTCAGCCATAAGCATAATGCATGTATAACAGCCATATTAGTGAGAGGTAAGTGTATATGTTGTTTGTTTGTGTCTGATATAAAGAATACAGCCAATACAGTGTGTGTACCCACTAAGTTAGCTTAACTTGAGAATGAATCACTGATCTTCCTTCTGACCTCTGACTTGGATGGACCTGCTTTGTCCCAATGCCCATCTCCAATAAACACCCCAAGCAATAGCTCACTTTATCAATATGTGGATCTGTCTGGAACCAAAGGGTCAGAATCACAGTTCAGGGACCCATTGGGAGAATATATACAGTAGAATGTCTTGTCAAGCAATGCTGTAAACAGTCCCTATGATGCTTGTTACCTTGGCCTTTAAATCAACCCCTGTTTTGCTGTGTCTGATTCATAGGCTCATGTTAGATTCGATACCTTCTCTGTATATTTGATGAGGTAACGTGTCGAGGTTTGAAAAGGCACTTAGGCAAAGACTGACGTATAAGCAGCAAAATTTTTGGCTATGCTTATGTGATAAATGGAAAACATTTGAAGTAAATCAGCTTTCATGCTGTGAAGCTGTGTGTTCAATCCCTGATGCTAGAAATCTGGCAAATAGCTGTGAAGAATATTGCCAGAACAACATAATAAAAAAAACAAAAAAGTGAAAATAAGCAGGAAATGGAATAAAACATGAGCATGCAAATGTGCCAGGTATATGCAGTTGTGCGCATGCTGGGTCTTTAGCCTGGAAAGCTACCTCCCTCCAGTTGTTATTCTGGCAAACCACTGGCTTCCTAAAAGAGGAAGATGTGATCCAGCCCAGGCTGTTCTAAGCAAGGGTGTGTAAGTGCTGACCAGTTCTGGGGAGATTGTTTATCAGTGGAAGAAAAAGCTTGACCCAATGGACATGACCTCCTATAAGCAGGCATTGTTTGATGTCATTATTCCTGAAGTCGCTATAGTAGTATGAGGTCTCTACAGTGATAAGGCTGCATGGTTGGATAAGTTTCAAATGGAGATGTTAAATGCACTGGACAGCGTGGTTATAGAGTGCTCATGTGCCTCTTCAGTGTTGCGTAGAATGGGGGTAAGGAGCCTCTAGACTGGCAAACCGGGGTTGGGTGTATTGCAACTACAAAAGGCTCACATGCTTCAGTCTCCCTGAGGAAGCTCATGCCAGGGTACTAAAAAGAGATTCTGCCCTATAGATGCTCCTCAGATGCAGGAGGAAGAATGCAGATTTCATCCTGTAGAACAGAGGACCAAAACTTCTCTGGCACAATTGTTCAGGTGAGCTATGGAATATCTCAATCCAGTCTATTATTTCTTTATTTTGAGGACTTAGAAAACCTGTGTGACCAGGTCATTTGACATGAGTTATAGCAGGTACAGTAGCTATATTGACTACCAAGGACAGTGATACATGCTGTGCTACTCAGAGATCCACAGCCTAACCCAGAAGCACAGGGTCCAAGGACGGTGCACCAGTTTATCACTGGATAGCCCCACACAGGTTCATATACAATGGGTAACTAGGAGTTATCCCTATCACCCTAAAAACCAAGGTGCTGCGAGGCAGCAGCACTGCACCACTGTCCTACCAATGTAAATACTGTACTTTTTGAAGAATATGAAATAGGAGACTAACTTGTGTGTAAACTGTAGAGGAAAGTGAAAACATTGGTTCTAACTCCTCTGTTATAGGGTTGTCTTCTGGTCTCTGTGCCACAAAATGTTGTAATGCAGTTCCAAACCACTGCTCTTCTGTAATTTATTCAACCCACAGATATGCATTGTTGCCCAGAATATATAATGTAGCAGAATTCTGTAATTGTTTTGTTTCATGTACTGTTTTAACAGACATGTTCATTTCCAATGTGTGTCCCAGCACTGCCACACACAGTTGGTATAATAACCACGATATACTACACAACACACTCCATACCCTCCACTCCCTCCCACTCATGACTCTTTGTGAAACACAAGAATATCAAAGAAGGTCTTCTGGACCGCTTATGTTCATTATGATCTATTATGTGCTTCTGCCTTGTAGAAGGTCTATGTCTTTGTTTCATAATTGGGCATAATCCAGACCCTCAAGGGCAACAGAATTCATAATGACATTGTTGTTCCATTTACAACATTTTTTTTAAGGGGCAGCCATTGTCATTCAAATGTCAGACAGAGCCAAACAAATCCTCAGTGGGTGCAATACCTGTCTCCGTTGTATCAAATTATCACAGCATGCTTTCATTTAGCTAAGTCAATGATAATCAGACTTGACTGATCACTGATCAATGGTTTATCTGTTATGCCAATCACTAATATTCATTCTATACATCAGCTTCAAGGCACATTTTAATGGTGTTTTCTAAAACAGTTATTTCTTGTTTAAACCTTTAGCACTACAAGCACTTGAGCTCCTTTGCAAAATTCTGAATGAATCCATCTTTGCTTTCACAGTTATGATCCTACCTTCGCAACATCCAAGGTATATGCAATATATATATATAAAAAGTCATTATAATGACAATTGTGTGTTGTCACTGTCACCACCTTAACTTTCTAGTCCCCATTGGAAAGCAAGATAGTATGACTGATGGTCACGATTACCAGTGTATAGGTAATTTAATGGTACCCCTCTGGAGTACCACTGGTGGTACCTCTGGAGAATCCTGCAGTTCATTATTTACCATACAAGGACAAGGAAATGAGACATCCACAACTGAAAGATGACCCCACAGCACACTTTGGGACATGGGGCTCTTTAATAAACTGAAGTATTATGGCAAAAGAAAGATGTACATCTTTGTAATACAATCAAAAGTTCATACAAAGTAGTCAAACCAGTGTTTGTCACATGTCTTTGTTATAGAAGGTTATTGTAGAAATGAAGGACAGTTTTACCTTGAGATGCCATATGTGTAGGAATAATTGAAAGTTGCACTCTGGGTTGTGGACCTTCTGATATTTGAAACTTAGAATCTGCACTTCTGGAATTATGAGCTTCCCTAGGATCACATTGCTTCTTGTCTACAAAGGGCACTGAAATATAAACTCACAAAAAGACTTTTGAGAATTAGGATGTCAGCTATCATTGGATTGGAACAGCTAGGGAGAACTGAAAAAATAAAACATTTCTGTACAAAGCTTTTAAGCAAAACTTCAAAAGTGAGTCAAAGGGCTTTGTGATGTTATTTCATGGCTGTGGCCTTAGAAAGAATGAACTAATGGCAAGCTTGGTTTAACTTTTGAAATAAAACCAAACCGTGACAATCTCTGTCACAATACAATTCAAATTTCTATTTTCTTTTCAGTTTCTGTACAAATTAATTTTTTTAAAGTTAAAAAACACCCGAAGTGATGATGAGATCGGTGCTGGCATGACATGGAAAGCTCGTTGGCATTTACACTGGTCACCAGCATACCCAGTGAACGTACTCCGTTTGCTATATCTTGTAACAAACGTGGGGTCATGCATGTCAGAAAATCCTTGTTGCCATGCTTGCAAGCTTTGTCACACTGATTGGACCATTTCTTCTGTTAATATATGTACCAAATGAACACTTCTGACTAAATAAATCACAACTAACTGCAAACATAATGGCACTCAAAGCTGAGCCTCTGAATGGCAGGTATTAGTATTGTACTGTTCCTTTAACTCACTAGTGGTGGAAAATCAAACTCATGTCCTATTGGGGTAAAAAGAATTAATACATTGCTGAATTGCAACTTGCAGTAAGTCATTGTAGAGTGTTATTGAAAAGTTATGGTGGCACAGTGAGTAGTGCTGCTGTCTCAGTGTCTGGATGGTGCGAGAGAACATGGGTTTGATCCCTGCTCAGTCTGTGGAGTTTGCATGTTCTCCCTGTGTCTGTGTGAGTTCCCTCTGGGTGCTCCTGTTTCCTCCCCAAGTCCAAAGACATACTGTTCGGGTTCACCCATAGTGTGTGTGAGTGACAGAGAGAGTGTGTTCCACTGATGTATGGATGAGTGACCCATTGCAAGTAGTGTGTCTAGCAGTGTAAGTTGCCTTGGTGAGTAAGGTGTGTGAGCTGATAACATTATGTAGAGTTCATTGAAATTTCCTTTGGAGAAAAGTGTCTGCTATGTGAATGTAAGGCTGTTTTACCATACGAAGGCGATGCACACAATCCCGCACTTGGCAATAATGCTGCAAGTGTTACACATGTCAGAAGAGGATGCCAAAGATTTTGTGTGCAGTCCACTATACATCCCACAAAAAGGAAATCCAGAACTCCAAAACCACAGGATGCTGGAAGCCTATGAGTAGACATTAAGAATCCAGCATATTTAATCTTTTGAACAACTGCCTTTTTGTGTTCACCACATGAGTGCAACAGGCTGCCCTTGGACAGCCGTCACACAAAAGGACCAAAAGTACCACTGCGGCATCTCTAAATGGCTCCTTGTCGATCAAAGGAGTGATTTTAGAACACGGCATTTTTGTTTGCTGACTACCGAAAATGGACCAATCCAAGAGCATCATGTGAACACCAACACACTGCCGCTCCTGTAGTAAAAGCGAGATCATCAACAATGAGGCTTCTGAATGGGCTACATAGTGCTCATACTCTAACAATCAGCGCCATTTATAGTTGGTGAAATGTGTCAGCTGTTCGAGGCTGTGTTGTGGGCCAGTTTGATTTTGAGCTTCCAGGGCACTTTTGTTTTCTTGCTCATTTCCTCCTGACTCGTCGTTGCGTGATTGGCTTCTCACAGCCATGGTAGGAGTCATCTAAGGTTTTACATTGCCATCTAGTGCTAAGTTCAGTTCACTTGCTTCAACTCACCCATAATCTTGTATCTAATCTAATGGAAATCAGTGTTTCACTAATCTCTGCGATGTTAAACAGACTAACAAATTGTACTTCAAACTAAAAGATCTTTTGCTGTAACAGCTTAGTACTGTATGTCTTGCTTAGTAAGTTTATCCTGTGTCTTAAATTTTCAGGTCCTTTATTCTTTACCCGCATCATCACAATGTCCACCTAGACTTCCAAGCAGGTTCCCCCCCCAGATTAGACTTATTTTTTCTCTCAGTTCATATAACACATGAAATGGATTTGGCCGGCATCACTTTGAAGAAATCTTTTAAATTCTCAAAGCAACCTGGGCAAATCAGTCATGAAATCAATGGGAACGTGGGACCAGAGTCGATGAGGCACAGGTAAGGATTCCAAAAGACCTGTAGGTACCTGCCAGGGGACTTTGTCCTGCACACAAGGAACACGGAACTACACAAGCCCCTTGATATTTAGTCTCATTATGGAACCCCCCATAGCTCAGACGTAAGTTTTGGCACCCTACTTTTCCCCAGGTGACCTAAACTGGGGGAGAAATGGCCCCAATACAGCAACAGGGAGTGCATTGTCACTGGGAGGTATTCCTTATTCAGTGGCTGCTGCTGGGTTCTGGGGTCCTGGCTTTGTATCTTCTTGTATCGCTCTGCCTGTAGTTGCTCAAAGCAGAGCTCTGTGTTGCTCCTGAACAGCAACTCTGAAGATGCTCTGCTCCTTTGGCTCTTTTGCTTTGCTGCATGCTGCTGTTGCAGAAGCTCTGTGCTCCTTTCCTCTTTGGACTTCCATACAGTCAGCATTGTGTTCACTGTGGGATTGATTTCACATGGTATTGTTGCAGGAGGCATCTCACACACTTTCACAAAGGCTGGGAGAAGGGGTATAGTTAAGAATTCGGGGTCCCCCCAAATAGAATAATTGCTACTGCGATTGGCCCTCTCCAGGTGTAGGCCCCTAGGATCATCAATATCATTCACCCCGCTAGTGAAGGCTCTGCCTGTAAGCATAGGGCATGAGGCAGGATACACTCTGGATACTCTGCAATTACACACATTCCTTCAGTTATATGTATATTTTCCAAGTTCACCTGAAACGTAGGTCTCTGGCCTATGAGAGGAAACCCACGTCAGCACGGAGAGAATATGCAAACCCTAAAGACCCATTTGGATTTAAAAGTATATTCAAACTCTAATAGCAATGACTTTAAAATGCATTTATAGGTTGTGCAAAAGTGTTTGTCCTCAGTCAGACTTTTAACTAGATTAAGAGTGTGGAGGCTGATGTCACATGTTTGTTCGGCTGTTAAAATCTGCCTTTTAAATGTATTTTCTCCAGGCAACAATGAATAGTTTACATATTATGAAAATAATTTCAGAAGTGTGGCCATCTGCGTGTGCCCTACAGTCTGAGAATGATGAGTTACTTTGGGAAAACAGTGAAGTCTGGAAGAGGGAACGTCCTTTCAGCTTTGATGCTGTTGACAAACATATAAAAGTGGGAAATAAATTCAAGTTCTTGACAAACTTTAAAAAAAAATGTCCTTAAAATCAGTTTCACCTCACTGATCTTTGAGGTCATTCATTCAGGAACATTTTTGTTAAGGGTCCAGCGCAATATTTCAATGATGTTTATGCCTGGATTTGGACTTTGCAGTTGCAAACCTCAGTTCTTTTTTGAAGATTTCAGCCAAAAATTTACTGGTACACATAGGATCCATGTTCTGCTGCATAATTAACTTTCCTCAGGGCTTTAGCAGTCAGGCAAATGATCTTGCATTTCCCTATAGAATACACTGGTACAGGGGCATTCATGGTGCAGTCAATGATTATGAGGCACCCAGGTCCCCTCCACTGGATAGTGGAGATGAGGTTCTTGAGATGATAAGCAGGGTTTTTGCCATACGTGACATTGTGCCTTACAGGGAAACAACTCGACTTAGATTCTGTTTGTTCAGAGGACAGTGTTCCACAAGGCTTGTAGTTCAGTCGTGTAGATTTTCACTCCTAACTGATCTCTTTTGGGAGAGAAGAGTTTTCTACTAGCCACCCTTCCAAGAATGACATAAATCTTACATCTTCAATCTTTTGTTAATGGTCAAGTCATGAGCTCTTTTTACCGTGGTGACATGCCTGTAGATTTACATTTACATTTATTCTTTAAGCAGATGCTTTTCTCCAAAGCGACATACATCTCAGATCCCTTTGTGATTATTTTTCTTCTTCCAAAATGATGGATCCCATGATCATGTTGCTTCCTAGACTGATATACAAAAATGGTGGCTTCTCTAAGACCATTGCAGATATCATTCATCCTTGGCATACCATGTTAAAAAAAATTGTTAAAATCTCTGGACCACACTGTATAAATTTCACTTTTCATGCAGGTGGTAAAGCTTCATAATGATCAACTAATTGTGTGCAATTCATTAGCCGGACTTGGTTCTAATTACCTTCTTATTTGGTATGAATGCCAAAGGGAACATTTACTTTTCACACACGGCTTCTGCTTTTTAACTTTTTATCGGTTTAATAATTAATAAAGACAAAAGTATTTCAGTGTTGTTTGGTCACGGGACTTCTGATTTATTTATTTTCACGAGTAGATCATGAATGAGCTATGTCTTAATTTGTAAAGCTACAGAACTGACAGAAGGTGTCCTTCCTTCTTTTTCTGTGTGTATGAAATGTATATATTATCATTTATGAAGTAAGAAAAATTGTACACATAATGGTAAAAAAGGAAAAATGCATCATTCAGAAAAAGAATATACTTTATCTCCTAAACTCATATCCCAAAGACTGTGTTTTTGTCTTATGATACTGATTTGTCAGTCTTTAGACAAATATTTAACCCTGTGATTGTCTGGCGTCCAGACTAGGGTGTACCATCCCTTCTGTCGTGCACCTATTCATTCTGGGATAGGCTCCAGACCACCATTTCCCTGATCAGGACAAGTGGTTAATGAAGATGGATGGTCGGATGGATAGATGCTATCATCTGGATTCTGCGTGGGATTTTATGGTTTGGATATACAGTTTGCATGGGATTTACGGTTTGCATGAATTTACTGTAATAAATTAAAAAACTGAGAGGAAAGAGCTTTGTGTACAGTAGAGTGCACACTTGTCAAATGACAATATAAATGTTTTAATATGAAATTAATTAACATAGAAAATTTTGATGGGATCACATTTCCATAGTACAGTATAAAGTAAAACAAGATAATTTATAAATTAACAGAATACCTCATACGGACAGTAGGAGGACTGTTCCACCCTGGACCTGCAAGGTCAGCTGCAGTAAATTTGGGCTGGGTTCAACCAGAACACTTAATTTTATCCGGCAAAAATTGCCCAGATGGATCTGAAAATCTCCTTAACTAGACCCTTCGGCTGTAATCCGATAAACCAGAGGTCTACAGTGTCCTTACTTTACACATGCAGTATTTTTGGTTATATACACATATTTTGTTTGGTTCCTTGTCCTGACATCCTATGCCATCCATAAGTGTATCCAAATTTATGATTGCCTGTAAATAACGTTGCATTCGAATGTATATACAGATAAAAAGAACAAATGACCAAATACAAGAACAGTGTTTTTCCCCTCAGATCATCACTCTCACAAGGAGTTAACATTCCCTTATAGGTCTCCTCTCAGGGAAACATTACACACACACACACACACACACACACACACACCTCTTGTCCCAAGGGTTGTGGTGAGCCAGAGCCTAACCTGGGCTGCAGAGGGAGGGGACACACCCAGGACAGGACACCCATCTACCACAAGGCACCCCAAGTGGGGCTTGAACCCCACACCCACTAGAGAGCAGGCACAGGCCAGACACACTGCACCACCACACCCTCCTTCATTATCCAACCATTTTTGGTAATTTAATTCTTATTTATTTACTTTTTTTAGTATTTATACTACTATTTATACTTCTCGTGTTTGTACACTCTAAATATGTTATACATTTATTCTGTAATTCTGTGGTCAACTGTTTATCCGCAAGTACTTGAGGCACCTAGAACTTGTGTTCATCAGCACACTTGGCCAATTAAACTCATTCTGATTCTGATCCTGATTCCGAAAAATGATGCTACAAATATGCCAAAGCTTCAACTTAGGAATATTAAGGCCAGTATGACTTCCGGCTCCTTTTGAGGCGGGGGACTTCACTTACAGAAATGCATACTGGGGGCAAGATGGGCAAAGCCTGTAAACACTACCTTTGATAATAGCTCCAGCAGAGGGCAGTCCTTGCAAAGACACACAAATCAAAGCGCTAATACCCTGCTGAAAAGAGCAGTTTTCCCAGTTTAACAGTGAAACGCATTTGTTTAGAAGAAAATGAGATGCGTTCACACTTTTCAGACTTGTGTAATCCACGTTTCTTCAACTGTTGTCAGCACAGTGTGCTGAACTGTCACCTGAAGGCTCATAATATTGCGGTGACATCTTTAACCTACCAAAAAAGGTGGGCTGGTATCCAACGCAAAGTACCCACGATGGTGTGTGAACTGTGATCGTGTGGACCTGGACGACTGCGGTGATGGGCATCCAAGGCTTCTGTATACATGGGGTCACTCCTTTGTTGGAAGTGCAAAAAAATCAGCTTGGCCGATGCCTCTGTGTTACACTGGCGTGCCTCGATTTCGGAGGAAGGGTGGCGTGAGCAGTCCACGCGGCCTGGGAGCTAACAGGAGCGCTGACACGAAACTGCGACACGTGCGCAGACACATATGTTGTGTAACACACACAATCAGTCCCACATACGTTCACACGAGCGCGGACGTGCAGAACATGCATATAGGCTCAAATCCCCAAAAGCAAACACACATTTTCTCATTCACGAACACAGACAGCCTACTGTACCTGTCTTTAACTTAGTTATTTGACCTCCCTCATCATCTCATCACTTCCAGGCCACTGTTGCAACAACTCCATCGGAAGATCCCCAACATGTTGATATTTCAGCGTTTGTTTGGCACACCACAGAGAGTGTAGGTGGGACCACAGAGCAGACCCCTTGCTCTCTAATCTCCATCTTCTGTCTGGACTTCTATCTTTTTTGAAAAAGGACACAGGCATCAGTCTCGAGAGTCTCCTTCACCTCAGAGGACATATTCATTAGGCATGGTGTTTGTTCTCTGTGCATACAAAATGATCCCACATCTCAGCTTGTTTGCAGCCCCCCCTCTCCGGAACAACAGCTGGTACACGGCCGCTGTTAGCTCCCCCCTACGCAAACACCGTAGAGATGGATGGTGTGGATTTATAACCACTATTACCGATTCTAATAACAAAAAGGGAATAGGATATGTATATGTAATATTTTTATATAAACAGTAACATAAATATGCATATAAATACAAATGAATGAAAACTCAGTGAAGTCTATAGTGTAAAATAATGGTAATATATTTTGTGTGTGTGTGTATTTACACATTTTCCCGGCTCAATTGACTTAAATGTCTTTTTTTCTTTTTTTTTTTTCAGGCACAAAATCTGCATTTGGCTCCATCTTCAAAATGCATCCCATTGTGTCAGCTGTCTGTTTTTACAAGGGAAGTGCCAGGGGGCTTTCATTTAACTTTTAATAAGATATTATTCAAATCATTCTGACATGACTCCTGGGCAAATCATGTCCACTTCTCTAAGGAAAGCAGCCAAGGCCAGTTGTAGAAAGTGTATCTGTCCGCTACTACTATTCTCTTCCTTTGATGCAAAATAGGTGGGACAGGCCTGTATGTAATAGAAAAAACTAAACTGAAAAAACTGTAAGTAAATAAAACTGCAAATTGTGCATTATAACAAGCTTATGATTATCATACTCTGTTAAATCCTCTTGTACTCATTTTTATAGGTGAATGAAAAAACTGCTTTTGAACTAGTCGTTTTCACAGCCGGGAAAGATGTGGTTTTTCAAATGATGACGCAGAGGAGAGCAGCACATCAAGAAGAGGATGGTTGTGATTTGCTGAAAAATAAATGGTCTTTCCCATTAATGCTCGATCAGTTGAAATGTTAACCTTCAATAGCCACTGTTGTTGAAATATGGAATGGTGCAGGTCACATAGCAACCATAAGTTGTCTATATAAAGATGAACGCTGACTGCGAGGGGGAGCACACTCTCTGCTGAAGGGGTTCGGAATTACAAAATGCCACCCGGTTATATTGTGTCAAAGTGATAGCTGCCATCGATGTTTGTGCTTGATGCCTGGAGACGGAACCTGTCGTACTGAATAACATGACCATTGCAACTGCTGACGGTACACACTCTTTATTTTTATTAATTACAGTGAGTCACCCATATGAAAAAATGAAGCATGTGCTGTTAAAAACAAGTTAGTAATTTAAGAATGTAGCTGCATTCTTTGAAGTGAATTAGAGTAAGGCAGGTGTACACAAACACACACACACTTTCCAAACCGCTTGTCCCATGCAAGGTCACGGGGAGCCAGAGCCTACCCGGCAACACAGGGAGTAAGGCCGGAGGGGGAGGGGACACACCCAGGACAGGATGCCAGTCTGTCACAAGGCACCTCAAGCAGGACTCGAACCCCAGACCCACCGGAGAGCTTGACCCAGGCTAACCCACTGCGCCACCGCGCCCCTCGTTAAGGCAGGTGTACTACACCATAATAATTAGACCCTTGTGGATCTCTGTTGCCTTCACCTTGATTTTTAATTTTTTTGCAATTCCAGGTTCGAATGTGATTTACTTTACCATTTCTTTCTACTACACATTTCTTCTTTAGCCTTAGTGGCCCTTTCTTCTTCTTCTTATGCCTTTCATCCCTCCTGGGGCATAGGCCTTCAACAAGGGTTCTCCAGGCAGCCCTAAGAGCTCAAATGTCATGAAGTTTCCTTGGCATTTTTGTAGCTGGCAAGGTTTTTAGGGTGAGAGGTAATTAGTCCCATGCCCAACCCTCCTTCTTTCTCAGCAAGGCTTTGGACCGTTCACGGCTGAGTTTAGTAGCCCTTTACAATTGAGAAAAACATTTCTGCTTCCAAAATGTTCTACAGACCTCACAAGTTCTAGCAGAAACTATGGTGCCAGTAGTGGTTACACTACTGACAGGAAGCCGTCAAAAAGTTTGATCTGGTTTTTTTTTTTATAATGGGCTGTGCTATCTTATTATGAGCTTACCTTCTTCTGGAAGGGATAAGGTGTTCATTTCTGTTATGACCTACAGGCTTCTTTGGTCAGATTTCTTCTCCAGGTTTCATTTGAGAAGGATGTCAGTGTTCTCAGAAGTTCATACGGTTTCTTTAGTTTTCTCACCTGCTTTTGGCCACTGTTTCTAGGGAAGTTCATGGTAGTACCAATCTCTAGAGGCAAGCTCTTCTTTTCCCCTGTAACACTTTCCAATTCTTCCATGTGGGTCCATATCTTTTCCCAGTGCAGAGGAGAAATATTGACCACATTGAGAATGAGGATGGAGACTGAGCAGTAAACCAATAGCTGTATCCAAAGATTCAGTTTCACCATCATCGTTCCAAATCAGGGAGATGTTCTTTTGCATGTGGGAGCTGAAATGGTTTCACGCTGAGCTGTCCATCAATCATTTGTAGAAAACACTCATAGAACATTTATTTCTCCCAAGTCTGTCCAGCCAGTGACTCATATGTCGAATCCAACTCCCCATCATTCGAAGGTCAGCTCACAGTTCTTTCACTCTATTTGCTGGAGTGTCCACAATATACAGCCCCAATGAGATAACAAGACCACAAAGCTGGTCATTGACTTTTGCTTCAAGGTTCCAAGTATGAAGCCTCTATGTGTTTGAACATGGTATTTGTTATGGATAGTCTGTGATGGGCGCACAGAAGTCCACAATTCTCGACTCGGGTTCAGATGCCCCAAGCTGTTTCTACAAATCACACTTCTACAGGTTTCTACATTATTCACAAGATGAGCACCGAAGTCCCCCAGCAGGACTACAGATTCAGAACCAGCTCCTTCTGAAGTTCTTCACCCATCACTTCTCTAAGCATACTTTGAACAGTTGGGTGCATATGCACAAGTAACAGTCAAAATTTTCCTCTCAGCAACATGCAACGACATTGAGTTAACCCTCCGGTTCACTCTGAAAAACTACAACAGCATGGTTTCACCTTGTGGCTTGGAAGTAACCCCACACCCTTCCGGGGACATTAACAAAGAGCAACTCCAGAGCATGTCAGAAACCATCCCCAGTTAAAACATTTTCTTCCAGAACCTAGACTGTGCAAGGAGGTAAGACTGGCTATATTTACCACGCTCTTACACTAGAGCAGTGACTTTCCAGATTCCCAGAAACCAGTTTTCATTGCCAGGGTCCGGTCAGTCTGAGCTCATGCCCCCATGCCTGCCACTTTAAAAAAAAAAAAAAATAATAATATTATGTCTTTAAGCAAGGACTTTAAAAGTCTTATTTTAACCCAGCTCAGACACAAACCAAAAGGTTTCAGTAGGTATTTCTCTGCCTACTAATTTCTTATAAATGGAAAATTCTGTGCAGATGGTATAGAGGTCATTTTATTACATTTGTTAATTTGCACTTTTCATTTAGCCTGAAGCCTCATATAAATCAATTAATTAGCAGAACTCATGCAACAGGTTACAGCACTCTCTCTTATAGAAGTGTAGGGTTTATTTCTGATTATTACATTAATTTATGTATTTTTTTCCTATTTTCTCCAGTATAGCCCTGTTGAAAAAATGAGCCAAACAAAACGACTATGATTAAAAATAACTTAATTTAAATGTATAGCAGTCACCCTTGAATATGGGTGTCTGTTAAAAAAATACATTTGTTTTGAATAGCAAACACATTTAGTGAGAGATTACGGCGATTTGAAATGACTGAAATGTACAGTTTAAGTTTAAAAAAAAAAAAAAAAAACAAATTGAAAGTTCTCATATGCAAAGTCCTGAACAAGTAAGATTTTTATTTTTACTTTTTTGGGTGTTCAGGGTGAGTGACAATGCTGACTTCACAGTTTTACTGCTTATATAACTTATTTTTTCCTGTACTAAATTCTGTTCTGTCCACTATGCCTTATCTGCAGTGCACTTTACGACTGCTGTGGCTTTTTAACTTCCCAGAACCATCATTTGGAGTGCGATGAAGTGCGATTTAGCCTGTAAGCAAACAATTTGATGAACTAGGCCGTCCCAAGTTCTCATTAACACAGTTCCTCCGGTATTGTGATTTACTGCATGAGTACATTTAAAAAAAAACTGCTCAACAAAGCTGTCCTCTGCTTCCTCTTAACTTACCTTCGTAGCTAATGGAATGTCATCTTTCATGAATCTTCGAATACAAGAAGGATTCGCAAAGGAAAGTGTCAGTATCCTTGCAGGATAATTTCCATGCGTCGATTTTTTGCCTACAGGAATTGCAGATGATGAATATAAATCATCAGCATACTCAGGGATATTAAGGACTGCTCAATTAAAGGTTTCCCTGTGTGTTTAGAAATGTTATTTTTTTACGAATACATACCATGAATTGAACCTGCATTTAACCATTTAGCTGATGCTTTTTTTGTAAAGCAACTTACAGTGTTAAGTTACTTATAATTGTACATTTATATAATTATACAGGGAGATCATTTTTAAGGGGGGGCAGTGGCACAGCAGGTTTGACCAAGTCCTGCTCTCTGGTGGGTGTGGGGTTCAAGTACTGCTTGGGGTGCCTTGCGATGGACTGGCATCCTGTCCTGGGTGTCTCCTCCTCCTCCAGCATTATGGCCTGTGTTGCCAGGTTAGGCTCCTGTTTGCTGTGACCCCATTTGGGACAAGCGGTTTCACTCAGTGAGTGTGTAGGTATTTTTACTGGAAAAACTAGTGAGAAATTTCAGTATAGTAGAAGGTGGAGTTGGAACCTGCAACTTCCAAGACCAGTCTAGTGGGAGGAGAACCTACTGCAAACTATGCTATAATATACAACATTTAAGATACTTGTTGAAATACAGGGGATGTGGTGGCACAGTGGGTTGGACCAGGTCCTGCTCTCGGGTGGGTCTGGGGTTTGAGTCCTGCTTGGGGCGCCTTGCGACAGAGTGGCGTCCCGTCCTGGGTGTGTCTCCAGCCTTACAGCCTGAGCTCTCAGGTGAGGTTCTGGTTCCTCACAACCCCATATGGGACAAGCAGTTCAGAAAGTGTGTGTGTGTGTGTTAAAATATGGAAAGTATTTATAGTCCATTTTAAACACTGTAATAATAAAATGTCACTGGCACTAAAATGAAGTACCAAGCAAGTATTGTGATTGAATTCTAACTTTTCTAACTAACCACTTAAAGATACAGTACACTGGACAGCAATTCGTTATATGTGGGTTCTTACTAGTGCAGACTGGAGCAAAAACGATGATAGCAACTCCTGTTTTAGTCCGACACTGTCAAGGAAAAAAAACACAGACCATGAGTTTGTATCTTAGCGATAGAAACTGCTGAAATTTGTCTGAAATTTTCCACTGATATCTTGCCATCCCCTTCCTAAACCAAACGCTTTCACCAGCCAGAGCCCAACCTCCACTTACCATTGAAACTCTAGAGTTATCTTTCATTGTGTCTCCCCATTCAGCCTGCAGACATCTCCCTTTAGAGATCTTTGCATTTATTCATTCACTTACATCTCCTTCTCCTTTCTTGCATACTTATGCAGGCAAAGGCTTTGTTTTTGTATTCAGAGGTCATGTTTCATACTGAGAGACCACTGTGGTGGGGGGTCGGCGGAGCGGGATAGGATTGGGAGGTGATTCAGTGCTGCGTGACGCGGGACTGAAGGGGAGTGCAGCGAGGCCGGCAGGCCGGGAGACGTCCGCTCACATTCGTCACAGACTCACACTTGGTGGCGGCGAAGCAGTCGAGGAGCTCTGTGGTGTTTTTGAGTGGGTACAAGGGCGTCCGAGGCGCCGACATCCCCACATGCTGCCCAGCCTCCCCATTGTCCCTCCCAGCCACCTCCAGTTAAGCATGCTGGGGCCAGCAGTGGCAGCAGGCAGAGGATGTCTGTTTGGGTGAGGAACAGAAGGAGTGATGACAATCTGCATGGCGAAGGGGAGCCTGGGGGCAGTGCACAGGTCCAGGGTGAATGATGCTCATGAATAAATTCAAACGATGCTCAATTACATTACAATCACAAGGAATGACCATAATGTCTTAGTCAAGCTGTCGGAAACATGAATGTTCTATAACTGGAGGTAGAGACAGGACCCTAGCTTGGAAAATATTCTTTTGTTTCATGTTTTTCTAATATTGAACACTTTGAGTCCAATGGTGTCACAAGTACAATATCTTTAATTACTAGTAAAGTTTATTACAGTTATTTTTCATCTAATATTCTCTGTCCACTTTTAATACCATTGTCCAGTACCTAGCTACAGTGTGACTTGTTTGCTGTAAATGTAGCCCATCTAAGCCATTGTGGGCTGCCCTGTATTCCCCTCTGCCTTTGGGAATCATGCAGTCATTGCCAACAATCCTGGGTTGCTATAGGAGGAAAGAAAAAAAAAAATCATTTATAAAAGGCTAAAAGGTTTTGATTTGTTGAGGTAACAATTTACAAAAACTCATTTCTAGTAATGGGAAATTCTGCTGATTTCCTCTCTATTATAGGTTTGGTTTGTTACCATGATGTTGTGGTTCTGTTCACCTTCTGGTGCCCAACAAAGGCACAGATTTGACCAAGTTCAACACCTGGAGACACAAAGGAGACACAGAGAATGTTTGACAGATCCTATGCCTTGGGTCATATGCTAAATGGATCACGACTTCATTATTCTGTCCCCCACAGTGGCCTTGAACTGAAGCAGAAGAAGAATCTTGGTGGATCTCTGAGGGCTAGGCAAAAAAAATCCCCCATAAAGCTGTTTTGCACATGCGTGAATGACTGTGTGAGCGGGTGAGTTGTACTAAGGTCCCCAGTACAGTATTCCATCTTCTCAAGAGTCCATTCAACAGAGGGATGAGTGTCTCCAACGTAGCAATTTTTAAGGAGTAGGGCTTGGGTGAAATTGCATTCTCTAACACCTCCACTAGCTCCAAAGTGGTTCACAGGACCAGAATGCACTTAGTATTATAATTAGCTACATCAAAACACTTGAATAAGTGCTTTAAAAGCCAGCCACATCTCTGTGCTGGAGCAAATGTTACTTGAATATCTGCCTACTGCCCATCGACACACCCACACAGCCAGTGCCGCGTGACGTTCCATGGCATTCGATTAATCTTTAGAGCAAAGCCAGCTGGAGAATAACCTGGCTTTCAGAATTGCAATACAACAATAAATGATGCAAAAGTTTAAGAAACCTGTTACATTGCTGAAGAACGAATTTTATATGCTGTATAAGTACTGGACATGTGAACATAAAGACACAAGCAGTAGCATCAATTCTAGAGGAAAAACCCCAGAAGCAGTACTCTGTGTGTGTGTGCGTGCGTGTGTGCGTGCGTGCGTGTGTATGCCCACACACATAGTATAGCAAAAATATTTTACTGAGATGCTTATTGTAATGTCACCAAAAGCCATGAGTGGTTCTCTTACTGATTAGACTGCAGAGGTTTAATTCCAGGTTTTTTTTTCTGACAATTGTGTTCATATCCAGAAATAATGTTTTTCTTTGCTGTTAATGGTTTTTATAAGTATTTTTTTTGTTATTTCCATTACAATTGAAACTTAATCAGGCAGCACTACATCATTTGTATAAGTAATTTTGGGAGAAATCTGTTCTGTGGAAGATGGAAAATGAACACAGTGAATCATTTAAATTATGAATGAGAAATTACGTGTCATTCTTTGGAATAACTGTGTGTATGTATGTATATATATATATATATATATATATATATATATATACTGTATATACTGTATATATACATATATACACACACATATATGTATGTCCATACACATATATACAGTATATACATACATATATGGAATATATATAAATATATTTGCATACATACACACATATATATAACATTTATTTATTTAACAGGTCTTTCTTTCCAAAGCAACTAATAATGTTAAGGTTACATTTATTACAGTTATTATTATTTATATATATACATCTAAATGGGGGTGGGCCTGGGGTTCGAGTCCTGCTTGGGGTACCTTTCGACGGACTGGTGTCCTGTCCTGGGTGTGTCCCCGCCCCCTCCAGCTTTTGTGCCCTGTGCTGCTGGGTTAGGCTCTGCTTTGCTGCGACCCTGCTCAGGGCAAGTGGTTGTAGTGTGTATGTGTGTATATACAGTGTATATATATATATATATATGTGTGTGTGTATATATATATATATATATATATAGTAAGTTATTCCAAGAATATCTAAAGAAGTCACATACTACACACAGAGAACTGTTCAACAGCAGCTTTCTGCCTGTTTTTCATAGTTCAAAAGAGGAATATTATTCAGTTTTGCTTCTTTGACTATTTCACACGTTGATCACAAGTTTTTTTAGAGATTCATGATTTCTGCTCATTTCAATAAAACACTAATGCTGATGCCTAACATCACCCGAGCTGCACCCTCGGGGGTAAGACATCTGGCTTACGGTGTGGAGTTTGCATTTTTTCCCATGTATGCAACCTGAAGATATATGCGGAAGAAGGCAACGGTAAACTGCAACAGTACCATCCTTTAACATGAAAACTGTGTAAGTGGTGACCATGAGACAAATTTGACTTGACAGCGCTTACTCTTGTCTTACAGCAAAGAACAGAGTAATTTACAGTACTGGAGAGCCTCTTTGATTGCCTCACTGTTTTCATGGAGAGTGTTCCTGACATTGGGCCCGTGCAGCTGAGGGGCTGTATCCTATCAGGCTCGGCAGCCAGGGAGCACCTTGTGTGAACATTCATTCTGTGTTATCGTGGAAATCAACTCTCAACAGTAAATTTTTATTTATTTTTTTTTTTGATTTCCCTTTCCTGGGTTTGTGGCTCTCTGTTGGGGGTTTCTGTAATATTGAGATTTTTTTTCTTGCATACATATATTTAGCTGTTTTTGCATTCATTTTCTGTTGCAGACATTGACAAATCCTCTTTATATTGTTGATATGCTTATGATTACATTTTTCATTCCTATGCACATGTGGCACAAACATGAGGGAGGCATCCAGTAGGTGGCAAGACTCTTTAATTCACGTGTGCAGTGCATCAGTGAAGGCACTTCGGAAACTGTGGAAAGGGGAGGGGTGCTGTCTTCTTGGAGTGTGCCGTGCTGTGCGGTCGTTGCAGATTTTCGGTCTTTGGCTCTCTCTTCCTCACTTTCTCAGATCTCCAGAGTCTGTCCATTCTACTGTTGGGAAAGACAGGATAAAATAGGACCAATTATTACCAACAGGTATGGTAAAGTCCCTCCTCCTCACCACCCCCCCCCCCTCTTCTGCAGCCCAGGCGTGCCACAGCACACTACAGGTATATTGTTTTTCATAATACTAGTACTATTAAATATAAAGCAAGTGTAATCTTTTTGTGTCAAGCTTTGGACATATTTAAATCTATTTTTGTGCCCTATAGACACACCAACATGAGGTAGAACAAGGAGAACAGCTGTCTCAGATCAGATGCTCATGAACACAGATGGGAACCTCAAGGTTGTTCAGCACCATGGACAGAGCCTCTGCCTTGTTCAGACTCGTGCACCTGGGTTATTTCAGACAGTCATTTAGTTTTTTTTCCATTCCTTACTTCCTCCTCAGCTCAAGTGGTGGTGCTTGGGTGGAAATGGACATACTGTTGGCATAGCTGTCACTTGTAGCTTTAACATTGTCCTTCTGAGAAGGTAAATATAATGTATATAAAGCAATAAGAGGACTTGGTGTAGTACCCTTGAGCAAAGTAGTTACCACTGGCATGGTGCAGTAAAAATTACTCAGTTGTGTAAATACCCATGACAGAGCAGGCCCTGGTCAAACCCACTGCACCACTGGACCCCATCTAATACAAAGAGTTTTACCGAAACTGGAAATACTGTATTTGACTGACTACAGCTCTTTGCAGGAAATAAGTGCATCTAGATCTTGTCTCAAAGAATCCAGGCTTTGCACTGAAGATGGTTTGAATCTGACTAAGTCTCTGCAGAGGTTACAAATTCTTCTCATGTTCTTCATCATGATGAATTAACATTGCTGTTGGTGGAAACGTCTGGTAAATAAATAAAATAAATGTAAACGTAAACATAGGTATACCCTTTCAGGTGAGATCTTGGATCTGATGTGTGGTGAAAGATGAGGACAAAATAGTTGGAATGCAAGGTTGGTCTCTTTATTAAAATGGTTTTTGAGGGGATTCTACTTCTATGGTCTCTAGAATGTTCTTTGGGGGGATCAGTCAAATTTCTGTATTTTTGCCTGGAAACTTTCACATTTGTTCATTTAGCTGATGCTTTTCTCTTAACTTTCAGTGTTAATCTGTTCACAATTATTTGCGTATTTATAGAGCTAAAAAATCCAACTGAAGCAATTTAGGAAAAGTACTTTGTTCAAGGGTCCTACAGCCAGAGATGAGATTCAAACCTGAGAACTTTAGGTCTAAAAGCAACAGCACTAACCATTATGCTACCAACTGTCCCTGCTTTTCAATTTACACTTTTCCAAAGTTACTGTAGAAAAAAAAAACAAAGGACATTTTAAAAATTGATAAGCATGGGCTATTAACTGAGACTTCAATAACTACTGCTTTAGGCTGTAAAGTCCAGCTTGTAAAACTTTGCGCTTCCTGCAAACTTTTCCTGTTGAGAAATGAGCTGTCATTTTCTGTCGCTACATCCATTTGAATTGACTATAGATTTTGCTTGCTGTTGGCTGCGGGCAGTAACTCAATAGGTTCCAATGCTAGAAACTGGCATTGTTCATATGGAGGTTTTGAGAACGACACTGGTGTGGGAAAGGACATTGACTGTTTTTTTAGTGGAATATTGTTTACTTTACATATTCACTATGGTGAATTGAAAGAAAAATTCTTAATCTTATTCAGGCAATGGAACTGTTCTGATCTGATAACCCAAATGAGACACTAAAGACTTGGCTTAAACAAATGTGTCAACAGGGGCAGCTCTTAATAATCACACACACACACACTGGCTGAAACCACTTGTCCCAAGCGGTTTTTCAGCAAACAAGAGCCTAACCCGGCAACACAGGGTGTAAGGCTGAAGGGGACACACCCTGGACCAGATACCAGCCCATCATAAGGCACCCCAAGGAGGACTCAAACCCCAGACCACCACGGCCGAGCCCGCTGCACCACTCTGCACCTGCTCTGTGATATATTTAACATAATGCGTGTTCCTGAGAGTAGACCACATATTTTTACAAACCACATTTATCAGTCAATAGGATAGAAGGAACATCTGTGCAATGTTTGCTTTTGAGACAATAAATATGTGACACAAAAGCTTTAATTAAGTTAACAGCTAAAATCAAATGCCTATTGTGTGTCTGGTGAATGTATATTACTGATAAATATTTTTGTATTTCCCAAGTTAAATATCATGACGAAAAATACAAGACTAGGTTATATAGACAAGCATGTTTGGCATGAAGGATCAATGATAAATTTAGTCTGCAAACAATTTACCAGTAAGGTCACAGACACTTTATGTCAGCAGTATGTTGCTGAGACTTGGAAGTATTGTGATATAGCAGTGAATCACATACTGGACTGGACTGTGTGTCCAAAATTAATTGAATTGCAGTTTTTGGTGCTTTGATAAAATGCAGCTTGGGTTTCTTTCTGACTGCAAACAAAAATTAGAACATGGAACACAATACCTATCCTATAATAGTTGCTGCCAAAGAAATAATCAAATCAGCACCCAAGAATGTTGTATTTGAACGTCACATGAACATATGGTTAGGGTTCCACAAAAGTAACTCTACTGGGTTATGAATCAAGCAACATTATGACATAAATCAGTTATTAAGCCTTTCTTGGGATTAAAATTAATTTTACAGGAAAATTAGAGCTAAAATAAAATTCAGACCTTCTGACAACTTTATCACCCAGAAGGTCAGAATGGACAGGTGCATCACTGAACATATTGTGAGGGCTCTGGGAACCAGCAGCTGCAGTGTCTCTGGAGATGTGGCTTTGGTGGCACCTTGCTGCAATAGCCAAACAACTTCCTCTGTGGACTGTTGTAACCACCATATGGTCTGTTGATGGGTTCCAAAAAGTGTTCCTGGAACAGCGGTGGCTGTGCAGACCTTGTTGATGGCGTTATCTCTATAAGGAGGCGGAACCTTATAGATCCAGAGATTATTGTTGCTGTGAACAGAGACTTTTCTTACTGCAGGGTCAACACCAATACATGGATATTGAACAAGAATGGTGTTTATAGAAAGACACCATGGAGATAACCATCACTCTCCAAAAAACATTGTTGCATTTTTCAAGTTTGCAAAAGACCACCAAGATGTTCCACAGCAATTCTGGGACAATGTTCTGTGGACTTATGAGACAAAAGTTGACCTCCGTAGGAGAAACACACAATCCTATGTTTAGAGGAAAAAATGTGCAGGAAACCAATGCCAAAATCTCATTCCAATTGTGAAGCATGGTGGAGGAGCATCATGGGTTAGGGCAACTTTGCTGCATCAGTGCCTGCACAGGCTGCTATTTCATGGAGGAAACAATGAATTCAAAACTGAAGCTGCACAAAAAATGGGTCATGCAACAGGACAATGATCCAAAATACAAAAGTTAAACAGTAAATTTTTTTTTTTTTATTTTACGGACTGCTTGCTAAGACTTAACTACCAGATAGGACACCAGTCCATGGTTGGGCAATCACATAAGAGCAGCTGAAGCAAAACATAATGAAACAGTGACAAGACTAATTCTGGTTATTGTTGTGGTGGGTGTGGGGTGCGGTGGAGCAGTGGATTGGATCGGGCCCTGCTCTCTGATGGGTCTGGGGTTCAACTCCCGCTTGGGGTGCCTTGCGACAGAGTGGCGTCCCGTCTTGGGTGTGTCCCCTCCCCTCCAGCCTCTTGCCCTGTGCTGCTGGGTTAGGCTCTGACTCCCCACAACCCTCTATGGGACAAGTGGTTCCAGATGATGTCGTGTATTGTCCACCATGATGGTGTAACATTTGAGAGTTAATAATTTATCACAATTGATACACACAGGGGGTTACTTCTGTAATATGAACACTCTTGTACCTTCTGATCTTGGTGGAATTGTACCATCACCTACAATTCTGTCTCCACATCCTGTGGTAGCAGCCCAACAGTCAACCACCAGATGTATATCAAAACAATAGTAAAACCATGACATAGCAGAGGATCTGCTGTGAAATAGAAACAGCTGCCTTTATATCTTCCAGCCTTGAGGACAGGAAACATCTATGAGCTGCTGCATCTCTACATTTTACCCCAAACCAAACAGTAACCGTGAGCTGGTTTTTTGGAAAGATTGTGAAACAAACTTCAGGCCCTCAGGTGAAAAATGGGGGATTAAATATGTATGTGTCCTTGGGCCTCCTACAAAAATCACTTTTATTGGCTATGCAGACGAGTTAAATAATTCATCCACCAATAAATTAAGCCTTATATCATTCCAGAAATCCTTCTTTAAATGAATGTTTTACCCCTTGCCACTAATACATCATCAGAAAGCATTAAAGAACTTTTTCTTCCCCTTTTTCCTTCCCCCTAGTTTAACTGTTGAAATAATTTTGAAATCTTAAATTTGAGGAAACACTGGTTCCATTGCATTGAAAGCATAATGTATGGCACAGATTTCTCCAATAAGAAGTAATGAGAATTTGGAAATTATAAACTCTAAACAAGCAGTTCTAACCAAAAATACCCTGAGAGTAAGACGATGGCTGCGTGAATTGATACGTGAAATTCCAAAAATCAGCTCTGTGCCTACTGATAGGTGGGGACACTTTTAGAGGCTTTCACATTGTAAAATGAAGTAGAAACATAGTGGAAAACACAGTTTTATACACTAGATGCTGATCTTTAAACATTCATACTTGTCACTTTGGCTGAATGTTTGCAAAGCAATTACAAAGTAAAACCATTGTACTCCAAGAAAAGCTTTACTTTAGACTTCCTGTCCCTGTAAAATAAAGCATTGATTACTGATCTATAGTGTTTTGGATTTTAGGATAAAGGTTGTTAATGGATAATAAAATGAACCATCTTAGTTTGTACAATATGAAAGGTACCTTAAGCGAATATTACCATTTTACAGCTTTGCGTGTTTTATATTTCTTTTCTGCATGGTTGTGATTTGCAGACAGTTATTTAAATTTGTTTTGTGGGAATATTTAAACAGAGTAGTGGGAGAAGAACGAATTGTCGTTGGTATATGTAATTAGTCAATGGATTTGATGGATTTGGGTCACGAATATTTTCTATCTAAAGCATTTCCTAATATCGCTCGTGTGAAGTAGTGGCTTGAATTTACTTAGTGGGTTTTGTAAAACCAACGTATTTAAGGCTGATGTTGGGAATCTTCATGAACAATCATCCTGGTTTAGTTATGTTTTTATTTGTAACGAAATGCAACGTGATTGTGTTACACATCTGTTATGGCCTTCTCCAAGCTTAGCCATGAAACATATTCAGATATAATTTTTAAAAAAATCTGGCAAACTAATAGACTGTGAGGTCATTGCACTTTATGCATCTCTATCATGCGATGAATGTATTCAAATGTATTTGCATCACTTTTAAAAGTAGTTTCTTCTTGACAGTGACAAATAAACCAGCCTCATTTTTTATCTTTGCATCTTCAATATTTTCCCTCCTCTCGTATAACCAACAGTGATTCTGTATTTAATTCGATTTCAGAAAAAGCCTGTATTGATAGTCTTTTACTGTTAAGTGCTATTTGCATCTTTCTAAAATATCAAAGTAGTTTAAGAAAATTCAAAAAGTCACTCAAAGTTTTTTCCTTTGACTGAAATATATTTACATGTTTCAGTGCGTATTTTCAGATCCAAACCAGTGTTCCATTTGTACCTGAAAATCCATTTTTGATTTAATCTAGCCTAATCTAGATCTCCTGACTAAAGTACCTGAACAGGGGTCACATCTATAGATAAGATCTTCTTGAATGAGCAAACATTTTGAGAGGGGCTCAAAGAGGCTATTTGCTTATTATTTGGCTCTTTTAGTTTGCTAACTCTGTGGATAAAAAAGATGACTTATGTGCATGAAAATTGTATCTTCATAGCATTGTATTTATTGTTCTACCATTTTTATGTATAATCATTAAATAAACATGCTTTCTACAGAACAATTTCTGCGTTTTGCAGATAAAAGGTTAAGATAAAATGGAATTTTACATTTCCATTTGATATTAAATGATAACCATGCTGCTGTAAAAGCACAATTTTTGATAAAAAAACCATGAAAATAAAAAAAAAAAACTAATAATACTGTAAAATGCAGCAGTTTTCTCGTGTGTGTTTCTGCCTTTTAAGTTGCTTCTGAAGCAACAAACAGATCTGTGGAAGATTTCCTGAACTTTAAATGGTATTGGAGGCATCTTCGTCTAAGCCAACACCGAACATGAATGTACAGCCCAAAGCGAGCACTTTGCCGACAAGGAGATGTATAGACAGTGTGCCCGAGGCATAAATCCGAATTTTAGGTCTACATTCAGAGTAACAGTGGTACGCTTGTGGAACACAACCCACGGAGTAGCCACAGCGTGGTTTCCCCATGACTAGCTGTGTATCATTTCGTATCACTTGCCTCGTTTAAAGGCAGCGCATTATTTGTGCATTTAAAACCCACTATCCTTGTATATCTTAAAGCTAACTGAATGTGAAAGCTTGGCACAATGGTCTCTCTACATTATAACAAGCTGATGCATAGCTCTGTCTAAATGTATTTCTATTAAAATGAAATCTCTGCAGAGGGAGGGACACAATGGGACCTCAGAGGGTTATGTTCATCTTCTTTCTATTCAGTTTTGGTGTAGACACACCGATAGGTTGTTAGACATTGTTAATCGAATTTTTATTTTTCTTTAGAAAATACATCCTAAAAAAATGTCATGAAATGTGTTCAGGGCAGGGAAATATATGGAGTGGAAATCATTGCAACTAATCTTTTGGCAGATTTGCATTAGAATTCAAACTACACTAATGAAATGACACTGTTTGGAGAGAACCTCTGCTGCAACAGCAACTATTTTGACTACTACTACTACTGTATGACTACAACTATAATAATAATAATAATAAAAATAATAATAATAATGATAGGGCTTTAGCAGCGTACAGACCGAATAAATCCTATATTCCTCAAATGCGTTTTTAACAATTTTCATCTCTTCCTTAATTAGATGGTAACCTCTCCTTAAGAAAAAAAAAAAAGAATTATAAATGCTGTAATATCTACGAAAAAGTAAGGCTGGATTGAATCTTACAGAAGTACAATCCATCTTATTAAGGACTTGGGTGCCGGAGATGATTAAGTGCCCAGGCAGGACATAAAATGTCCTGTAAGCCAGGGGCTGAGTGCGCTGCTCATGACGCTAATCTCTCCCTGCTAAAGTAGCAATGCAATTATTCATACAGCTTTTACAGCCCTTAGAGTCTATGTACACCATGCATAGATGTGGAGCAGGAAACAATTACATCCCTACGAAAAATTTCAGAGCTCACATTTTTACCCTAATGTAATATAATCAATATACTTTAACACTTTATCTTAGAATTTAAGATTATTTTTGTTGTGCATTTTTTAGTAATTTAATTTAAATGGGAAGGCAAAACATCTTCAATTCCTTATCATTCTGAGGAAACAATCTATAAATTTAACATCACCTATCACTCCAACTTTGGGAGTTTATGGATTTGTAATTATTCTTGAGGGGGTGCGGTGGCATAGTGGGTTGGACCTGGTCCTGCTCTCCGGTGGGTCTGGGGTTCGAGTCCCGCTTGGGGTGCCTTGCGGCGGACTGGCGTCCTGTCCTGGGTGTGTCCTCTCCCCCTCCGGCCTTATGCCCTGTGTTACCGGATAGGCTCCGGTTCCCCGTGACCCCGTATAGGACGAGCAGTTCCGAAAATGAGTGAGAGAATTATTCTTGAGTATAAAAGTCATTGGTACTTGAGAAGATGTTGTTGCTGCAGCGCGGTATGAAATAATTATGCACACTTTATATGATGGATAACTTCCAACTGACTGTTTTACATTCAGGAAGGACAATTATTTTCATGATCATTTTGACAATATGAAGGGTATAGATGAGCAGGTGAGACACATTTAAAACGGTAAATAGATCATCTGTTCACCTATACAAAACATTTGTTTTGTCACTGTGTCTTATAAATGCAAGTACAGTTCTGCGGAAAGTATTGCTGCTTTGCAGGTTGTGGGTTCAAATCCATTCGCAGTGCTCTTACTGCAGGGTTTACATGTTCTGTTCAACGGTGCACATATTTCTCTGAGGACCGTACTCCAGCCATTATTCCACATGCTGTTCAGTTGAATGAACGACACTAACTTTCCCTTATTGACGGAATATGGTTTTTTTTGTTTTTTTTTTCACTATTTATGTGTTATTTTCCATCTGATTACCTTGAATGTGCACAGTCAGGGTGGACCGTACCTTTGTACTACATGCACTGTTAATGACACTATAGATGCAGAAAATAGTACACACACACACACACACACACACACACACACACACACACACACACACACACTGACTGAAACCACATGCCCTGAGCAGGACTCAGCAACAGGGCACAGGGCTGGAGGGGGAGGAGGCACACCCAGGATGGGACACCAATCCGTCACAGGACACCCCAGACAAGACTCAAACCCCCAGACCCCCCCAGAGAGCAGGCACAGGCCAAACGTGCTGTGCCACCACACCCCCGAGTAGTGCACAGGGTGGTCATATTCTGTCAGCCACTTACAGCATCAAAACAGCCTAGAAGGGACTCATTTGTTCAGGGACAAGGCTGAATTAATACTAAAACACACAGGATGTAGGACTTATACCTACTGCCTGTAAATTACAAGTATGGATCCTAAACTATTGCTACAGAGGTTATATGGTCCGAGTTGTCTTAAGCTCATAAATTCATTGGTTTTCATTCCAGTTGTGCTCCAATATCTTACCCTTGCACTTATCCCAACTGTGACTTTGATTAAACCATTATTTGGACTGTGAGATGCATTTTATCAAAATTCCAGTCAAGGCTGATTGCTTATGAGCTCAGTTGGAAGAAAAACTGGCATACCCCGCAGCACACTTTGACAAGAACTACCGACACTTGCCTTGCACTACATGTTGCCCTTTTGAGCAAGAGATTTGCAGCTCTTGAAATTACTGCCCTCCAGTCCAGTGTCATATGACCTACAATGTGGCCAACAAGAGGAGCACATGCCCTGTAACTTCTCTGTTTCCCAGCAGCCATAGAGGGTCCACTGCCAACAGTTATTCCAAAAGCTAACAGTGAATAAATGCCCTAATGTGTGGCCTTTGCAATTTACAAATGTTACAAGTCTTCTTTCGCCCGTCTGTGTTTTTGCCCTCCTGTTGCCCCAAGCTTTGCACAACGAAGACATGGGGATGAAAGCAAGATCTTCAACTGGACCTGGCTGCACTGCCACAGCAATGACTATAAGGGGAGCTCTTGAGACCACATAACAGAGCACTCAGTGAACATTTTGTTCAAACACTTTGCCAGTAAAGTATTTGTTAAAGTGTGGGGTGCGGTGGCGCAGTGGGTTGGCCCACGGTCCTGCTTTCTAGTGGGTCTGGGGTTCGAGTCCCGCTTGGGGTGCCTTGCGATGGACTGACGTCCCGTCCTGGGTGTATTCCCTCCCCCTCCAGCCTTACGCCCTGAGTTGCCGGGTTAGGCTCCGTGACCCCGTCTGGGACAAGCGGTTCTGAAAGTGTGTGTGTATTTGTTAAAATGATAAATTTTTTCATATGCTTACAATCCATACTTTTAAAACCTTTTTTGCCAAGAAGGTTTCACACATTTGCCGTTTAAATGTGCTCATGAACAGACGTATTGTGTGTGCCTGCACTAATTACAAGCCTTCGAACAAGATCATGGGAGTAATATTCCACTTATGTATGCCCTTTCTAACTTTATCTTTAATCTCCTTATTTCTTTTCCCTTACCCTTTCAATTACATGCTTATCTTTGCCCAAGTATAAAACCTTGAGCTTCTTTGTTGTTATCTATTGTCCTCCAACAGTAATATCCTTTATCCTGTAAACATCTGCTTTTTTGTTGATTCACAGTGATCCAAAGATCAAGAACCAATATAATCTGAGTTAATGAAATCATCACCCAATTTGAAATATTAAGAAACTACTTACAAAAATTTCTATATAAATATCGTTTTTATATTATATACGTATAATATGTATATATAATACATATGTAACGTGTATGTACTATTTATATATTATATATAATATTTATATTTATTATATGTATTTACACATTTCTTAAAACCCTAGACATGCAGCTAATAATCGGTTATCTATACTCCTTGCTCCTTGGCCAGAATTTTCCCCTTGCTGGTTATCAGTCTGGGTTCAAGATCAGCTATTCCATGGAGACTGCCCTCCTGGCAGTATCAGGAGTTCTCCAGTCAGCCAGAGCAGCCTCCTTTTCTTATTCCTCGTTCATTAGTTTCCTTTAACTGGCTGTTGTGTGAGATGCTGGTTACAGCCTACAAGATCATCAGCTGATCTACTGCACTCCTCTACATTTAGGACCTGATCACTCACTACACCTCAACCAGACTGCTACATTCCTCCATATCTGATCGCTTGGTGATCTCATGAACAAGAGCTCCAAAATCCAAAGCAAACATTCCTGGTTCTGCCTGCGGTGTGGTGGAATGAGCTCTTTCACTCACTCAGAACTGCTGAATCCTTGTAAACTTTCCAGAAGATTCTCAAAACACACCTTTTTTTAACCCACTTCTCACATGATCTCCCATCTGCTTCCTTCCAAAAAAAAAAAGAAAAAATTTACTGGCAAAAACAGTGGTATTGGGGTAACTGACTGTACTTTATAAATCACATGTTTGTATCGGGGGGGGGGGGGGGGCGGTGGCGCAGTGGTGCAGTGGGTTGGACCGGGTCCTGCTCTCCGGTGGGTCTGGGGGTCGAGTCCCGCTTGGGGTCCCTTGCAACAGACTGGCGTCCTATCCTGGGTGTGTCCCCTCCCCCCTCCAGCCTTCCGCCCTGTGTTGCCAGGTTAAGCAGGTTAAGCTCTGGCTCCCTGCAACCCCGAATGGGACAAGCGGTTCAGAAAATGTTTGTGTCTGCATCTGAATTTCCCCATGTGTGAGTAGAATGTATTTTTGACATAAAATGTAATTATGGATATTACTTGCCCATGAAATGTGTCCATGTTGTCCATTCTATTTATATACGTCAATACTCTTTATGAACAAGGGTTGGCACACAGTGTCCATGAACACCAAGCTGCTCTTTCTATTTTGAAAGTCTATGAAGCCTGTTGCTCTTTGTTGTGGACACACACACACGGGGAACCGGAGCCTAACCCGGCAACACAGGGCATAAGGCCGGAGTGGGGGGGGACACACCCAGGACAGGACACCAGTCAGCCACAAGGCACCCCAAGCAGGACTCAAACCCCAGACCCACCAGAGAGCAGGACTGTGGTCCAACCCACTGCGCCACCACACCCACCTGTTGTAGATTCATACTTGTTCTATACCAGTTCCTCCTATGTTTTCTGCACCCACCCAATAAAAAATGCTCACAAAATAATATGCATTACCTATGGTACTATTGTCCTCCATTACTCAATACTGGCTCTATTCCTACTATTTCTAAGTATAAGAAAATATGGAACTTGTTCATATTTTCATATAAAACAACCAACCTGCTCCTATGGCAGCTCTCAATGTAAATTCAGTAACGCTTGAAAAAATGTGTTATTTTGTACTCAGACTGTTGAAAAAGCCATAAACGTGGAAATAAAATTAGTATTATGTTCTGATTGTGTATTTATTACATAGAAGGAGCGCAGAAGAATTTGCAAGTGTAAGCAGTGGAAAATAAGCTGAAAACAAGCTGGAACTCCAGTCTGGCTGAGTTGGAAGTGCTGGGAGTTTGGCCATGGTGCCAGAGTGTTGGAGGGAGCATTGGTACAGTATTGCCCAAAGTTCTTTGGTGGACATTTTAATGGTTTCCAGATGTATTCTCTGACTCATAAACAAACTCACAGAAAAGAAACGTTGCAAAAATTTGTTTCTTAATTTTAATTGGGTGAAGTACCTTATTTGTAAAATCCATATTCATAAGAAAGTGTGGGATTTTAATAAGATTGCCTTTTGTACATTTAGTGTGTTTAAAAACTTAATGTTATTATATCAATAAAAATTTTAATACAATACTGACTTGCATTAACCACTTGGCCAAGTCAGGGTCATGATGATTCAGAACCTATTGTGAAAACACAGTGTAGACCCAGGACATGATGCCATTCAATTTCATGGTAGCCATACACACACATTGTACCACCCAACAGGCAATTTAGAGTCATCAGTCAAGATAAAACATATATTTGGAGTGTGGGAGGAAACCAAAACAACTGGAGGAAACCCACATGGACATGAGGAGAACATGCAAACTGCAATCAGGCTGAGCCATATTCAAACCTTCCCTTGAACGGCTCAGGTGCTGTGATGCTCCAGCACCACTGTGCTGCTTTTAAATATTAATTATATTAATTACTGTATAATATTAAGTATTAATTAATTAACAGCACTGAAAATGTCTTGTGATCAATTATAACACACACACACACACATTTTCAGAACCGCTTTTCCTATACGGGGTCGCGGGGAGCCGGAGCCTAACCCAGCAACACAGGGCGTAAGGCCAGCGGGGGGACGGGACGCCAGTCCGTCGCAAGGCACCCCAAGCGGGACTTGAACCCCAGACCCACTGGAGAGCAGGACCCGGTCCAACCCACTGTGCCACCGCACCCCCCATGTCAATTATAACATTTCATTTTAATATCCATTGATTTTTCACAAGGGGGGTGCGGTGGCGCAGTGGGTTGGACCACAGTCCTGCTCTCCGGTGAGTCTGGGGTTCGAGTCCCGCTTGGGGTGCCTTGCGGCGGACTGGCGTCCCGTCCTGGGTGTGTCCCCTTCCCCCTCCGGCCTTACGCCCTGTGTTGCCGGGTAGGCTCCGGTTCCCCGTGACCCCGTAAGGGACAAGCGGTTCTGAAGGTGTGTGTGTGTGTGTGATTTTTCACAGTGCTCTCCCTACCACATACCAATGGACACGTAAACTGCAGCCAGTCAACTAGTTAGCTGTAGACAGAAAACCACTGTGACATAAAAATGCAGCCATTACATTACATTTATTTATTTAGCAGACACTTTTCTCCAAAGGGTGAACCTGAACAGCTTGTCTTTGGACTGTGGGAGGAAACCAGAGCACCCAGAGGAAACACATACAGACATGGGGAGAACATGCAGACTCCACAGAGACTGAGCAGGGATCCAACCCATGTCCTCTCACACCACCCAGGTGCTCTGAGACCCACAGCTGAGGTAAGAATTCATATATATGTTGCTCCTTTTTTACTTTACTTTACTTTTTGCTTTAGGTTATTTTGGTATTTGCTACGTACATTTACGTTTATATTCATTCGTTTAGCAGACGCTTTTTTCCAAAGCAACGTACATCTCATAGAAAATACAATGTGCACATTACATTAGCAGAAAAACAGACTTAGATGCAGATGCATGATTCTAAAGTACAGTTACTTTGTTACTTTCCACCATATGAACCAAAGTACATCACACATGTAGCTGCATAAAAGTTTATCCAAATATTGACAGTTCCTAATCACATTCCCAATATATATGTATATATATTTTAAAACATTTACATTACATTACAGGAGTAGCTGTGTGAAAATGTATCCATTGCTCAACAGCTATGAGCTCAAAGTTATAGAGCATGAATATTTACACATTACACATTACATGAACTTAAGATATCATGGGAGAAGTGAGTCCTGTATGTAATATAATATGTAATAAAAGAAAGTGCAGATGATGCAGTTAGTGGAATAAGTTTCTTTGTTATGATGGCGCTCGTATTTTACATTAATTTATTGTCCACCCGAACGATTCTACCCCTCAAGTTAAGGAAATGACGTGTCCCGCGGTTGGACAGCTGTCAAACCCTCATTTTCCATATACAGTAACTGGTGGTGTAAATAGTGTGTCTGTGACTGTCCCGTGGTGTAACCGAGGTGCATTTTAAGATCCTTTTTAAGTGTGGGCAGAGATTCAGCAGTTCTGAGTGACAGCGGTTCCACCACATCAGAGGCAGAACTGAGAAGCTGAGTAACAAAGAATTATCTCCTTTCAGGTTTTTACCCAAGACAAACATCTTGGGAGCTGAGCACATCCATGAGCAAAAGTTTTCTCTGTGACACTTGGAACATGGTTGTTTTTTACATTCTAGGATAGACTTTCAGTATTTCTTCCTAACAATTAACTAAACTGAATAATTGAAATATACTTTTGATATGCATATGTTTTCCAAGGAGGTTTTTGGGGCAAGTCAACATTATATGAAGAACATGAGATGTAGTTGAAGAAATTCTGAGATGGCTTCAGCTTCTGGGGTTTGCAAACTCTAGTTTTCCAAGCTAATTTATGGAGCAAATTATTTGAGGGCTGTCATCTCATACTCGTTAATATATAGCATTATGAGGATTGCCTCACATGGGCACTGACAAGTATATTAACATATGGTATAATTTTTGTCATGATTCGCCAGAATGATGTGTCATGTTTCCTTCACGTATCCTGGAGAGTCTGTTTTAGGCCACTTCAAAAATATATTACACGGGGGAAATAATGTCAATGATCATGGTGAAAGAAATGTTCAATGTTCTTCAAGAATTGCTAACAATGTGTAGCTGTTATTTCTCACCAGCCACTTGGCTCATAACTTTTTTCTGTCTCTAAGACACGACACATGCAGATATAGAGGCCTGCAGCATGATGGCTTCCCAACACTCCTGCTAAATTGAGGTTGGCCTCTTTCCTGACTCCTGATTCACCTGCCACTCCTAAAACACTGCACTCCAGGTTTTTTAGGTTTTAACATTTTGAGGACCTGCAGGGGCTATTCTTTATTCCATATCCTGGAGCCAATAAGTGTCCTAGTGAAACTGATGGCTGGACACACAGAGAACTCAGTTAGCTCAAGTCCTCAAGTACCTAAGGTCCTCTGCTAGGAAAACCACTGAGACAATAAAGCACCACATGTGACATTTCACTGTATGAAAGTAGTCAAACTTACTAGAAAGGTCATCATAATGTCATGCACTGTGTTATTATTATTATTTCTTTAGCTTTTGTCCATATAATAGGCAATTCACAGTCACTGATGGCAGCAAAAGGAATTACACCAACGCTGTATATCAAAAAAAAATACTTATTTAAACATCGATACTCTTGGGGTTGCTTGCTTACAAATTATGTCTTAAGAATCTTTTATATATTCACATAAACCATGAAATCAAGTTTAATTCCAATAAGTTTAAAAAATACATTTGATTTTTAATAAATCATTGAGCCTGTGGTATATTCTGAGGAATATGGACAGTATACTACCTGATATGCAGGTTCACTTCTGGTGGCAGGATGAAGAACAGATTCAAGGGTGAGTGCAAAAACGTACTTTTACTGGTGCTATTTAAAAATCAAGTGCACAGTGGAGGGTGTTGACAGGACCGGGATTGTCTGTCACCTGTGGGGTCAGTTGACTCTGTGGCGAGGATATGCATTGGTTATCATCTCTCTAGACATAGTGCACTCTCCTGCTGGGAGAAGGTTTAAATAAACTGTAATTTAGACATTGAGCACATGCCGTGCTTGGGCACCCCCGTGCTGCAGTCACCTGTGCCACAGTATTAAAGACCTTATTGTCATTTTCTGTTTTAAAGATGCAGAGCTTAAAATTCATAAGTGCATTGTTTTCTGCGGTCAGTCATTGACAGTGATTTCAGTCATTTCCAGGTACTGTCCAGACTCTGCTAGCTATCCAGTTTTGTATTCTTCTCTAGCGATAATATATTTAAAAGCAGAAGGCATGAATGCGTTTAAACTGAAGAGAGGGAGCAACCTCCTGGGATGTAATTAAACAAAAAACACTTTTGGTGAATTCGCTGAAAACTGAACTAACACTAAATATCTCTTTTATTATTTTAGTCTTATTACTGGTGGCTGAGTCAGAGTTCTGATTCATCTAGTCCTTTAAATACAGATCTGTAGTTTTATGACTTCTGTTGTTTTGGTGTATTTTGGGAAAAAATGTTAGAATGACTAAACACGTTTCACATTCCTCAGATCCGTATTTTATTGCTCAGGGTTTATTTTATTGCAAAGATTGTGTCCTGGGCACTCAAACCACAAATCACATCTGCCTCCTTCATCTGTTACCTGGTAACAACTGAGGGTATAGATCTGTTTTCAAATATCTTGTAAGAAATGAGCTCTAGAAGCTACCAGACCTGTTGCTAAGTTGCACAAAAGCAAATTAGTCAGCTTATGGAGGAAGCCAGCAGGGCCTAAGGTAAGGCTTGTGGTCTCTATAATAGGAAAATAACGTATCTTTGCCAAGACTTTCTGAATATCGGAGAACCTATTCAACCCCTGGAAAATCCAGCAATCAAATTCCTGTAGAAGCAATTAAGAAAGGAAGCAATAACAGCTTCATCAGCAAAATGAGGCCCAATCAAAGCAATGTTTTGTCTTCCCAATCTATTGTGCACAAGTGCCAAAGAAACTGAAATCCCTTCCAAAATTCATTTATGGCCAAGGACAGCAGTAAAATGCTGCCAGTTTTGCAAAAGTCAGGAAAGTCTCTGTACACGTGTGCTGTTTCCACTCTGAGAAGAGGTCATATTAGTAGGTTTTTTCCTCCAGTTCTCTTTCTCCACTCTCTGTTGACCATTAAGAGAGAAATAAGGACTGCCTGTTCAGTCATATGTGAAATAGGTTAGGTTTTTGGCGAGGTATCTCCCTGCAAAGGAGTAAAAGCTGGCTTTTAACATAATGAATAAAGTAAAACACGTGGATTCATGCTGAAAAAGTTCTGAATTGCACAGGGTAAGGCAAAATGTAATGATGTGGTTGTCCAAAAATAGACTTAACATTCATTATGAACTGAAAACAAAGGATTATGAACATTAATTTTTTTTCAAAATGCTAACATTAATAATATGCTGTTTCAGTTAAGACTGAAACAGTTAAGACTTTCAGAATCCAGTCCTTAACATCTCATGACTCAAGGGGGCATCTCCCCGTCCCTGTCAATTTCTGCTTCTGGTCCTTCAATCGTCAGCAGGGTCCTGTTCCTTATGTCTGACAATGGATCAGAGCAGTTCGTCAAGGCAACAGGGTAAAGAGAAAGTTATCAGGGGAATCAGTGGACAGTATCCATTTCCACATGTCTGCACACTCAGCTATGTCTGAGCACGTAATAATTGCCCCCAGGTGTCCATTTCTGAGTTTTTATGCATGTGTCCAGCTATCCATTTGAAATGGGGTGTGTGTCTCTGTGTCACACGAGTTTGATCTTGCCAGATAAGGTCAAGTTTACTTTAGTTAGACAACTTTATCCACCTCGAATTATGGTCAGCAGTCTTCATATTACTGTTTCGTCTGAATAAGTAATGCAGAGCACCATGGACAAGATATATTAATAAAAGTTTAAGGAGGCTTGTCCCTTATTTCACAGGTTGCATTAAGTAGTTCTTAACAAAACCCTTGTTCCTTAATTTATTTCTGCTGGATAAAGGGATGGGATATGCTGCTATGGACAAATTTGTTACAAAGATAGTGGCAGTTTAAGTTACTGACCTTTTATTTTTTAAAAAAAGAGGATATTTAAGGTTAATTAGCTGTGGCTCTGGGTGATTGTTTCTGTTTGCTCGTATCATTGAATCATTGAATTGTTCTTTACTGTTTGCGCTTGCAGACATGGGCAACTGAAGTGACTCCAGTAGAGAGGTTACAGCTCTGCAGAAAAGCTAGCCACATAGCCTCATGTCAGAAGGGATTTTAAACAGATTTCCTCCACCTCCCAAGGAATCATCTCTTCAGCCTGACATTCCTTGCTTTGTAGCAGCACAAATATTTCCTTCACCGCTGGAATCGATACAGTCAGCGCTCAGCTAACGGAGTTGCTATACGGCTCGCAGCTTGTTAAGTGCAGGGGTTTATTAAGGTGTGTGAGCACAGTATTGCTGTTCGTTTTGAAAATGTGGCAGTATTCCAGACAGACTACAGTACTTGGTGGCCTATGAAGAATCTATGCTAAATTCCTTTCTTTTCGGTTTGCTTTTATCTAGCGACCTTTTCCATCAGGGTTGCCTGAGATAAAGCACAAGAAAAGATATTCCATAAGTGGCAATGAAGGACAAGGTAACAATCTACAAAAACAAGGATTTTTTATACGATGAACATTCATTTGGGCGGTGACCGTTGTGTGGCAGTCTGGGGTTCGAGTCCTGCTGGGGTGCCTTGTGATGGTCTGGTGTCCCTTCAGGGGTGTGTCCCCTTTCCCTTCTGCCATGAGCTCTGTGTTGCTTGGTTAGGCTCTGGCTCGCCCCGCTTGGGACAAGCAGTTGTTGCCGATGGAAGGATGGATGGATGGACGGATGGATGGACGGATATTTATGGAAAAGGTAATTGTTGGGAGAAATGTATTTGGAGACATTTTCTGTTTTCCAGTGAGTTACAAGAATTTCTAATCCCTTTCTCATCGTCCTCAGGGAACATGTTACCAACTTCAACAAAGTGCTTAGAATTCCAAATCTTAGAGATTATAACTGAAATTCAACACGAGAGTGGCACAAATCCATGAATCCTTGATTGAGCTGCCACCAGTTTGTGGGAAATGGAAATCACGGAGTTCAAAGCAATTTTTCATACAGGGGGTTGAGGAACCTCACTGAGATTATAAAACCCCAGTGGAAACGGAACATGTCAAAACAGGATGTACCATAAATACATAAGAGATATCTGTATATTCATGACCCCAATAAGAGGATTTGCAGGATGCTCTGAAATTAGCATATTTCCCAGTATGCAGTTGTACCATATGGAATTTAAGGGTCAGGAAAAAAAAAAAAACTACAGAAGTGAAACTGATGGGTGCTCCTTTAGTACTGGGTGAACACTGAAATGACAGCATTCCAGTGGGAGGGATTCCGAGAGTAGCAAAATTTTTTGCAAATTAACTGAGATGAAGCCCCCTGCAGTTATGTTGCAGATATGTGCTTCAAATAACTGTGAGTTACAAATTGTACTTCTTTCACTTATGTTACTAGCCTTATGCTTAGAAAAAGCCAAGGAAATATCTATTTACACACACACATTTCTGAATCGCCTGTCCTATATGGGGTCGCGGATAACCGGAGCCAACCCGGCAACACAGGGCGTAAGGCCGGAGGGGAAGGGGACACACCCAAGACAGGACGCCAGTCCATCGCAAGGCACCCCAAGCAGGACTCGAACCCCAGACCCACTGGAGAGCAGGACCCGGTCCAACCCACTGCGCCACCGCACCCCCCGTATCTATTTACAGTTGACTTCAATTTATGATTGTTATACACCGAAGGTTTATGTTGCAGTAAATACACAACAATGTATTTTACTCAACTGCAGTGTACTTCCAATGTGATACACATATGCAAAAGTCTTTCATAAAGTTGAATACAGGCACACTATTCATTACAGCTCATCGACACCATGTCCCAGAAACAGTTGCTCACGTCAGCAAATAACTTTAAGCGCGGAAAAAGACTTAATAAACCTGTATTGTGGTTTAGACAGTCATACACTGCAAATGTGAAATATTTATTCTTGCTCCTTTACAGTTAATGAACATATCGTGCCCTCATTACTTTTCGAGTGTTCTATGTGTTACACACTGTCCAGCTGTAGATTTATCAGAAAGGCTTTGTAAATATTACTGAAGAATTTAATGTAGAAAATGGAACGTCGAAGATTAAAAAGTCTTATATTCTTAACTGTCTGTATTATGTGCTGTAAAAATTACAATTGCACGGTGCATTTTTATCGGTAGGATCCAGCTCTTTAGAATATTTAATTTGCCCTAGAACAAAACTGGCAAGGCAATTTCAGTTGAGCACAGCAAGGCAGTTCCACTGATCTGTCAGGTGCCTGACAGTAGTGGGTTGCTAGCAGTAGAGTCTTTCCACTCCTCTAGCTGGATCACAGCTGAATAACACGGTGTCATTCTGACAGTCTGATACCTGCAACATGACAGACGTGTGACAGACATGAAGTACTTTAAAAACTGAATAAAGAGAATCAAATCAGAAACAAAACAAAAAAGAATCAAAAGGAAATAAAAACTTTGAACGGCATAGCTATTTGTCAAAATCACAGAATCGAAGAATGACTATTATGTTTCAGATATTAACCACGTTTAAATATGGGAAGAATGAAGTGAAAAAGCCATAATTCCCCCCTAGATTCATTCCCTGCAAACACATTTCAAATGCTTCAAAGACAGAAAGGATTTTAAGCATGTGATCAAGTTCAGCCACCTTAGCCAATTCTCATGGGCCACAGGGAGGCTCGTGAGTTTCTGGGATCACCAAAGTTAGGAAAATAAATAGTGTGTTGGAAGAAAGAACACATATCCACTATTGTCCTTATCAAACAGTGACCTGGCAGGCTTCCCAAGGCACACTTAAATTACAGATTTGTAACACTAATACATATCCACTCTTTCCTAAGACCTCCTTGGGAGAATCTGTGAGTCATTTATGCCAAACAGGCAACATCTCAGACATTTAGCAACTCCCTTTGGCAAGTCTCACTTACAAATTGCTTTATTTCATATAAACAGGTGTTATTTTTTTTCTTAGGAAGTCAGATACTGTTTTTAGAAAGACTTCAGCAGGACTGAGAAACAGTAACCCCAGTCCTCTATGTTTGTCAGAACCTAATACCTTTGCAAAGCCTTACATGGGTTGTGAAACAATGGAAGCACACAGATTTCCCCAACCTGTTGTTACCACAAGATGCACTTGATCTTTAGGAGTGTTGGGACATCTTTTGCTTCAGATCCTAGGAGCTCTGAGGTAAATCCAAACATCTCTTGCACATGGCTTCAGGATGAAAATCTAAGAGGCAGGACCTGGAAAATACTCACAGTGTCCTCTGCCGCAGCAGGCTCCTGTTGCTGGGCAACGGCTTGGCCACAGGCGGGTCTAGCTACAGTAGCAAAAGACCCTGTGAGAAGGGCCTTCTCCAGCAGGCCTCTCACACCATGGATGTAGAGGAGGGCCGTGGGGGTTTGGCTGGTTGAATTGACCTTGCTTGCCATTGAGCTCAAGGCTCCCCAACGTCCATAGCTTTAACAATGATGGAATATATCTAATCATTTTCCTAACCTGTAACAAACATCAATTTAATTCTTCTAATTTCACATGTAATTTGTGGCATCATAATCTTCAGATCTACTGCACATTCGCTTTGGAAGTTACCTTCTTCTAAAAGAATGCGTACGTTCTAAAAGTTTCGTACGTTTCGTTCACATGATCCAATCATTATTTTTCCATCTCTTCTTCAGAAACTGTTATTGACAGTTTTAAAAGCAACTGTGACCTCTAGCAGTGAGTTTGAGAATGTTAATGGACCATGGAACACGGCTGGGTACTGTGCAAGTCTGACAGGTATCATTGTCATTGTGACCACTCAAAGCTTGCGTGGCATATGCCGGGTTCAAGTTAAGGTCATTAGCTGAACGCGACCCCTCGCTTAGAGATCCTGTGACACTGGGGTCACATGGCTGTCTGCTGGTTGTGTGCACAGAATAACATTTTTAAATGGTATGGCACGCTAGGTGGAACCTGTGTCAGATATGTGACAATGAGCCAGGTGAGGATTGGTAATCGATGCCAGGCAGGGCTCTGGGCAGAGGACTATGCGGCTGGAATGCCTTGGCTCTGACCTAATGACAGAATGGAAAAAAGTACTTGTCTCCCATCCAGTCCGGCTTAGAACAAACACTCCTCTGGCAGGCCGGACAATCAGTGCTGAGGAAACTAATATGCTTGCAATTTTTCTGCCATTGTGTGGAATCTAACGGAGCTGTAAGGACGATCTGCATGAAGTGTGGACTGCTGGGATGGCTGTCTGGGCCGTGACCCTCCTCCTTCCCCATGGAGTGTAACACAAATACAACATAAGGACTGGAGGACTGTGGGAATTCAGCCTGGAAGGTCAGAGCCACAGTCAAGTAATAACTGTCACAGGACATTTGAGGGCATGGTAATGAAGCAAGTAATAAACAGGAATTATAATGAATGAAAATATCAGGTGCTGAAACATAATAGTTAGAGACCTACTGTAGTGGAAAGAGTTCTTGCTGAGGAGTGTTTGATTTTGTTCCCTATAATAATGTAAAAAGTGTGTGTGCTCACCATAAAAGAGAAAAAAAAGAAAGTGAAATTAAATTTCAAAATATTAATTAGTAGGGAATCTGATGCATAAGTGGAGTAGTGGAGCTGTGGTAATATAACTGGTCTTGTGACTGGATGCTTGGTTGTCCATGACTGTTTTGCTTGTACGTCTCATGTTAGGGTTATAAAGCATTTAAGCAATTTCCCATATTAGTCACTTGGGCATTCTTTAACAACTTTACACTTGTATGTTTTCTGTCCATAATCCACCTGTACTGAAATCACTGCAGTTATTTGTTGTAAAATGTTTTGCTCTTTTTTAAATCACACACACACACACACATTTTCTGAACCGCGTGTCCCATACAGGGTCGCAGGGACCCGGAGCCTACCCAGCAACACAGGGCGTAAGGCCAGAGGGGGAGGGGACACACCCAGGACAGGACGCCAGTCCGCCGCAAGGCACCCCAAGGAGGACTCGAACCCTAGACCCACCAGAGAGCAGGACCCGGTCCAACCCACTGCGCCACTGCGCCACCGCGCCCCCTTTTTTTTAAATCAAAGCTAACAAAATACGAGGTGTTAATTAATTTGTTCTTCAAAATTGCATAAAATAACCACCAGGCATATTTGTCACAAGTTAGGTTAAATTTACTTTTTTGCTGTTTATTTATTCATTCATTTTTAGATAAATAATTAAGAATAGACCTTAAAAAAATCTGAATCTTGCCTATTCTAAAAATTATAAGTAATGCTGATTGGATAAAAAATTTCTTTTGTGTTTTGCATTTTGAATCAGTAATGTCTCAAAGTACTGGTTATGTAGCACTATTTTTTTTGTGAAGTTGCCAATATTCTTTGTATCCATCTCATGATAGTTCTGATCTTTGCTTTATGCCTCAAGTTCTTTAAGTAGGAAGTAAAGGAAGTGTTTTAATCAGAAGTTTATTAAAACATACGTTTTTGTAGCGTGTTTGCAATTTTCGAGTCGCATACAAGATAATCCCAATTTTTCTTTTCTTTGTGCTTCACTTTATTGATAAAAGAGTTTTTATTTCTAGTACATTGCTAACAATGACAATTAACTGAAAAGTGTTTTTGTAAAATCTTATACAATTATCCCCTAATTCCCAGAGGCTGTCTGGGAAAATTAATTTTAGCGAAAATGGCATTTTTCAGTGTTTAAATTAGAAAAATCTATTGCCTTTGAAACGTGCATATTGCTAGGAGGTCTTTTTTTGGATGACCAGCAAAGTTAATTATTTAATTAATGATAGATAGATAGATAGATAGATAGATAGATAGATAGATAGATAGATAGATAGATAGATAACATTGGAAGTACAAGGTAGAGCAGAACCGCACAATGATTACAGGCAGTTAAAAAATAGTAAAGCGTCAGTGAGACATCAGTAACCTAACGGTGAAGTGTAGAGTTCAGCAGGGTGATGACTGTAGGGAAGAAACTGGCCCTCATCCTTCTGGTTCTGATGCGAATGGCCCTGTATCTTCTCCTGGATGGAAGGAGGTTGAACAGTTTGCAACTGGGATGTGAGGAGTCCTTGATGATTTTCTGTGCTCTGCACAAACATTCGTTATGGTGAAGAAGCTTAATGGCAGGTAGTTGTGTACCAATGATGCGTTAGGCATTTTTCACTACCCTTTGCAGGGCTTTTCTTTTGCACACTGTAGAGCTGCTATACCACACTGTGAAGGAGTTTGTCAGGATGCTCTCAGTGATAGAGCGGTAAAAGTTAGTTAAAATCTCAGGGGGCAGATGAGCTTTTTTCAGTGTTCTCAAGAAATAAAGACGCTGTTGCGCCTTCCTAACCAGAATTGAGGTGTTCTGATGCCAGGACAGATCCTCAGAGATGTGGACAACCAGGAACTTAAAGCTGTAGACACACTCTACTTCAGTGCTGTTGATGTAAGATTTCGTGAAGTCCACAATGAGCTCTTTGGTCTTCATGGCATTGAGGGTGAGGTTGTTGCTGGAGCACCATGCTGACAGGTGTTATATCTCCTCCCAGTAGGCCGTTTCATCGTTGTTACTGATCTGGCCAACCACTGTGGTATCATCTGCATACTTGATGAAGATGTTGGAGTTATGCAGAGGAACACAGTCATGGGTAAACAGGGAGTAGAGCAGTGGGCTCAACATGCAACCTTGTGGGATGCCGGTGTTCAAAATGAGGGTTGAGGACATGCGATTGCCCAACCTTACAGCCTGGGGTCTGTTGGATAGAAAGTCCAGAATCCATCTGCATTTGGGTGTGCAGATATCCAGGTCAATGAGCTTTGTGATCAGTTTTGTGGGAATGACCATGTTAAATGCGGCGCTAAAGTCAATGAACAGCATCCTTACGTATATGTTCTTGTTATCCAGGTGGGTGAGGGCTGAGTGAAGAGCAGTGGAAATGGCATCCTCTGTCGACCTGTTTGGGCAGTAGGCAAACTGGTGTGGGTCCAGTGTAGGTGGGAGGCCTTCTATGAGGTGACTCAGTAACAGTTTCTCAAGGCACTTCATAACAATAGGGGTGAGTGCAACAGGACGAAAATCATTCAGACACTTTGCATTTGAATGCTTAGGCACAGGTATGATAGTTGTACTTTTCAGACATGTGGGAACAGAGGCCTGGGCCAATGACAGGTTGAAAATGTTAGTGAAGACCTGTGCCAGTTGACCAGCACATGCCCTGAGCACACGCCTGGGTATGCCATCAGGGCCAGCTGACTTACATGCATCTACTCTGCTTAGTGCTGAGTACACCTCAGCTGTGGAGAGCGATAGTGGGGGGTCAACAGAGGAGGAGTTAGTATTTGTGGTGTGATGTCTGATACCTTGGTCAAAGCGAGCAAAGAAGTGGTTGAGCTCGTCTAGGAGGAAGGCATCGCTGGTTGGTGGGGGCTGTATTGTAAGTTTGTGGTTGGTAATAAATCGGATGCCTTTCCACATGCGTCTGGGGTCGGAGTTGTTGTGGAAGTGATCCTCAATGCAAAGTTTATATGAATGCTTGGCTTTCCTAATGCCCCTTTTCAGGTTAGCCTTGGCTCTGCTCTAGGCTTCTGCATCGCCGGATTTAAAAGCAGCATCTCCTGCTTTCAGCAGGAGGCGAACCTCAGAGTTCATCCACTGCTTCTGATTGGGAAAGTTTTTCACATGTTTAACGGTAGTGACAGTGTCAATACACATGTTGATATGGTCCAGTACAGAGGATGTATAAATATCGATGTCTGTGTGTGAGCCCAAGGTGGCCTGTGAGGCGAACTTATTCCAGTCAGTGTCCTGAAACTGTGGCTGTAATGAAGAAATGGCCCCCTCTGGCCATACCTTCACTGTCAGCACTGATGGCTTCACACATTTGATGAGTGGTGTGTATTTGGGTAGCATGAACAAAGAAAGATGATCAGACTGACCCAAATGGGGGAGGGGAATGGCCTTGTACGCTTCAGCAATGTTTGTATATACATGGTCCGGTGTGTTGTCTCCTCTAGTAGAGCAGGAGACATGCTGATGAAATTTGGGAAATACAGTTTTTAAGTTGGAGTGGTTGAAGTCTCCAGCAATAATAAAAGCTTCATCGGGGTGTACAGACTGTTGTTTGCTTATTGCTGCGTGCAGTTCTTCCATAGCTAACTTAGCATTAACATCTGGAGGGATGTATGGTGCAGTCAAAGCAATGGCTGAGAATTCTCTTGGTAAATAGAAGGGTCTGCACTTAATCATCAAGTACTCTAAATGAGCTGAGCAATGACTTTCGGTTACAGTAGAGTCTGTGCACCATGAATTGTTAACGTAAATGCACAGTCCTCCACCCTTGTGCTTACCAGAGTCCACTGCAGTTCTGTCTGCCTGGAAAACACTGCGTCCCTCCAGCTCAATGGCGCTGCTGGGAATATTGGTGTTAAGCCATGTTTCCATAAAAATCATGACATTGCATTCCTCAATCCATTTGTTTGTTGTTATCCGGAGCCGCAGTTCATCCATTTTGTTCACCAGAGACCATACGTTTGCAAAAAGATGCTTGGGAGCGATGGTCCATGCGGGTTTTTTTCAGCCTAGCTCTAATTTGCTGTTTCCAAGGCTCTCGGCCTGTAGGAGAGTCCACAGCACCTCTGACCCTTCATAGGGTCAAAGTGGCATCCCTTTAAGTGGGTTCATGGTGGTACATTGCTCATCCAAGCTACTTAAAACCGGTGAAGTATCTATGAGTGCTGGAAGGATGCAGCACAGTCTTTTAATGCACGATTCCTGTGTCTGGGGTCTGGAAGCCAAAACTGAGACTCTTTGCTATCAGCTGCTTTGTAATGAAGATCGAGGGTTCTTTATGAGTCATGCGTGCTGTTCTCATCAGATTGGCCGAGTTACACAAGAAAGGTTACAGTCTATGAGACAAGACAATGCCTTGATTTGCTCTGACTGTTCTTTTGACTCATCACATACTGTATCTTAGATAAGTCCATCTCTATTGGGGTATCATCGTGGGTTTTACACATGTACCCTGTGGAGAAGGTTAATGTGTCATACAGAAATGTGCTCCTGAAACAGAAATGATTGCTGTCACCTTTGCAAAAATGTATAGGTATCTTACCGCAAACATTAAGCGGCACCATTCTGTCCATTATCTGTGTGAATATCTGAATGAATAACCAAATGAGATACAATGAATCATCTGTACATTAGCGATGTGAATTGTATGCAATTCGTGCAGATATTTCACGTGCAAACAGTAAATGACTGCAAAATGTTTCACTGTGGCTGAGAAGTAGATGTATTTGCTCTATCTATCTATCTATCTATCTATCTATCTATCTATCTATCTATCCAATACCAATATCTACTCATCATACTTTGAGTTGGATTTGAACCCACATCTGAATCTACAGCCCAGGAATGATCTAAACACTGTTAGTAATTACTGTATTGTAAAGCAAGATTTTGTATTTACTTAGTTTAAACTTTTGCTGTACACCAGTTTTGCTTCTTTTTCAAAATGTTGAGACATACGTGCATATGTCTGCCCATACCATATACTATTCTGAAATAACTGAAGGGACCTCACAGAAAAGATAAACACATAATGAATTTTTGTTTAATTCCTCATGTTTACAAAGAAATGTAAAGATACCTTGTGAAATTAGATATATGGATTCTCTGGTTTAGCAGAAAGTCTTAAATCAGAAAGGTTACATAACAACTGCTAAATTTATCTTTTTTGCTGAACATGAGCATGAGCTTCCAGCAGAACATTCTACATGCTTAAATTGGAATGTGCTTTTTGTCGCTTCAAGCAAGTTTATTCTATTTTTATCAGTGGAAAAAGTATTTAAAAAGCTCATGATATTTTTATCATCAGTTCTTGGTGACAGACGTATGTCTTTGTTGACATGTGCAGAGGCCATCGAAACAGCTTTCAGTCATTTCTTGAAGGAGAACATAAATAACCATGGAAATGGGTGGCTGAACATGACACAGAAGATGGTGACAATTCTGTTTTCTTCCCAGTCTGAAAAATTATAAGCATTTAAATAAAGCGGGTCTTAAAGTACAGTGTCTTAAACTATTTAAATCCAACAACACTGCCACTGGAAATGCTAATTGAAGGACAACAGGAAATCATAGGTTCACACATGGAGCTACTGGTAGTGGGAGCAAGAGGATGACACACACCTCCACCCCTGCCTCTCAGAGGGTATCCCCAGGGTTTCATCCATCACATTTTTACGATCCCAGCTGCCCTTCTCCACAATCCACATGTTCTTCATGTATGTGAACACATATGAAATGTATTTCTTTCTCCGGAGTGATAGTGTGCTTGTATCGTACTTGCTCAAGCAAACTGTTCAGTACAATGAAGAAAAAGAACAATATAAAAATGAAAAATTAACAGTTCACCTGAAATTTCCATGTATGAGTTCTCTGATTTTAATACATACAAATTTAATACATACAAATTTGATCCCATCATCACTCCTTCAGAACATTTTCCCACAACTCTCCTCCTTCATCTCTTCTATCATGAATTCCTCACTCTCCTCTGGTTGTTTCCCAGCTGCCTTCAAAACTGCTCTAATTTCACCTCTGTTAAAAAAAAATCCTTCCTGGACCCCAATCTGGTTGAAAATTACAGACCGGTCTCTCTCCTCTCCTTCCTATCCAAAACCCTTGAGTGGGCAGCCTGTGATCAACTGTCTGATTTCCTCACCGGGAACCATCTCCTTGATGGTTATCAGTCTGGTTTCAAAGTTGGTCACTCCACTGAGACTACCCTTCTGGTGGTATCTGACGCTCTCCAAGCTGCTAGAGCCGCCTCCCTCTCCTCAGTCCTCATCCTCCTCGATCTGTCTGCAGTATTTGACACTGTCAATCACCGGATTCTACTCTCCTCTCTTAACCAGCTTGGGTTCAAAGGTGCGGCACTAAGATGGTTTGAGTCCTACCTCTCTGACAGATTCTATCAAGTGGTCTGCTGGAGCTCTTGTTCTTCTCCTCTGCCTTTTTCAACCAGTGTTCCACAGGGCTCGGTATTGGGTCCTCTTCTTTTCTCCATCTACACCTCCTCCCTCGGTCCTTTTATAGCCTCCCATGGATTCAAATACCACTGCTATGCTGATGATACCCAGCTCTTCCTCTCCTTTCCTCCTGGTGCATCAGACATCTCCGCACGCATTGCTGCCTGCCTGTCGGACATCTCTTCATGGATGTATGATCACCACCTCCAACTCAACCTCTCCAAAACAGAGATTCTTTACCTCCCACCTGTCACGACCTCTCTATCAAACTGGACAATTCACTCATTTCACCTAGCTCCTTCGCTAAGAGTCTGGGAGTAACGATTGATGCGAGTCAGTCATTCTCTCAACATATCGAAGCCACAACCCTGTCCTGCAGATACCTCCCGCATAATATTAGTTGGATCCGTCCCTACCTCACTATTGACTCTGCCCAACTACTTGTCCAGGCCATGGTGACTTCCCGTCTGGACTACTGCAACTCTCTTCTGTGTGGCCTTCCTGCTAATGCCATCAAACCTCTGCAGCTTCTACAGAATGCTGCTGCACGAGTTGTGTTTGATTTGCCAAAGCGCTCCCATGTATCTCTTCTACTCATCTCTCTGCACTGGCTTCCTATAGCTGCCAGAATCAAATTCAAAACCCTGGTTACTGTGTACAAATGCATCAATAGAACTGCTCCCAGCTATTTAAAAGACTTAATCAACCAGTACACCCCAGCCAGGCCCCTTTGCTCATCTACTTCTGCTCGCTTGGTGGTCCCGCGCACGAAAGGCAAAGCTCGGAGGTTCTCGGTTCTGGGTCCGTTGTGGTGGAATGACCTTCCCCTGTCACTCAGAACTGTGGAAACTCTGTCTGTTTTCAAGAAGGGTCTGAAAACCCACCTTTTCCAGATCCACTTCGTCCAAGATCTTTCCAGCTCATTTACGGTGTAACTGTTCACGCATCGTAACTCCATAAGCATCCCCAGATACAACCTTTATTAGCCATTACTCTGGCATTATACTTGCTCATTTATGTATCTTATAATATTTAAAAAAAAAATGGTGGGAGGGTATCAGGATTTGTCTATCCTGTGTTTTATGCACCTACTCGAACGATGAACCTCGGTGCAGCAAATGGCAGGGAACAAATTAGGTTTGCTTGAGACTTTCATGTCTGCACCTATGTCTCCTTCTCTTAATGTAATGCAAGAATTGTACTTTTGCTGAGATGTACGTCGTTTTGAACAAAAGCGTCTTCTAAATGAATAAATTTAAATGTAATATATACAGTTTTTAAATCCTTATATCCAACACTTATGCATGTTACAGTTCCTTTTCTGTAATGGAGCAGCATCACCGAAAATAATAGAATAAGTACTAAAATTGCCCGGTTTAAACTATAAGGAAGTTGATAATGTATATTGTTCAAAGGTATACTCTATTTAGTAAATTAAATTACGAAATCAAATGCAATAAGATGAAATGTGGCATTAAGTACATTACAAATATTGTATATTAAGAAAAAATGATTGCCATGGTCTGAATTGGACAATCAGTGCAGCCAAGACAATCAAGTTTGAACAGGAGAACTTAATGCACTTCAGTCCCCATGAGTATTCTCATTAATTATTGCTGTGGGTATTGATTTTTTCTGATGCTGTAATTCTCCAGCTGTATATGTTGCTGGAGTCCAGGGAATAACATCCATTTATTATTTTTTTCTGATCACTGACTCAGTAAAAATGCATTCGGATGATGTCACATTATTTCTTATTTGGTTGCATTTGCTGAATTCTTTGGTGCATTTTTATTTTCTTTTTTTGCTGTAATGTTTTGGAAATGGCCTTCTTTCAGTGGAGTGGACAAACAGCTCCAAAATCATCTTTTTTGGTAAGAATAAACATATAGACTGTATAGACACATACTCGTGTGTGCTCTTACAGCAAATGCTGCAATATGTACATATTTGTGTGTATCAATGAAGGAGATAGTAGAGATGATACACTTTCTTGATTGCCATTTAAAAACACTTAACCAAAATGACAGCAGCTATCCAAAAACTCAGTAAATTGTTCCAGCCTCTGGAAAAGAAAACTAAAACAGATTTGATCAGGAAACAGAACTGAGATTTACAGCAGAAACCCAAAAACCAAGCCTAAAAATCTGCAAATCCCAAACTCACCACAATCAAAATGCACAACTTTCAATACGCAGAAATGTTGCACCATCTCAGCAACATGTTTTTTCCTCCAGTCCTCCTCCAGCTACGTCCCTTAGTTCAATAGATGGGACATGTCCTTGACTGCTGCCTGCCACAGTGCAGTGCAGTACAGTATGTTTTGCAGCATATGCACATTTCAGATATGAACACAGAAGCTGGGAAGTGTGAGACCAAGTAAAGCAACAGTGCAGAACTTGACCTCATATCCCATGACTCCAGCCCCAGAGTTGGTACACAGGCCAACCGAGCTGAACGGTGGTGATCAAGATCACTTGTTCCATAAGTTGACAAGACAAGTGGGATGCATAGCGTTGAATTCTCTATGTTTGTTAAATCAGTGTAAAGAATGAGTGAAGTGCAGGCAAGCCTTCTGTGGTTTATGCACAGTTTTTCTAGCAGAACATTGTACATTTCAGTTGCACTAAAAATTGCTTTCTTTCTGTTTTGGTTCTCCTGCTTGACAATTTTCTGATTGACTTTACAAAATATTCCACCCCCGTATCATTTTTTTTTTAAAGAAACCCTCTACTAACAATGGCTCAGCATCTCTGAGTGTCTCCACTGTGCAGGAAGCAGACTGGATTTGCAAAGCTTTCTATTCTGCTTCAGTTTGTCTGCACTGGCAGTTACCATGACAACAAATAGACATTTTCTTCACACTTCATAAAATGAATTTCACCATCACAACATGACACTTGTTTTGTTGCCATAAACATTATTGCTTCCTTTTCAAATAATGTCATAATGGAAAAAAGATAATAATAAGAGGTGCTCATGTAGATACAAGGTTTTATTATCTAAGAAAAGCTATGTCTTTAGATCAGCATTAATGCTTGGCACAAGGACCAAAAAACATTGTCTCGTGCATCTGTGTGGATGTGTCTTCGTGTTTACTGGATTCAGTGCATGTGCCTTAAGGGGAAAAACAAGTCAGCATTTGAGCTGAAGCTCTGAGTAGTGAGAGGTGGAGATTTAAAACAAGAGAGAAGGCACAGAGACAGAGATGGATGAGATGACTTCAAAGTCTCCCCACTAAAACAGGAACTCGACGCTGGCATTGCTGACCAATAGTGTCGCACTCCATTGGCTGTCACTCTCTTCCTAATAAGACTGAGCGGCATCGTGAAGGACATGGCTCTCTGCAGGGAGGAGGATGGGGTCGGTGGGGGAGGACGCAAAGGTTACAATTGTCACGGGAGTCCTCAATCACCCTCCAGCCAGAAAACAGTCCAACATTCCCCTGCAGCTGCTATTGGGGGAACCAAGCAGTCTGTTGGGGAGGGTGGTGGGAAAGTCATGTAAAAGTTTATTAGCTACCCCCCCCGACCCTAGAATCCTCACACCCGTTCAGTTTTGCCCTCCATTTCTGTTGCAGATTAGAAAACAAAAACTCCAGGCATAAAACAAGATCCAACAACTGTCCAAGTATGCACAAATGTGCATGGCTATAAAGATCTGCCATAAATAAAAGACTATTGCAACATTGCAGATGCTCCATGTTTTTTTATTGCTCTGTCAACAGAGTACTATTTGACAGATAATAGAAAGCAGATATTTTGATAAATGAAATGTGTGGAACCAACAGAGCTGCATTCAGGAAAACAAGAACAGTTTTCCAGTTGTAACACACACACACAGCATATGAATAGTGTTTCTTTCACAGTCCGTTAAGCATTCCTTTTGAATCCAGACTTTAATAGTAAATAGTATATTAGGTTGTGAAAACATTACACACACATAGGTGAGGATACTGATAAATGGGCAACACCCTATGTATGGGCCCACAGCCTTCACTTTAAAGAAACAATAGAAAGCAGAAGCTGTACATTATATAAATAGACATACCTTTTTATCACACTATCATTCCAGATGCTTGAGTGTAACCTTTGCGAGAAGCGACCAATGGATGCAATCATAATTTCATTACCTCTGTGAATCTGGCTGCAGGCTTGTTCATTTAAAGACAGCATTTTTATTCACACTTCTTTCATTATAGCAGCATATTCAATATTTTAGCATTCATTTGAATGCACAGGATGAGGGCAAGTGGCGTGGTGTGAAAATCAAAATGACACATGTAGCCTATCATATGAAAGGCAGCTCTGCAAATAATGTCTGTGCTCAATCAATCATGCATATAGAAAAGTGAGATGTCCTGCAGACAAGGAATGTCCTCATGGTAAATCAGAGTCAAAGTGCTTTGACTGGCAAGAGGAAACACGCTGCTAAAGTCACGATCAAAATCTCATTTAAAATTTCATTTAAAAGAGCAATAAATTTAAAAAAAAAGGGGGGGGGGGGCATGTAATTTTATCTGGTGTTTCTGTAAAACTGAAAAGGACTTTTTTCGTATACCTTTCTTTTTGTTTGTGTTATGTAAACCTTTCAAGGGTTTTTGAAATGAAATTGACATTAGAACCCCAAACATAAGCCAAAAGACCCTTTCCAGTGTGAACTGTGTTGGATGGGGTGAGCATAAGGGGGGCAGGGTGTTAGGTTTCGAATTTTCCATGCGGACAGCACATAGGGCTGCCAGGTCGAAGTGCCGCATCACATTTCCCCCTCCGCTCTTGAGCGAGTGCTGCAGCACGTTGACAGCAAGAACACGGCAGAACGTCCACAGCGACATGGTTCGCTGACGGGTCTACAGTTACCATCATGAGCCATGAAACCCATTCTCAGTAGGCAAAGGCAGGCATAAGCCAAGTGGACAATAATGTATCCGAATGTGCTATATAGCCAGACCTCTAAAGATCACAGATAAGTGTGGTACGTTTCAAGGCTTCTTTTAATTGGCGTTGCACTTTATTATACCTAGTTTCTGTGGTCTCTCTGCTCATTTTGTAAAGAAAAAAGTTAAAAATTGAATATGCATCTTGTTTTGTTATTTCCATGCTCTGTTATTGCATAATTAGCGCTGTAAGTTGATGTAACTGCAGTACATGACGCGTCTTTACTTCCACCTTCGAAATTATTTTTTTCCACTGCTATTTAGTAAGGCAACAAATCTAAAGTTAATAAAGGAATTATACTCTCTACACTCAGCTGAAATACACACTCTTTGCTTTAGACATAATAATTACTGTGAATTTGAATTTATTTTTCTTCATAGTCAACTGGCTGAATGCGAAGCCGGAAAGATATTTTTATAATCGGAGACGTGCTTTTCCCTCCTAATTCTTCATGAGACAAAGGGTGGAGAGCAAGCCCATTGTCAGTCCTTCACTGATCTTCTTGGCAAGCTTCCCAAACTTTAGTAATTACTTGACACAGTACTCTTCTAAATATTTAAAATGCATTTAACATGAATGATTTGGGTATCGTGTATCAAAAAACGTGACTATGTCTGTCGGAAATATAAAAATGACTGTGTCATTGGATGCCAATGGCCTTTTTGTGTCCAGGCTGGCAGCCCTGTTGTGTGGATTGCTGTCTGGCCGTATGGTGCAGCCACTTCTGCCCGTGCCTTAAGTAGCACCCTGTGCATTACAAGCTGAGAGAAAGACAGTGCCTCCCACCCCCTTTACACACACATAACCACACAGCATGTCGGCTTGCTTTGTTTGCCTTTAATAGATTCATGTAAGAAGTCAACAGCTCACATACTTCTGTTCTCCAGCACTTCTCGTATTGCTGCCTACAAAATTATACAGTATCAATGTAGAAAATCAGCAAGTTGGATGACTGCTAAAAAAGACGGGGCAAGACAAACTGAGGAAATGAGAGGGTCCCAAAAATACCGAAGTAGCACCCAAATAAATAAATAAAGTGTGTATTTTAAATATAGACGCACTTTTTAGAAACAAAGAACCATGCAAAGTGGCAAGATTGAACAGGAAGTTAACAACACAGGGAAGAACTAGCAACATCATACACAATCTTGCAATACAAAACTATATACTTTTCTAGCTGTTCTTTTGTTTAAATAAGATTGTTTTCGGTTTACAATACCGTTCCATAAACTATTCACCAGCATTTGTGAGTTTTACTGTACCGTACCATACAAAACTCGGCAACACAACGTGAGGTAAAACATTGAATACTCATTGAATAACATTTGCTTTTATTGCAAAGATTGGAGATACCAGATTATCACAATGTTAAATTATAGTAAAGACGAAAATGTATCTCCTTCGGCAAGTAGTTGGAAAGGGAACTGGTTACACTGTGCAGACACTGTAGGTCAACCAGTAGCTACTCAGCTGTTGTATTGATTGACTACTTACAATCACAAGGCAGTCAGAAGAAGTCAACAAAGGGAATATTTTGCCGCATTCTCAGATTTAATGAAGGACAAATGGCTGGCAATAAATGTGCTTTAATTTATGTAGCCATTAAAGAGAAGTTAAAAAAAAAAAAAAACTCAAAGGTCAACAATCAATAGCTCTGGTTTTAAAACGATTTTGCATATATTGTATAATTCCACCCCTTCCGAAAACAAAATATACGTTTCAAATAGTCAAAGTATTCAAACAGTCAAATCAGTATTTATGTGTTGCTGAAAAATACCTGTGATGCCACATGCAATGACAAGAACATTATAGAGATCACCTTGCAGATAATTCTTATAAATTAATTTCATAGTTTTTTAAACAAAATAAAAAAGCACAATGAGCAGTTTCCAAGCTCAGTTATAGATTAAGGGCATTTGGTATTTTGGAAAAAACCCAAACCCTTTTTCTTCGTTTTTTTACACTAAACTTGGACAGCATTTGGACAGTACATTGCAATAATAACCTCCCAAGCTAAGGGCACAGATCTAACAATGGGACATAATAAAATATGACGTCCAGTGTGCAATGGCTTTGTTTACAGGAATCTGTACAATGTGGGACAATGCGGCAGCGGACTAGATCAATACTCGTACGCTGACTGTCCTCGTACATTGACGCTGGCCTGGTTATTCACACTGCCACTGTCTATGATGTTAGCTGACTCCTGTGCATCTGTTAAACATCAGACATAGCTATTTTCTGGTACCTTTTAAACTTTCCAAGCAATTATTCCTATATCAAGCACACAGCATACAGCTATAACAAACAACAGAATGTCTGTGGAACACGAATGTAAACTTGTTACATACAGACAATATATTCACATTACATTTATTTGGGATGTAAACATGAAAGAGGTACTTAACAGTCAAAGTTTAGGAAGTCATACAAACTCTTCAGACAGCTGTATACTGTGGATAGTTGGGATCTTAACTCACGTGGTAAACGACAAACATTTACGACATTTCAGCTTTGGGTACTTTCTAATTAGCAGGTACGTAAATTCACTACTTTTTCGTAACACTTTAAGACACTGATCATGGTACTAGAATACAACTTTGGTTATCTAAGTTTAAAGGCTGGATTTATTAAATAAATCTACTTTCATAAGCCTCTGCATACAAAATACCTGGATGAACTCTCTTGTAGACAAAGCAATTGCACCTGGTTTACCAAGAAATATGTACACTTCTATGTTGCATGTTTATTCCTCGGTTTTCTTAGCCTTTTTGGGCTCTGTGTGAAAAATAACATTTCAGACACTCTCAAGGTGACACATTTAGCGGTGTGTGAATATGTATACGCATGTGGTGTGTGCACGTGTGTACATTACCGGACAATCTGCGGTTGTCATCGCTACGAACTGTAAGCATTGTTCAGGACACGCACACTTTTCTTGAAGCAGAACGGGGGCCAAATTGTAAGTAAAAGTAAACGATATCAAGTGTATTATAAGCATACCCAAGATAACTAATTACAACTAATTAAAAAGGGTAAATAATACACAAACATAGGTTCAGCAGCTCCACCAGACAGTGGTATTTGATTAAAATAAAAATACTAACAGTAATAAACAACTAGTAATTGTTGTGGTGATGAAATAAAAAACGTAAATAAAATAAATTGAAATGCTTCAAAGTACTTTTTTCAGTCTCCCTAAAATAGTAGTAAAATACTAATATCTTTTATCAAGATACTAATTCACACTGGAAAGTCCATACATTTTTCACTTGTTGTTTCACTATGTATGTGTATGCGCACATGTGCTTGCATATGTATATGTCACTCTATATGTGTTTGCATGTGTATATGCAGTACATATGCAAACAGATAAAGACAAATGTATGTGTATTTGTATATATGTATGTATATAACCAAACACACACACACACACTCTTGCTAATTTATTAAGGCAATCATCTGCACCCATCCCTGTTTGCCTTCAGGAAACTTTTCAGGTGCGGCATCCAAGCATGCTCTGCCAGGCAGCGTGTTTCCACAGTGATGGCAAAGTCTTCCAGGCTCTTCTGTGCTTTAGAACTGTGACAGAGACAAGAGGCAGGAGAGTCACATTACTGCATCTTGGAAGGGGCAGGCTGACTGCTGTCTTTTAAAATACAGAAGGACCTTCCTTTGTCTAGCCTAGAACATTCACAAATCGATCTCTGGATGTTTCGCGTGTGTTTTACAAGCGGAAGCAAAAAAAAGTCCAGACAGCAAAAATCCCCGTGACAAGAAAACATGTTGCTGTCAGCGGGATTAGTGACTGATGTAGAACTACTTCGGATTGTACTTGAGGAAAGCGATGCCAATAGAAGCAAAAAGGCCAAAAAAAGAGGCAAAGAATGATAAAACAAAGGTCAGATGTACAGCCAGTTCTCAGATCCAGACCTGGAGATACAAAAAAAAACTGACTACTTCAGTCCAGTGTACCGTAGCACAATGTACAGCGAAAAGACTGGGTTTACACTGCTTTTACATTCACGTCATATTCAATATCTGAACCCTGTTACGTAACAAAGTGTTGGGATAGAGCCAGAAAACGATCCGTATGGAACTGTACACAGCTAGAGGTAGTAATGTTGCATCGCATGAATTTTTAAAAGCATTTAGAAACACACATAGCACGTGGCTTAGTTAACACATGAGGCTGGCAGCCTGATAAGGTAAACCAGCCCCAGAGCGGCGCACTTGATATTGAGCAGGTCAGGACCCAAACCTCTCCCATAGTACCGAGGGCTGGGTGCGGCGTCTGCTCTATTATTAAATGTATGGATGAGCGACCCATTGTAAGTAGTGTATCTAGCAGTGTAAGTCACCTTGGTGAATAAGGTGTGTGGGCTCATAACACTGCATAGAGTTTATCGGAAGTCGCTTCGGAGAAAAGCGTCTGCTAAATAAATAAATGTAAATGTAAATTCCTTGAATGCAAAGTTGCTTACGGAAGTGGATGTTCAATGTATGCAAAGCTGTACCGTGGTAAAAGTCTCTCCAGGAAAGAAAATAAAGAAACAGACAAATTCCCGGCACGAAGGAAAATTAAATGTTATACAAATTCTGGTGTTCTGCAGCGTGCAGAACCGATGACAGTCTTTTGCTTACAAACCAGATCTCTTTGAACCAACAGACCCAAACATTTTCTCAAGTTTGAAACGTGCCACAGTGGCAGCACTGGCTCTCTATGTTCCTCAACCAGAGAATCTGACTGCCGTTAGAAAATATGCTGAGTGCTGAGTCAACACGTCTGGGAAAAAATGTAAGCTGTCAGCTGGGAAAATAATTTTAAATGATCACGTGATCAGGAAACAGCCGAGGGTTTGGAAGCACATGAGTGATATAGAAAAAAACTTGGAGGGCAGCAGGGTACAAGGCAAAGTACTAAAGCTTGATTTGAAAATCCCTCACTTTTGACCAACAAGCCATCCAGGGCTTCTACGGAGGCAGAGTGGAAACAAAAAAAGGGCTTCTGTTTCGACTAGAAATCGCTTCCTGTTAAAAATCCAACTTTTTCCTGTTGTTTTGTCTGCAATTCCCTCAGCGCAGACATTTTTCAGGAAGTACTGCTTGAGTACAAATGAAGATTTACAGCAAGAAAATGGCAAGTGACCAAAGCCTTTCCCAGTGTACCCCTGAGCAACGTATTTGAACTAAGCTGTTTTTTTTTTTTTTAATACCCTGTTTGGAGCATGCCTTGTGTCAGCTGCACAAGTAACACCTCCTTCCTGGAGCCGTGAGGTTGGTTCAAGCCTAGCAGTGACAACACGGTGACCAGGTGTGGTAGAACAGTGACTCCTGGGTGCATCAACTCCTCAGCGGGAGCAAAGTGACATCACCAACACCCCCTCCAGCAGAACCTCTTTTCCTCATGCATCTGTAAATTAGGGCTGAATTTGTATTTTGGCACCCAGTACAGCTGCCATAGAAATCATGTGGCCGAGTTATTTTAATACTGCTAAAGCCAACACTCTAAACTGATTCAGTTAATGATTTTCACAGTGAGGAGCAAATGAGGGATATCCAGTGATCGGGAAATGTCTACAAACGGAGTAACAGCTTCTCCGATGTTTTAGGTTCCTCACCAACAAAGAATTTCATGAAAAAGGTTCGGTGTTCCAATTGCTTAAATATAACAGAAGCAACCATTGAAAACGCGCGTTACTGACCTATTGTGCCTCACAGAGCGAAGAGAGGTACAATGAACAAACCAAAAAGTGAATCACGGAGCAGCCCATTTCGCAACAGCAGCAAACCACAGTATGGATTATTGTGTTTCCAATTCCTTCATGCTTCAGTCCCTCTCCAGAGGCTGTTTAAATCGCAGTGCAGCTTAACTATGCCCTCCATAATCACACAGGGCTATAAATATACAGGTCCTCCTTCCATGGGCAGACAATTATTTTGAACCAACTCTGAATGCAGCGGAGAATACCCTGATATCAAGACCAATTGGTGAAATTATTCAAGCGTTCAGAAATAGAAATGTCCAGTAGAAAACGCTGGATTTTTTTTTTTCCCCATCAAAACCCAGAGGGTATAATTAAATGTTAAATGCTACATCATTTGAAATTATCAGACGTGTTATTTTCTTTATCGTGACTTGTCGGAGACAGAACGGTACATTCGGCGTTATCTGTTATGAGTGTGTGTTTGTGGGTGTTGCTCATTTTTGTTTCGCTCTTCTTTCTCGCTGAAATGCACTGGCTGTAGCAAATCAGGCCTGGCGTCAGTGACAGACCACCGGGTTAGGCGGCGGAGCATAATTTTGATTCAAAGTGACAACAGGGTTTACCACTCCGAAATCACTAGCACATTACACATTACCCCATGACATACGGTCACATTGAATTAAAGCCCCCACGTTCAAGAAGGGCCGTAAACATTGTTCATGTTCAGACCCTCCTGAGAATGCATTGGTAACCTTGAGGAATTTTTAAATGGATGCATGTAACGTCATGTAATGAAGCAAATGTCAGAGTGCTGAGGGGCAAAAGACAAAACAAGGCATGTCAGGCTTCTAGGACCAGAGGAGGTCTGCTGAAAACGTGTTAGCTGTAATAGCATAAAAAGCAGATTCTTCAAACTGTTTCCAAAGGAATATCTCCCTGTGAAAACAGCTGTGTAATTCTTAGCATAATATCAGCACTTTAAAACATTATCCAAAGACATCTGCAACCTTACTTAAAAGTTACATTGGTCCTGAAATACCACAAAACATTTGGGAAAAAATTTGCAATTGAATTTTTTTGTAATATACTTAAAGTAACAATAAATTCTACCATGCCATGCTGAATTACCTTCCTGAGAAAGTTGTTTAAATACAAATTTTTAAGTGTAACCACATGCAAACTGAAAGCACACTACACATAAACACACAGATAAATAAAAACCCATCTTGGCAAAGTCAAACTCAGCATGAGAACACTAAGTAAAATCAATAGCACATATCTTTACTTCAGATGGTTCATTCAACTCAGAGATGAAGGTATTTTTCACCTAATCAATTTTGTAAACATCCCAAAATAAAACTGCATTGCTGTCAGATATGCAAAAAACTGTTATTCTTGAATGTTCGAGACTTTCTCTAATGCAGAGTTTTTGCAAAAATTCTGTTAAAAAAACCGTGTTCATATATTTATGTTCGTTCTTTTAAAAAATATTTGAACGGAAATGAACATAATGAAAATAATTGAGCTTATTTCAATTTTTTTATACAGGACCCTTACTAACAAAGTTACTGAAGAAAGCTTAACATTACGTCTAAAAAGAGGGAATCATATGGCTGGAACACTTGTACATCGGAGCTATTACGGTATGTTTAGGAAGGATTTTCTGCTCCTAGATTTGCTGCAAAACCTGAGCAAATGTTGTCAACCAGTCTTCCTGAAGGAGGTTTATTTCAGCCCTGGCTTGCAGGGAGCCCTCATTCCAGAACCATTTCTCCTCTTCCGTACCCCTTTCCCTGTCGGATGGGCACGGTCGATCACGTAAGCCCCTGGAAGGCCGTCTGCTGACCATATCTGTGCACCAGAAGCCCCTGTAATTTGTCAAGCAGACATTGATAGATGAATTAATTTAGAGTTGTGTACGTCGGGGGGGACGTTTATAACATCAATGCATGTTGAGATGAAGAAGGCCAAACGTTTTTGGTGTCTTTTCAGACTTCAGCAGTCTGACTTCTGGTGTAAAGTCCAGTAAAGTCCTGCAATCATGGCAGCTGATCATAATGACTTAAGACTTCAACGTTACACAGAAACAGGTACCACCATCAACTCTGGCAATAACTGGGAAAAATTCCACCTGAATTTCATAAAAGAACATGACTTAGTAAGCAAAATTTGTGCTAGTAAAAAAAAAAAAACAAGGGTCAATAAAGTATAGCTGTTGTCTCATTCAGAGAAAAGCCTTGAAAGCAAATACACACACATACTTTCAGAACCGCTTGTCCCATACGGGGTCACAGGGAACCGGAGCCTACCCGGCAACACAGGGCGTAAGGCCGGAGGGGGAGGGGACATACCCAGGACAGGACACCAGTCCATTGCAAGGCACCCCAAGCGGGACTTGAACCCCAGACCCACCGGACAGCAGGACTGTGGTCCAACCCACTGCGCCACCACACCCCTGAAAGCAAATACTCAGTCAATATTGAGCTTCTTGGTACCATTTGAGTGACATCAAAAGTACTTCTCAAAATTAATCCGTACAATTTACAGATGCAGAAACAGATATAGAACTAAATGTAACAATTGCTGGAGAAAGCCTTTTTGAAACTATTCAGCTCCAAGGCTTCCACAGAACCTAATTCCTAAACATTTTTATATATAAACATTTATTCACTGAATAGTTTTATCCATGCAAATCAACCAGTGCATCAAAGGGTGTGTGTGTATATATCAAGGTATTTTTGGACGTATTTCTATAGATATACAGCATCCATAATCAGAAGTAAGGCGATGGCACTGTCACCAAGTATTATTAGTTCATTATTTAATCTAATTTCTGAAATGCCTGCATCCCCCACATCTTAAATTCCCATACATCACCCCCGCCTCCTCCATACAATCTGTTGTAGCACCCGCTATGCAGCCTGTTTTTTATTGCTCCTGGTTCTCTGTGAGCTAAAAGGATAACGAATAATTATACCTTATATGAGAACTGCGACACCTTGCAATGACTACAAAAATGAGAACCAGTACTGCTGAGGATCTATGTAAAACAATCTCAAGTCACTTCCATTGATAATATTTGTTAATACTGAACGCACTTCTACATGGAAAAAGACACATCAGTGTCAAAGGTAAACTGTCAGGTACAGAACCTGAAAAATTCCATCTTTTATTTTATGATGACTTCCTATGGAAAGGCTGCATTTGACGAGGTGCTGATACATACTTTGCAAAGAGACGACTGAACTGGGTTATCTCACATACCCAAACACCCTTCTAATTAACACACAAAATTCTACTGCTTTGTCCAGTGTTGCTATGACAATGTGAACATGACACAAACATTGTCAGATTTCCCTTATTTTTTCCCCTCCTTACATTTACTTAGTTAGCAGATGCTTTTCTCCAAACCGACTTACAATGGATACTATGTAGTGCTACCAGCCCACACACCTTATTCACCACAGTGACTTACACTGCTAGATACACTACTTACACTGGGTCACTCATCCATAAATCAGTGAAACACACTCTCTCTGTCACTCACACACTATGGGTGAACCTCAACAGCATGTCTTTGGACTGTGGAAGGAAACCAGAGCACCCAGAGGAAAACCATGCAGACACAGGGAGAACATACAAACTCCACACAGACTGAGCAGGGATCGAACCCACATCCTCTCACACCACCCAGATGCTGTGAGACAGCAGTGCTACTTGCTGTGCCACCGTGCTGCCTGAATTTACATTTTGCAGTACAGTCATGAAAATGTAACCAGTTAGATTAACAGACTGATAAACCTCTTTTTTTTTACTTTCCAGATTTTCAGTGACAGAATGGGAAATGTTGCTATATATACAGTATTGATAAAAAGGTAAGAAACATTGATAAGAAGGGACAATATAGCAGTTCTCAACTCATGTGATTCAGTTGTAAAAACTTGGAAATTAGATACTGTATATTGAAATGAAGACATGAATAATGTTCTCCCAGGTGTGTTTTGCTGAGAATTGCACAAGTCTGCTATCCCAATTTGTCCACATATGGGATGAAAAATGGGCATAAGTTTGTAAGCTACTGTTATCTCACTGTTAAAAAAAAAAAAAAAAAACTACTCAAAACTTTTCAAAGGGTTTAGATACGTGAAACTCTAATCAAATCGGAAGAACCCCTTAAATGTAAACTCTGAGCAAAAATAATGATAAAGATTTCCATCCACAAACAAAGGAAGACAAAAATACTTAAACTTATGAGAACCAGAGCACTTTTGGTGTATAAAATATTTTTCTTAAACCAAACAGTTACGAGTTAATTTAGTGAGCTATGAAGAATTATGTGCACTTTTGACTCTAAATTACAAATATAAATCAAAGCAAAATCCAGATGAGAACATGAAGCAGATGAAACTGAAAATTCATCTTTTAAATACTAAGTGGTAGTGATATAATTACTTTCTTAATAATTATATTTTATTATAATCTTCACAAATCTTATTCTAGTTTAAATCTTTACCCTCATAGCTTCATTGACATAGTCAGATCCTACCAGATAAGCCTCACTGTGTTTAATGCAGCGTTTTTTTACATTTATTCAAATAACTGGTACTTTTCTCCAAAGCAGCTTATGATGTTAACCTACACACCACTATTTATCCGTGGAGAGAAAATTTCCTGGAGTATGCACACACACAATGTCTGCAACCGCTTGTCCCAAGTAAAGTTGCGGCAAACCAGAACCTGTCCCAGCAGAGCAGGGTGGGGCGAGGGTCTTGGGGGAACACCCCTGGTGGAATGCCAGTCCGCAGGGCACCCCAAGTGGGGCTCAAACCCCAGCCCCATCACACAGCAGGCCCCTGCCAAACACCTAGCACCACCACACTCCCCGCATTCTTGCAGTAACTGTGGGCAAATAACTTTCACATTAGTAGGTGATATTCAAACCACCAACCTTAGGATCCGATGACAGCAGCTCATTCTGTATGAATGCTGATGAAAAATTATTTTTGTACGAACAGAAAAATCAGCATTTACCAGTTTTAACTATTACTAATTAGGAAGAAGCAAGTTATCCATGTTACCTGGATACCTTATTGCCTAAGGCTCCAATAAGGAAACTACAAGTGGAGGAGCATACAAAATTAGAAGTAGAAATAAAGCCCTCACAGCTACAACATTAATACTCACCAACCCAGGCTAATTGCAACCGATCAACCGGTGTAAGGACAAAGCTTATTATGAATTATAGAAATCATTATAAAATGCTGCTGTTCCTTACAGAACAGTTATTTGAACTGGGGGTATAACCCTAGCTGTTTTCTGGCCTATCAGCTGGAGTTACAACTGCTTATTGAGACCGTGTCTTGTTGCATATGACTTCCCTTTTTTTCAGAGAGTTTTACTGTTTTTTTTGTGCTTCTCAGGAGCAACAATTGACTGAGAAAACTCAGTCATATTTGTGAAGGGCCAACCAACACTTGTCCCGAGCAGGGTCGGGGAGAGCCAGAGCCTATCCCGGAAACACAGGACGTAAGGCCGAAGGGGGAGGGGAAAACACCCTGAACATGACACCAGTCCATCACAAGGTAGCCCAAGCAGGGCTCAAACCCCAGACCCACTACACAGTGGGTACCACCACACCCTCTTTTAGGAAGGTCTTCACTACCAAATGTTCCTGATCAAACTTCCTACATGTCCCAATTACTCCAAAAGAGATTCGGGACACTATCGTACCAATGCTTTTGTTGAAAAACCCCAGGGCTACATTATTTTCCTATAGAGTTCTATAAGAAGTTCTGGCCTGAGATAAGCCTCATACTAATGTTAGCAATTGAAAACATGTGTGAAGAGGGTTATTATCCCTGTGTCTTGGAACATGTCCTCAGTTAGTCTAAATTTAAAGATAGACAAAAGCAATTAGTGCTCCTCCTTTCAACTTAATAATTTTTGTTTAATGTGGATTTTAAAATCATAACCAAAACTTTGGCATGTAGGCTACAAAGTATCCTCACAAAAATTATTAAACCTGATCAGACTGGATTTGATAAAGCTAGGTTTGGCTCCACGTTGTAACCATTTAAATATTTAAGTCTGCCTTGGTTATATCAATTGATGCAGAAAAGACATTTGACAGGGTAGAATGGAGTTTCTTATCTTCTATTTTTAAAAAGTTTAGCACAGATTTAACTTTTAGTTTTGTAATTATAGATTTTAAGTTTAACTTTATTAGCCTAATCAAGCTTTTTGGCTCTAATACTTTGCTGACTATGCATCCTTGTACCTGAAGAACTTTGAAATGCAAGTTTCAACAATTCTAAAGGTGATAGCCTATCATGGAAAATTCTGAGATAGTGAAATTATTACAACTCCTAAATCTAAGCAGTAGTATCCCTTTCAGTTGGCAGACTCTGGTTTTAGGTATCTGGGGTTTTATCGCCTCTGATCTTAATCATCTGCTTGACACCAGCTATTTACCACTGATTTAAAAAGTTAGAGGATGGGCCTCCTTAAAATTCTTTAAAAAAAAAAAATCTTTGCTTTGTGGTGGTTCATCACTGCCTTATTCTGTGCATGTTTTCAGGGTGTAAACACAACATACAGCTGGATTGGAACACCTGTTCCAGAAAGCAGCTCAGGAAACATGAAACACTGGCAAAACTCACTGTGCTGCAATGTCCCAAACTCACTACTGGGCTGTGCAGATTAAGCCTATAGTTCCAGGTTAGGCTGAATTCTACATGTACTGGGATGGATTTATTTTCACAATATCCAAGACTGTTAAGAGCTTAACCTTTTAATTAGAAAGTTCTTAAGATTTCACCTCTACCTGAAAATAGTGTGGTATTCAACACTCTCTTAACCTGAACAGGCATTAGAGACATCATTATGGTCTGTTCTTCACCCAGATCTCCCCTTGACTCTTAAATAAAATAGGTTTTAGAACTGACTGTCAAAAGGGTTGGTGGATATATCATATTTAACTGTGGAGAAAATGGTATACATTTTGACCATCTACAAAGTAATTTCAGTCTGTCAAAAACTTGTTTCTATACATATTTACATTTGCAACTTTTAATTGTATCCTTAAAAGAAAGAAAACAGCATACACGTTAACAAGTGGAAAAACATGTAATCTCACTGCGCTGTTCCAGTGGTATAATTTCTAGTAAAATAGTGTTTTGAAAAACACCTGTTACCTGCTAGCTGTATTTAAGATGCATTTAAGGAGGCATGGGGTATAACCTTGACTAGTCTTTCAGTGACGATTAATGGGTTTTTAAATGTACTAAAGCCTTCCCTGTCTGCAGCCCATTCAGCATTTAGGAACAAAACTTTAAGTTCATTCTCAGAATCTATCTTAGTGTAGTGCATCTTCACGGGACATTTACTGGGACATCTCAGCTGTTTTTTAAATGTAGTTACTTTAACAAAATGTTTAATTTCTCTCGCTCTACATTGCTGTTGACACACACACACACACACACACACACACACACACACACACACACACACACACACACTGGCTGACATCACTTTTCCCAAGCAGGGTCGCGGCGAGCCGGAGCCTAACCTGGCAACATAGGGCATAGATCCGGAGGGGAAAGGGGCACACCCAGGGAGGGACACCACTGCGTCGCAAGGCACCCCAAGCAGGACTTGAATCCCAGACCCACCAGAGAGCAGGACCCAGCCAACCCGCTGCACCACCGCACCCCCATATTGCTGTTAACATACATCCCAAATTTTTTTTTTTCACTAAAGGTATATAACAATGACATGCAGACATGCAATACCATAAACCAAAAATCTTCTGATCAACTAACTCTACTGTATGCTCAAAATATCTTGATAACATCTCAAGCTAATTAGCCTATTCAGAAAAAATGCAATATGCACAGATGTATCCATGGTAGCATATCTGGTATGGCCATTTGAAAAAAGAAAGAAATGAATATCCATTTTTATAGAAAACTTTTAGAGTACAGGAGTATTACATTTTAAACCAAATTTATTACTAGGCACCAGTGGATGATTTTTCATGCTGAATCAACCAAAAAAAGCTCATCGATCATTCTGGCTATCTGTTGCCTTGTGCTGCTTACTCATTGGTCCTCCTGTGACACTGCTGGTACCCAGTAAGTCCCTTGTCAGGAAGCAGATGTAAAGATGCTCTGTTACAAAATGCAGAAACTGCTGTACCTTATCACACAGCAGGAGGGCTTTCATTTAACAACTTCTTTCCTAAATTACCACACTCAGGTCAATAAGGAGGTCAACTCTACAGCAGGGGGTCCATGTCCTCATTGAGATCTAGGTCAACTCCTTGATCTCGGTTCAAGCTGTGTGTTGGTACAAACTAAACTGAGAGGTAAATTGCTGCTTAAGTGTGTCCCAGAGTCCCAACAGCCTGTTTACATTTATTCATTTAGCATACGCTTTTCTCCAAAGTGACATACATCTCACAGAAAATACATTACCTGAGCAGAAAGAAAGACTTAGATGTAGATGTGTGATTCTAAAGTACAGTTAGTTACTTTCCACCATGTCCTTATTCCTTATGCCCTTAACTTAATTTCCTTTTGCTTAATTACTGATAAGGGAATGAAACCCACAACCTAGACTGGGTTGTGTGGTAAGAAGCCATATTTCTGCCTGCCATAACACAAGCAAGACTACATAACTGCTAAACAGATGCAACATCAGTTCACACCCAAGAGGCGAGGCCTTGAGCTCCAGATTCCTGCTTTGGTCATTGCCACATGGGAGAGAAAGCTACTAACTCCAAGCAGGGATGTCAATAATGTTTTGTTAAGGTACCTATGTGCAGTTCTCTTGCTTTACAACAATGGCTGTCCATCAAGTGGACTTTTGTATGTCTTAGCATTGCAACAGAGAATACATACAGTGAAGGCAAAGCAGAATCAGCCTGGCATGATAACCAATAGAAATTTATTTCCAATTTTTTTTTTTTTTTTAAGTTCACTATGAAGAGCACAGTATGAAATCTCATATCTCTCTAAAGTGAAATGTGTTTGAGGTGGACCTGTGATTTGTTATCAGTTTTTCAAAAAAAAATTGAATGGTTATTCTGGCTCATTTTAAAAGAAATTGTTTAAGGATTAGCACATTTAAGGTTTTGAATCCCTACCAAACTTGTTTAAATATTTGTTTTAGTTGATTGAGTTCAATGAGAATTCAGTGGAAACCTTTCAGAGTTCCTGTGATTAACTTGCTCGACAAACACAGCTTTTACCCCACTGCTGTAAGACTATACAACACTAACCAATGTGCCACCTTTAGTAACTAGAATTGGACTGCTCCACCCAAGCGCATCGGTAAATCACACTGTCACTTCAAGCAGTCTCATTCTCTCATTCTGAGTTCTCTGACTGTTACCACTATTGTTACTACTGTTCCATTATTTATTGTTATTGCTGTCACTGCTGCTATTGTTATTTACTGTCATTGACACTGTTTTGTTTGTCATTGTTTTGTTTGTGCAGTATTCCTATTGTCCTTGCCCATAGTCTGTGGAGAAGCATTCAGGAAGATTTTCATGATACACGTACATGGTACTTGTATGTATGTACTTTATCTATGACAATAAACTTGAACTTGAACTTGAAACACAGCCATCTTGAGTACTGAAAATGCAAAAAGCACCGCTCATTGAAGCAGATGTAATCAATATCAAACTCTAGAAAAAATATGGTGAGGTATGACAGAAGGGCATCTGATAGTGTAGTGGTCAGTACTGCTGCCTTTAGACCCACAAGTTACAGGTTGAAGTCCCACTTCTAGCTGTAGTACCCTTGAAAGTACTTATCCTGAACTGTTGCAAGTAAGTTACCCAGCTGTATAAATGGGTGAATAATTGTAAATAACTTAACATTGTAAGTCACTTTGGAGTAAAGCATCTGGTAAATGTTTGAAGGCCTAAATGGGACACAGTAGGTAAAGCTGATGGTTTCTGAGATGGTTGGTGTACAAACTACATAGTGGTCAAGTTCAGCTTATTGTACAATATATGTGGGGTTTACACGCTTCTACCTGTGTTTGCATTCCCTCAGGCATTCATGAAAGTAGGCACTTTCAAACTACTTCTGTCCCTCCCTTGCCTTGAACACCACGCAAAGGGTTGTTATGAGTGCAGCTTCACTCAATGGCATTTCCATAAGGGTATATTTTAGGGGCATGTTTCAATATACAGATTAAACTGAGAAAGATAACAAACTGTAAATTTTATATATTATTAAGGAAAAATATTAACAATAAACAGTTAAGGAGAGTGCATAAGTAGGTACTAAGTCACTCTTTCATTACATTACAGTTAAAACTGAAAGATACTTGTCAGAAAGCTATAGAGAGCTTTCTGAAGTAATTAAAATTAGTGAGCTGGGTTTCTCCTATTTTCAGTCGAAATTCTTGGTAAATTAACTAGGATGAGCCATGCAGTTAGAAAATAATGCAGGACTGGGTAGTCATTTGGCCACTAGGTCAAGCACACCAATGTGCATTACATTCCTACAACCACAACATCCAAAACAGATTGCTGTGCTTATTCCAAAGCTGCATGCTTACAAATTAAATAAATAAAGATGGAGTAAATTTATGTAAAATCAACCAAAACAATGGTTTGCTTGACAGACAGGGATAATTTACAACCCTCAGCACTGATATATTTGTGACAATGAATGATGTGGAAAATTTAAAGTCAAGGACTGGGATCCCAAAATTTAGGTTTATCAAAACAGTTTGACAAGAACTTTATGCCTCCTAAAGACAGATAATCACAGACAACACACTTAACAATAAATATAACTTTTCTGATAGAAAGAAAACCAGCTCCATTGTCTTTCTCTTGCTGGCATGTGCTTAAATTCATACACATTAAGGTGTATCATTTTCAAAGCCACATAACCTGTTGAGGGTCATGGTGGCAACGGGCCAAGCAGAGCAGATTCTACTTTTCTTTCCACAGCAACAGTCATGAACAACGTCTGGGCTATCCCCAGGTGTTTTATGACCACATGAAAGAGATAATCTCTCCCATTTGTCCTGGGTCTGCCCTGAGGTCTCTTTCCAGCAGGGCATGCCTGGTACACCTACTGTGGCAGATGCCCAGAGGGCACTCTCAGTAGATGCCAAATCCACCTCTACTGGCTCTACTCAATCTGGCGGCACTTCAAGCCTCCCAGACTGTCAAATTCCTCACCCTGTCCCAGTGTACGAGCCACACAATACTGCAGGTCCTCATTTCTGTCACTTATAGCCAATGATCTTGTTTTTTTGGTCATTACCCAAATCTCCTCGCCATAGTAAAATTATGAGGATTCACTGAAACGTTGGCTTCAAGACTGATCAATAGCTCGGTGCAGCACCTACAAACATTAATTTCAATATGGTTTTAGTTTTAGCCATGACAAATTGTGATTGTGCACAACAGTACCACCAACTGTGATTATACATTGCAGTGTCAGTCAAAAGTCTGAGTAAGTCTGAACAACCTGAGCAACACATGTTTTGGACAAACTGGAGAAAAGAGTGAAAGCAAAATAACCAAGTGTCCTATATCTCTGGGAATTGATGCAGAAGAGGTAGGAAGGCATGTAATGTGGTTTACCGCAGAAAGTTGCCTTACGAGAAAAAACTAGTTTCCAGCACATTTACTCAAACGTGCCAAACCGAATAGCTAAAGAGTAGGACTGAAACTGTTAGCATTCTACTTGAATCTAATCAACACACCCTTACACAATGAAAATAAAATATAAGCAATTATAACTCTTGGTAGCACTGTAAGTGTAAAGAGCATTGCTTTAATAATGCCATTAACTTAATTGCTAATTCACCTTTTTTTCTTTGGCTGAAACATTCCTGCACTAACCAAAAATATTAAAAAAAAAAAAACATTTTCACTTACTTTATGACTGGATGAAGGGCAACACTTTATTGGCTCATATTCCACGGTCAGATCTATAGATTATATAACAATGGCAAATTTTGGCATACTTCATGTTTTTCCTCAAATCTTTTTATTTCCATAAATATGCATTTGTATGCATAAGTACTAAATCAACTTTAACAGTACCTGATATGTAATGGCACAAAATACTTTTTTGTCTGACATCCTGCTTTAATTGCTGTTATGAACAGTTCATTACAAGAGAATAGAGGCTTGTTCCATAGTTTCCCTAGCGGGTTGCCTCTTTGTTAACCACTGGCACATTCAGTTCATCACCCTAAACTGACCAAGTAAACACAACAAATATTTCTAGTCAGCTCATTCAGTATCCAAGTGTAAAGCATGACTTTATTCCATCCCTCTCTACCCCCTAATTCCAGATACCTTTTGTATCACTTGGCCAGTGGAAGATGTTATGCTTAGATGACTAATTTGTTTTAAGTTTCCATGACAGGTATTTTACTGTAATGATAAGTAGTGACATTTAGAAACATTCCAGACAAACAGTCAAAACAGTGACATGGAAATATTTCCATGCTTTATGCAACAATTATTTGAAAGAATGTGCAAGTTACGGTTTTGTGTGTGAAACAGAGGCAAGAAATTAAATCATGTCGAGACCCAGACTCTGCAATAAGACAAGACAGTCGTGTTTGGAACATAAGGTTTGAAAAAGTTAATGTGATATGAAAATTCAACTCCAATGAACATCACATAAATTGCTGAACTCAGGGTCCTTACAAATAACAAATCAGTGTAGCCAGAGACAAACGAAGGTTTGCAACAAAAAAAATTCAATGTATATCAATGATTATGACCTTGTATAAAGAGGCTGGCGAGATTATCAGTTTTGTTGCTGTGTCAGTTGCAGTGAATATCTTTGTCCATCTTCCTACCTGCCTCAGTGCACTATCCAAGTCTTTGACTCCATAACAAGGACTCCCTGGCCTTGGCACTAGTGGCATGTTCCCATCAAAAGCATGCTACAGATGCCAGCACTCAAAGACACAATACCCTATAAATGTTCTCCATCAGGTTACTAAAGGGATGATACAATGCTAATTTATGCATACCTATATCACTCCCTTGAAAGATCCAATAGGCCATATGGACCAAATGCTCCCATGTAGGGTCACTTTTCCAAGTGCCAGTTTAAAAGGGACATCACACATCAGTTCCTTAGAGGAACTGTTATTCAACTACTGTGAATGGACTGGAAACAATGGACAAGACCTGAGCTGCAAAAAATCATACACTAACCTGAGGCTTTGCTTTCCAAATTCTCGTGTCCCTCCAAGTAATGAAATATTGATCACCTGATATATGTGATCATTCTAAAAATATGAGCATAATTTATTCACTTAACCTACTACCTGCTTTAATGGAATAAAATCATTGTAAGGTTCTTACCCATAAGACTACTTACCCTTAAGAAACGGTACAAAAAAATTCTACTTCCACAAATCAGATGAAGCTTGTCACAAAACAGGACAACAGGGATAGCAGGCCAACAACTGGAAATGTTTACAGCTAGGTGAACAATCTTTGCAAACACTGAAAAAACACAAGATTCTCCCACAGGGAGACAAAAAGTATGGTTTATTATACATTTGTCTGTTTTACGTTGAGAAACGTAGATACAGATAATTCAGCTAATCGGTCAAAAAAAAAAAAATCAGTTCATTAAATTACAACTTACAAAGCAGAACGCCAGTGTCTAAGTGTGACATCTGTTAGCAGACAGCATGTCTTCAGTATACAGTCAAGTTTTTTGGCAGGATACACAATTTATAAATTGCAGTCTTTTCCCTCTAAGTTAAATGATGTAATAAAAATAATTTAAAAACAGGTGTACTGAAAATGTAATTTTTCTATTTCAAATAGTTAAATTTCTTATTGTAGAAAAGAAAATCAAAAACTATTTTACCAGCCAGGATCAAAGTGCATGGACCATACAGCACACTGATTTAAATGAAACTCATGATGAATATGAAGAGCATGCTGATTTGGGATAAATGAAGAATTGTCATTAAGCCATAGACGGTAACATTGTTTAGTTAATAACAATCTGACAGTGTAAGCGAAAGTGACTAAAATGAGTTTCTTCATTATAACTTTATTATAGTGGCATGCATACTAGATACTAGAACCTTGGTGTTGGACAGACCAATTTCCAGGACCCCATATCACTACTTGTCTCCCAGTGTTTGGATTCAGCCCTTAACTGTTATACTACAGTCAGGCAAAAGTTTAACATGATAGCAACACTGACATGTAAACTTCCAATGGAAATAAATGAAGGGTGATGGACTTGTGGCTGCCTGGAATTGGACTCTTTTTGAAACAGTCCATGCAGCCCTATCTGTTCTCATTTTCCCTACCTCATCCCTACTAAACCCATCTTATGCTTATCTTGGTATTTACAAATCATGACAACCTGATACCAGAGTGTACCTTGGCCTCTTGAGCGAGTTGTTTCTTGATCAAGAGACTTATAACCCATAGATGTTCAACTGCTGTCCTTCAGAGGACAGTTTATTGGTCTTTGTTCAACCGCAGCTGCTCAGTTATATTAGTGAAATAATTAACCACTTCACCTGGTTTCACAAAATGTAATTGTTATGTTGTTATTGTAATTACAGTAAAAACTGCTTATATTTATCAGGTCAAGCCATTGCATGGTGCATGCAAAATGTATTGCACCTTATGTGCACACCTGCAGGGGCCATCTGCAGTCAGAAGGAGCACATACTCAAGCAGCAAATTGCACTGGAAAGAACTACAACTGGAAATTGGTGCAAATAACCACAAAATATTAGACATATTCTATGACAAATTTTACAGACACACAAGTGTCTGAAGAGAACAATGATAACTGTTCCACTAAAAGTTATTATTGCTATATAATGTAATATAAAATCATTTTGTGGAGGGATCTAATAAACTAAAAATCAGATGCCAGTATCGCATTTACAGTTACACAGATATAATAAACAAGTAACTTACTGAAGGTGTTTAATTCAGCTGAGGGTTCATCCATATGAGCCCTGTGACCTTCTGAACACATGAACATGGATAAAGCAGCTGAATTTTTATTATCCATTCCTCATAAGAGACCATCGGTGATTTCAAAACAGGAAGGCAAACTTGAGTCGTATCATACTGGCTGGAAAAATACTGTACAGTGGCATACATTTTTGCTCAGAACATTTTCACCACGAAGAGGATACGGACAACTCCATGGCACCTGGAGTGTTGTTTTTGTGTCGCTTGGATGAACCGGTTTGCATAACATTAGTTGCATAATTAGCAGCCGTCCTTTGGCAAACAGCAGGAGGCTCTGTGGTTATTAAGGTGTCATACAACAGGGCTTTCATGTTTATCACCTCATGTAGAGTACAGTTTGTGAGTAATCTGACATTTGTTATCCAATGAACTTCATATTATTATTATTATTATTATTATTATTATTACTAATAATAATAATACTGTTATCATTGTTTCTACTGTTGTTGTTGTGAAGTCATAAGAATTTAATGATAATCTGGTCAAAAAAATGCCAAGATAACACATAATAAAAATTTGACTATTGTGTAAATAATTATTATGTCGACATTTTCTGAAACTATTTTGAACAAGTGATGCCGCGGGCCTTAAAATAGGCATGATGCAGCAAATGTAAGTAAATAGAAGAATGCAGTTAAATATGACAGTTATGGTCACAGTGAAAGCAATTTCCCATCTGTACTGACTGGGTACATAACTACAAAAAATTGTTTTAGCATAACTGCCATCACACACTCTGCATTAGCTAGCTCTCTATTACCTAGTCAGGTGCTAGCTGTTGAAATTTTAACTATAATCCAAACATTTTGAAATCATTTATATTTAGCAGATGCTTGTCTCCAAAGTTACAAGTTAGTTGTAGACAGAAGGCCAGTGTGACACAAATGTAGCTCTTACATTACATTTATTTATTTAGCAGACACTTTTCTCCAAAGCAACTTCCAGTGAACTCTATGTAGCATTATCAGCCCACACACCTTATTCACCAAGGTGAGTTACACTGCTAGATACACTACTTACACTGGGTCATTCATCCATAAATCAGTGAAACACACTCTCTCTGTCACTTACACACTATGGGTGAACCTGAACAGCATGTCTTTGGACTGTGGGAGGAAACCAGAGCACCCAAAGAAAACCCATGCAGACACAGGGAGAACATGCAAACTCCACACAGACTGAGTAGGGATTGAACCCATATCCGCTCACACCACCCAGGCAGTGTGAGACAGCAGCACTGCTTGCTGTGCTCTCACTCACTCACTCACTCACTCACTGTCAACAACTGTTTATCCTAATGTAGGTTCATTGTGGCTCAGAACATATCCCAGTAACACAGGGTGCTGGCTTGGCAGGGTACACCCTGGACAGGACACATCCCATCAGAGGGTATTTTTTTCAGACAATGTCATTTATGTAACAAGATCAGATATAATCATAATATGACTGTAAAGCCATTGGTACTCTTGTACAGGATGCCCTAGCAGATTTTGTAGTTGTGAAGCAAGAAATGTAGCATTCTTGAAATGAACTTCACTGGTTGAAAATCAGCATAAACAAAAATGAACACTGGTCACCCATACACTGTACACCATCACAACACGGCAGAAAAAGACACAGAACTCATCACACCCTAAATATGAGCTGCACTTCCAACACTTCTGGTTAGCTAAATCTATTCCAAGAATGAGACAATCACTCCACCTGCATAATGTGTGGTAAAGATACAGTGCAGCTGTTTCCAGGAAAGATGCTTTCAGCTCTCAAAAAAAATATCACACTCTGTGTGAGCCTTTATCCGTTTGTTCAGCTAATTTAGTGAGTGCACAAAACACAAATGGCAGCCCAGGCACTCACAAAGAATATAAAACTTACACTTAATTTTGCATAATCATAAAACAACTCCTAAGGAAAGGCAGTTAATCCCACGAAACCAATTTCTGTCATATACATTGTGACAGCACATTATTAATATTATTCATAATTTATATTGTTGTGGTATGGATTTTTATCATTGATTTTTACACAAATCATGTGATCCAGTGAATGGACTGCAGTATTTACTACAGTATAACTAACAAAACAGAAGTGGACTTCTTGTGTTGGAATCGGTTACCTTTCTTTTGGCCCACAATTGAAAAGCTCTTTACTCATTAAATGCAGACAACCTTTGTTCACTGCTACTTTTTCGGAAAACGAGATACGAAAATGACCTAAAATATATTTTCACTATTCTAATTTAGAGTGCTCTCAAAACAAACTCAGTAATGTTCACTCACCGAGGTCTGCTTCTGATTTTCATTACAGTTTCCAGATTTAACTGCTGTTGGAACGTTAACTGCTTTTGGACTTAGCACAGATTTATGGAAGTAAAAAGTCTGTAGTTTGTTACATTTTTGGCCTTAAAAATCACAGTATACGGCTGCCTGATGTCTAAATATTCTAACATGAAGGAACAGGACTGAAGAGTAAATGAAATGCAGCAATGAGACCCAAGAGCTGCTACTTTCTTTCTGGCACTGGATGACATACATGTTTGATTACTTTGGTCTACCCGTAAAATAAATTTGGCTTCAATCTGAGATTTTCTTTAAATTCATCTGGTAACCAGATTTTCATTTGCATTTTAGTGGTCACACTGAATCTAATGCATTATATACACTGCTCAACATGGGAATACAGCTTCTTGAGTTCTTTTCCCTTGTTCATTTGGGTTCATTTCTCTAGTATTTTTTTCTTTTCAAAACTGTTAATTTGCCAGTTTTGTTCTCAGTTTTTCCTAGCCCCGTAATCAAGTGGTCCAGCCATTGTCTAGACATAGAGTCATTCAAGGGATTTGCAAGAAATCTACCAAAAAAGCACACAGGAAATAATAGCATCTTTTAAATACACTGGGCTGCAGCTGCAATTCTGACTTCATCAAGCTGCAATGTACAAAAAAATTTTGTATCAGTTAATTAAAAAAACAGTTCAGATAAGCTTGAGTGGAATTATTACATCAAAGATCAAAGCAAAACTATAAATAAGTGATGTTAACTGCTGGTGTGTATGTGTTTAATAGCAAGTTATACATTAAAACCATAATAAAGCTACAACATTGCTTAGAAATTATGTTTTTTCTGGTCTTCTTGGCTGAGATACCATGTCTGCTTTCTAACATTTCTTATCTGGAATGCTAAAATAAAGTTTTGAGCTTCAGCACATGCATTCAACCATCTATAGGAGTGGTGGAGGTGTACATGGCCAGAAATGTGGTAGAAGAAAATATCTGCAGAAAAAAAGCCTGGTATACTAGCAGTGAAATACATATGGATTTCATTTCAAGCTGAAACACAATCAAACGCACACATATTTCATGAAACCGCAGTGAGGGAAAGCTGAATTTAAAAAAAAAAAAAAAAGGAGAAAAGGTTTCATTGTGTAGGTCTGGGAAACGTATGAAATGTTAAGACAAATAGCAGACAGACATACCTGTGCTGACAACTTGTGTCATTTTATCGGGTTGTTCTTCAGGAAGACCTCGAGTTGGCATCTCTGAGGGTGCAGAAAAGTCCACTGAATAACAGGAAAGTCCACGTACCCGAAGCCTACAATATTTCCCCAGAATGTTTTCATTGGTCATGTAAAGGGATTTTTCACTTTTGTGTAGTAAAGGGACAAAAAAAGCTCTTCGACCGGCGCCGAAAGGACACATTCCTGACAGATGAAGTTCTCCTCCAAACTTTTCCCTCCTTTTTTTGCAGATACCAACAGACACTACATATGGACTACACAGGAAACACAATTTCTACCAACTGGCAAAAATTCAAGCTGGGGTATGAATTTCATCCACTGCATCCTTTAAAATGAAGAAGAAATTGGATTTTTTGTGCTCTATATACTGTCATTTGGACATATCTACTGAAGGGCATTTTTTTTACAGGTACCTTTTGACGCATCTCTTATAACTGAGCATCTGGTTATTCAACACCAATTTATGTTATTTCACTACTTAGGAATGCTACTAGTTTATTATGTGTAGCTTTTCTAACGTTATTGTCGGGATACGTTCACTTCTGGTGCCCAGCAGATGTTACTGCAATTATTTCATGTGGAATGTGGGTTTTTTTTCATCGAAAACTTAGAAAGAGTGACTATATATTGTAGCTTTATTCTTTATTTCATAGCAAAAACGTACAGACAACTTTACTTTGTGCAAAACGGTTTTGAAATAAACTGTAACCTTATTTGAAACTGGCGGAGAGGTGAAACTCAGATGCTTCAGTTCATAACGTGCTTCCCTGTAGTATACTCCCTGTGTGTGTGTGCGCGCGTGTATGCGCTCGCGTGTGTGCGCGCGTGTGTGTGTGTGTGAGTGCGTGTGTGTGTGAGTGCGTGTGTTCTCCCGGGTGCTGATTAGCCACCTTGCGGCGTACTATAGTGCAAACGAGTTATACTTTATTGCATAACAGCAAAAAATACAAGATGTCTTTCTCCACCACTCTGCTTGAATTTTCAAAGTGACAAGAAACATATAAAGTGCTTTTGCATCACTTATCTTTTGAAGTTAAAGAGGACAATTTAGTAAGCCGCTTTATTTTTCAACGAGTAACAATATCTTTGTTCGTAAATAAATATTTTTTTGTATATTTTTCAGTCTTAACATCGAGCTGGTGATTTCGGTTTCGGGGACTGTTTTTTTTTCGTTTACAACGGAAACCATTAAACAAAATATAACTAATCTGATTGCGAAATCACTGTATACAGCATATATTATATATATTATATATATATATATACATATATACGCTATCTAATTTTGCTGTGGAAATTAGGCATCAAATTTGAAGAAAAAAACGGCAAAATATCTTGTGCATTTTCTCTCAAAGTAAAAAATAATCCAAGTATCACCGTCTTCTGTACACTAATGACATCGAGATCGAAACACTTATGAACGTAGACCTAAATTGCATTGTTTGTTTGTTTTTTTCCTTTTTTTTGTTTTTTTAAATCACACGTCCGTCTGAAGGGATCTGGGATTCGTGTTGTTTTTCCTAACGATCTCTGTGCCGTTTCCTTTGCTAGGACTTTGTTTCTCTGCGCCGCATAAGGACTCGGTGACCCCTTCCTCCATCTCCATGTATTCGGCTTTATCCCCAACTGAGGAGGCCGAGGGAGATCCCTTGAACTTCTTCAGGAAGTTTGTGGGGAAATAGGGACACGGAGGCATGTTCTGCACCATCGGTGTTTGGTCTTCGTTGTCGGTCTCTCTGTGGTAAAAATAATTGAAGTTGGACACAATGACCGGGACGGGCAGAGCTATGGTTAACACACCGGCTATGGCACAGAGGGAGCCCACGATTTTACCGCCGACCGTTATCGGCTTCATGTCCCCGTATCCGACCGTCGTCATGGTAACGACCGCCCACCAAAACGCGTCGGGGATGCTCGTGAACTGCGACGTGGGCTCGTCCGCTTCGGCGAAATACACCGCGCTGGAGAACAGTATAACCCCGATGACGAGGAAAAAAATGAGCAGCGCCAGCTCCCTCATGCTGGCTCGCAGTGTGTGGCCGAGGATCTGCAGACCCTTCGAGTGCCTGGAGAGCTTGAAGATGCGAAAGACCCTGACGAGTCGAATTATCCTCAAGATAGCAAAGGTCATCGCTTGCTGTCCGTTGCCTTGCTGCTGGGCAAGATCCGTGCCGAGGGTGATGAAATAAGGCAAAATTGATACGATGTCGATGGAATTCATAATGTTCTTAAAGAAAGCCGCTTTGCTTGGGCTGGCAAAGAAGCGCACTATAATCTCAAAGGAGAACCAAATGATGCACACCGTCTCCACGATGAAAAAGGGGTCGTTGAACGGCGTAAATCCGCTGCTGTCCGCACTTGTTGAATGGTTGCCGACGGCGCCCAGGAAATCCTTCTCGTCCCTGAACTCCGGCAAAGTTTCCAAGCAGAAAATGACAATAGATATAACAATAACTAGGACGGACACCACCGCGATTCCTCGAGCGGGGCTCGAGCTCTCGGGGTATTCGAAAAGGAGCCAGATCTGACGTTTGAACTCGTCCTCCGGCAACGGCTTTTCCTCCTCCTTGACAAATCCCTCGTCCTCCCGAAACTTGAGCATGGCATCCTCGCCCAGTTCATAGAACTTGACTTCCTCTGAAAATATATCAAAGGGCACATTGACAGGTCTCTTTAGTCTCCCGCCCGACTGGTAGTAATAAAGGATCGCGTCGAAGCTGGGCCGATTCCTGTCGAAGAAGTACTCGTTCCTGAGCGGATCGAAGTACCTGATCCGTTTGTCGGGATCCCCCAGCAGTGTGTCGGGGAACTGAGTGAGAGTTTTCAGCTGCGTCTCAAACTTCAGTCCGGACACGTTAATGACGACTCTTTCGCAGCAGCCGTACTCACTGTACACGTTTTCGTAGCTGGAGCGAGGGCGCCTGTCAGTGAAGGAAACCGTCTCCTCTTCATCATCCATGTTACAGCCGCGAGCACTTTTTCGCTTCTCCGTGCTCTTAACGCCGCCGCCGCCGCCTCCTCCTCCTCCTCCTCCTCCGTCGGCTTCCTCTTCTGCTCCTTCTTCTTCTTCTTCTTCTTCTTCGCCTTCCGCCTCGTCCTCTTCTATCATAATTTCGTCCTCGGACCCGAGCAGCGCCAACTCCGAGTGGCGCAAGTCCCCGCCGAGAGCCCGACGGCTTCTCCTCCGCTGCTCCGCGCCCCGTTGCTTTTTCCTCGCTCTGGGAACGTGCTGCTGCGGCTCGTGCGGCTGCTGAGGCTGCTGCGAGGAGGAGGGGCGCGAGGCGGCGCCAGCGCCGCTGTTGTTGGCGTGCGACGAGGAGGCGGCGCGAGACTGATGCTGTTGGTTGCCTTGGTTGTTGGCGTGATAGCCGGAGGACCCCCCTCCTCCTTCTGCACCCGACGCGCCTTCGGCAGCCGCCGCCGCCGCCGCCGCCGCCGCTCGCGAATGCGCCTGCCGTTCCCTCCCGCGCTCTCGCTCCCTGGCGCGCGCCTGGGCGTATCCGTAAGGCAGGTGGGTGCTGCACCCGCCGCTTTCCGCACCTACCATGGCGAACTCCATTTTGTTTTTGGTGCTTTTGTTGTTCTCGATCGGAGGGTTCAAAAAAAAAGATTAGGGAAAAAAAAAAAAAAAGATTGTTTCGCACTGAAGTCCTGTTTCAGGGCGGGGGAAGCCGCTGGTCCGCTAGGCAACGCATTGTCAGAAGCGCGCACCTGTCGTTCTGTGCAGGCAGCGGGGACTTAACGCCAGTTGCGATGCTCTTCGCCTTTGCATCAACGCTCCAGGTGCGATGCCATTCTAGCAACATTGTTCCATAAGTTACTTACGGTCTCAGGTTCCAATTCAAAGTTCCCCTGCCAAGATCCCAACCTGTCGACAATTCAGCTCCAACGATCGCCAGTGTGCATGGAAAAACTTCTTTCTCCGATCATAACGTCACAGCCCCCAAAAGCATCAAAAAACAGAAGCATCAATATTGCAGTTCAAGGTGCACGGGCTGGTCCGCTTCTATCAACTGTCTTGAAGCATCTCCGCATACAGTCCACGTAATCTTTCCACAATACAAGAAACACTCCTTAAAGACAAATAATGTCTCCCATCTCCCTCACTCCTTCCCTCCCTCTCTCCCAAAAAAATCAATTCTCTTATGTCCTTCACGTTGTTAACTCCTTGAATGTCGAAGCGCGCAGACATAGGGCGAATTACTGCTTTAATGTATTATTTATTGGTCAGGAATTTTAGGAGGTGTGGCGTCGATCGCTAGTATGTCCAGATCTGCGAGGTTTAGTCCAACATCTACGATGAAAAGAAATGAGTGTTGTTATTGACAAAAGCATATATTATATATTTACAAAAAAATATTGCCCATTAAGCCCCAGCGCATTTCCCACGGAGCAATGATCGAAGTCACGTCTTATTGAGCAAAACAATATAATAAAAACAACGACCAGCTCAACAGGAGATCTCAGTGTTATTACAATTCGCTACAGAAGACACGGTATCATGCATGGTGTTTAAATGCAGACACTCCTCCGTCCACGCATGCCACCCCCCCCCCCCCCCCCCCCCACCGTGTGCTCCAAAATACATTGATTTAGTCAGACATGCTACTTACATATAAAAAAAAGCCTCACAAAACATCTTCGCTCCCCTCCTTGTTCAATGAAAATCGATGCTGTAAATGAGCGAGGCTGCAGTTTTCAGGTTTTGCACAATTCCCATTATGTAAAAAAAAAAAAAAAAAAAAAAAAAAAAAAATCGTCAATGGATTTATCCTTGTGAAAATTTAACCTTTTCGGTGCGTCTGTCGCGCTCAAGGGTTCGCACTTTTCTTGACGCGCCTCAATAGGACGATGTTGGCAGCTGACGGCGAAATAAGAGCGAAAACACAAACATTGGCGCCGAGCCTCGTTCACCCACGACCGAACGGGCGAATGAATAAACAAAATCAAAGCGCACGTGAGAGCAGCGTTCCGACTCGAGGCATCGCCGTGGACGGCATCCTCAGCGCAGCCTCAAGGTGATGCAGCTGTTCGTAACGTAATTCAACAGGACCAGTCATCGCTCCCTCCTCACCTTGCAGAAACAATCGGTGCCGCCGCTGCATCGAGTCTTGCAAAAAAAAAAAAAAAAAAGTAAATAAATAAAGAACGATTACCACTGTGTTCGTACAATGAGTGATTTAGCACAGCTCGTAGTGACGCTCGCGGCGTAACGCGCAAAAGTTTGACAATGTCATGTGAAATAAGGTGAGTGAGAGTAACGCCTCGGCGCAGATGCTCATCTCCATTCGCCGTCGTGCCGCTTGTGTTGCTGAGACGCACAGCTTGGCTGGGCATGTTCCTTCGGCCTTAGATCATCCCTCAGTGGCTGCATTGTGACATTGCACTAATGAGTGTCATACTGCAGTCTCACACTTGAGCAGCTAAGTCATTTGTTGCCCTTTAAACCTCCCCGTGTAGTTACTTGCAAGCCAAGGTGTCTTTTTTTACCAACAAATATATGTCCTATGCTAATGCGTGTGGTATTCTGAAGTGATTTATTTTTTTTCTCCTCCCAGGAGCTCTCACCAAATTTATCTTTTCCTGTTAAGGTTGTAAAAACCAGTAAACTAGATGCAAATGAAGGTAAGGTGCCCAGAGAGAAAATGCCAGGTCATGGAGTTTGGCTGTGCGTCCAAGCCCCCCCCCCCATACCCTTTGAACATAATGCTGTGGAATTTTAATGAGTTCAGTGAGTCAGGAGTTTGGTTTAATTGCTCATCTGGACATGTCGCAGTCCCTCCAGAATTGTCATTTTTAGTGGAAACGTATGTTTGCTACATAAGCATTTACAGTACTTCACATTTACATTAATTTGTTTAACAGATACCTTTGTCTAAAGTGACTTACTGTGCAGGTACTGTGCAATTAGCTAGGATAAAACTAGTAGGGATACATAACTTGCTTAAAATTAAACAACGCAATCAAATGTTAAATATGTATTTTCTGTGGAGCAAAAATATCTCTTACTGAAAATATTCTAAGCAGTTATAATGACACTGATCAAAAATACTACAAGTCCCAGGGATTTTACACACCTTCTACTGTACCTTTTAAAAGCTTACTGAATGATCTCAGCATCAGTGAAGAAAATCAGAGATGTGCAACTTTGAACGACTGAGTCTGCTAAGCAACTGCAATAGTGTCAGGCACGGGTACTGGAGACAGGTGAGCAGAGGACCCGGTCGCGGGTTGGTTTTATTCTAGCAGTCAGGTTTGAAGGACAAGACTTGATCAAGATCAGGAACAGGCGAAGGTCTTTCTGGGTGTGAATGTCACAATGCAGGCGATCCAAACTCGGTAGTCGTAAAGAACAGGCAAGGGACAAAGAGCAACAACGCTGAGACTGCAAGGGCACAAAACGATTGCAAGAATCCGCATTGACATGTGGGCACGGGGCTCCTTTTATCCTGGGTCTTCTTAATTGGCTGCAGGTGTTGCCGCTTTGCTTGTTCCCAGGGGAGTGACAAATAGAATGCAAACAGAACAACGTACAATTTAATATAGGTTTTGTTCAGTGATGGGGTATCAATACAAAGACACACACACACTTTCTGAACCACTTGTCCCATACGGGGTCACGGGGAACCGGAGCCTAACCTGGCAACTCAGGGCATAAGGCTAGAGGGGGAGGGGAAACACCCAGGACAGGCCACCAGTCTGTCACAGGGCACCTCAAGCAGGACTCGAACCCCAGACCCACTGGAGAGTAGGACCCGGTCCAACCCACTGCGCCACCGCACCCCCACTCAATACAAAGACATTCCTCAGTTTTTCAATAATCCATTGGTTACCTTTCTGGAAGCTTTATAAACTCAGCCTTTCTGTTGTAGCAGTGCTGATTCCACATACAAACTTCTTTTTGCCCATTTTATCCAAACATTGTCTTGATATGTTTAGTTTGTCTGTTTGATACTTTCGATTAATAGTGGTTTAATTCTTTGACTTCCAAAGACTCCTCCACAATGCCAAAGTAATTATGCACGGTATCATAAATACACACACGCATTTGCATACAATATCCAACAGGAATTTTCAAACAGAAATCCTTCATAATGTAACGATGAGAAAATTTTGAATCTGCATTCTACTGATCATCCCCCCCGCCCCGACATCACCATGTGCTCCCCTTCCTGATTTCAGGTCTGTGAACTGTTACTCAGTATAACAGCACACCACATTATTTTCACATCAGAATTGAACCAAAATAGATCTTGAAATGTTGAAAATGTCATTTTAAAGCAGTGATTAAATAAGGGAAACTGTGCTTGTTAATCACACAATGATATCGGTGCTTCCGTGTTTATTGATGGTGGCAAATACAGGTCAGTGCAGCATTCCTCTCTCGCTGTACATTATACCACACACAGGTCACATACAGCAGACGTCTCTTCCAAGGTGGGTGACGGAATGAGTTATATCTACTGAGTGCCAAAACGCCGCAGTGGCTAATTCCCCTTCTCAGTAAATCTGGTGCCTGAGTGATTTACAACAGTAATGGACAGACCTCCGAGAGAAGGAGATGCAAGTTTTAATATACTAATGCATTGTCTGATTAAATCAGAGGAAAATCATACAGCTATTACACACACTTAAGATGTTTTAGTGTGATGTCAAAACTGGATAAATATTTAAAAGAATTATAATAGGAAGCAGTTCACGAAGCAGTCACTGGTTACCCTGAAAAGACAAGGTATGAGCAATCCCTTTCAGATCTTCCTCCATTTTAGTTCTGATGTAACTCTTCCGTGGAAATCTCCCCGTGAAGTTTTCAGCCCCATCATTATATTGCATAACAGGGAACAAAAGCATGGCCCAGTCAAATGAATGCTTCAAACTGAAAATAATGATGCGCTCTCTTAGCCTTCGTGCTCTCAGCCAAATAGATCCGCTGTCATCATAGAAGTTTCTCGTTTTGCTCGTGCTGATGCGTGGGAGTGCTGACCTTGGATCCTTGTTCCATCCCAGGCAGCGAGGAAAGAAAATCCTGATATTTTGGTTACATTGAGGTTTTGTGCTGAAAGTGCTCTCTGCATCGCTGTGACAACAATCCTTAAGGTGTGTCTCCCCTCCACACAGGAAGGGAAAGCCCTTATTGGCTAAAAATGCTCTTTGGGTCTTCCCTGCAGCCAGCGTTAGCCAGGCGAAAGGATAAAAGCCAGTGGACGCAGGTCACTGGATACCGTGGTAGGAATCCAACAGGTGAGGACACTTGCCTTTCCATGTTTTTCTTTACACTGTTCTTTCTGTCGTGCCTCACTTCTTCTCTTTTTCTCCTCAAGTAGCTGAGTCCAGCACAATTTATTTTCCCTGTCTTGGAAATAAATTCCACCTGTTAAAACTAAGATCCCAATAATCGATTGTTTGTTTTTTTGTAAAAACTCTCAGGTTGAAAAGGGAATTTCTGGTTTCAGCAGCTATGAGGTATTAATTTGAGACAGTGCTCATTGGTCTTGGGAAATTGAAGGGAAGAGAACATGAAGCTCATTGTTTTCTGATGTTTTCTTCAAAATGCTGAGCCAAGAGCTCACTTGTCTATTTCAGAAGTCTTAAACCATATAGGAGTGCAGACTGACATGTCAGCCTTTTTTCTTTCTTTTTTTTTTTTTTAACAGCAGGGGCTTGAGCTTGTCTGCTGCTGCATCCTTTTTCGTTGCTGCCATCAGTGGTGAACTCATGATGGTCTGTATGCGGTTGGTTGTCGTGGCAATGTGTTGGGCAGTGGTGGGGGCTGATCCTCACTGCGACTTGACCAACATCTCCATTTCCATGGGGATCGAGGAGTGTGGAAATTGCATCACCATCAACACAACCTCCTGCACTGGCTGGTGCTTCAGCGAGGTACCGTGATCTTCACAAATACATTTCCTTTTCTGCTGCAGTGGAAACATCTTTTTTTTTCCTCAAAGGACAATTCGTTTTGCAGCATCAAAATAAAAACCTACAGAGCAAAATACAACTACAGGAAAGGACCACCAAAATATCACATATCAGAATGCATTAGAATAAACAAATAATATGTGATATCAGAAAAAAAAAATACAGTATTGTTATATCTCTTCCGCAAGCACACTTTACCATGATACTTTTATCTCACCTTTCAAGAAAGGAAAGCTTGAGAGTATAAAGCATCTTATTACAAAGTGCCTACCAGTTAGTACAGCAGTACCCTTGTTGTTACACCAAAATACTGACCGCCTAATTTAGCGATCATGCCAACAGGTGGTGCGATGATGTGGAGGTCATAACATTCTGTACCATTTCATCATTTACAGTATCCTATGCACCGGAACTCCATGTCTCCATATTTTCAGCATACCTGCAACTTCAAGGAGGTCACCTATGAGTCAGTCACCTTGCCAGACTGCCCAGAAGGAGTGGACCCCAACTTCACATACCCAGTGGCCCTCAGCTGCGAGTGCAACCAGTGCAATACAGACACCACAGAATGCGGAAAAGTCAACGTGGTTTCAGGATGTCTGAGGCACTAGAGCCTACCTGGAGCATGAAAGAAGGCAAGACTGATCTAGCAAAAAAATATTTCTTAAATATCCTCAATTAGAGGATTCACATATTATTATATTATAAATAATTATTTATGTCTCTTGTTTTTTTTGGGATGCGTCTCTCATATTAGACCAGCATGTTTCAAAGAAGTTGGAAAGTCTTTCTCCTAACAAGTGAAACTGTATACCATTAAACTAGTTTTACTGTTGCAGTCTTGCTTTCACTTACTTTCTATGCAATTATTGCTTGTTATCACTATGATACAACAGATGAGAAATAGATTTCATATATAACCATCACAATGTCATTAAGTGATTAACTCCATACCCTTAGTCACTAGCTACCAAAAGACCTTTCAGATTACTTGTACAGTCAATACAATGGTTATGGACTTGGACTTGCCACTTTAAGGATGACAGATCATTTCTCATGAAGTCTAATGAAGCCTGAGTTGCTCTCAGACTTCATTAGAAGTTGCAGTTTTACAACTCTTTAAAGATAAACACCATATAACAATTGGTATAATAATAATAATAATAATAATAATAATAATCAACCAATGTCAACAACAGTTTGTCCCAAGCCGGGTCACGGCAAGCCGGACACTATCCTGGAAACACAGGACTCAAGGCTGAAGGGGGGAGGGAAACACCCTGGACGGGACACCAGTCCATTGCAAGGCACCCCAAGCAGGACTTGAACCCCCGTACCCACCACACAGCAGTCACCACACCCACCTAATAATAATAATAATAATAATAATAATAATGTTTAAAGGGGAGTTCCTGGAAAACTTGAGCCTTACAAATCTTCTTGTACACAAATGAGGCTACTAGTCTCGATGTATAATAGCCTAGACCCAAGCTTGGACTAAGTGACGCTGAGCAGTGACACAGGGCTGTCTGAATACTGTACAAAGAAAGTCAGGTTTAAGTATTCAGCTCGACTGGCTCCAAAGTCAGCCATCTGCATCTCACGCTGCTCCAGCAGTGGCGTGCCAAGCTTGATGAGGAGCTCTTTGGTCCTCGAGAAGCTCTCCCGACTGCCAGAGCGGAGGGGTAGGGGGAGCTGGCCGCAGTAGCTGGCATTAAAATAGCTATATACTCACTGGTGTGCTTAAAGAGCATTCACATTACTTCTGTCGGCTGCCGACGGTTTGCATGGGAAATGTGTTGGCTGTAGAAAGGTAGAGGTAAGTTAAAAAAACTGCAGCAAAAAACATCTGGTGTGTGAAACACCTTATTTTAGCTGAAAAGTAATTCTGTGCAGTGGGGGTGCGGTGGCGCAGTGGGTTGGACCACAGTCCTGCTTTCCAGTGGGTCTGGGGTTCAAATCCTGCTTGGGGTGCCTTGTGACGGACTGGCGTCCCGTCCTGGGTGTGTCCCCTCCCCTTCTGGCCTTACGCCCTGTGTTACCGGGTAGGCTCCGGTTCCCTGTGACCCCGTATGGGACAAGCGGTTCTGAAAATGTGTGTGTGTAATTCTGTGCAATATAATAATGCAGTATCCCAAAACTCCACATTTCTAATGACAGGCAGGTCTTTCCTAATAAATCTTCTTTTAGTTGTATGACACACTTATTCTAGCACTGGGAGAGAATTTCATAAAGCAGGAATGAATAGAGAGTTAATAAAACTATTGTTTTACAAGGGGGTTTGTTAAAATATATTGGTGGGGTAACTTCCCCTATTTAGAACATATCTGCCTTGCAAGTTGTAACTAACAGAAACGAATTATGTGTAGAATTGCCCGAAATGTCACCTCATGAGTTGCTCTGGAGCAGTTATTTATTAAATCAATAGCCGTTTAATCTACTGATTCAATCAAGTAATATTGCACTTGTCCTCATACAGCGAATGGCAAATGTAATTTTACGCTGTTAGATGTCAATAACTATAATGACAGTATATAGGTTACATTATTTGTCAATTTTATTTGCTGTAAGCTGTCCAAGGACAGACCAAAAATGTTTTGACATTTAGATTGCAAACTGGCCTTGGTGTGTACTGATGTGTTCATAAGTACCGCCTTTCATTCTGGAGTTTATTCCTATTAGGGCCATAAATCCTAACTGTGCAGCAGACAAAAATAGGTTGTAGGAAAATATCCAGTGAGCCAGATGATATTTCATGCAGGACCTATGCATTATTTCACAAACTACGTTGGCCTGAAGTGATGTATTAAGTATATATGTCAATACCTACCATCCTTTTTCAGCCATACAGACGAATTTGAATTTAGTCTTGATAAAAATGTAAATATTTAGCTATGAGTATAGATTGACTTCTGATGGGAATGGAAATCAGTAGGAGTTGCGCAGCCCCCAGATGGTCCAAGTTAAACACATTATTTTAACACACAATGGAAAAGCTGTACTGTCACAGTTTGCGTTAACGCAGAAATAAATCCATGTGTAGCGAAGAGAGTCTTGCATCAGCACCGTCAGATTATCAGTTTCTCATAAAAATATTTAATGAAAAGCCCGGCTATTTTTATGCCGGGTTGCTTGGTGTAAAACCTCATCGATAGAGATTTAGACACAGACCAAACAAATGAGCAGGTAATCCCCAGAAGCTTTCATTACACGGGATGGAAGAAACTTTTCCAACCACGCAGTAGCGTCCTTGGGAGAAGAGTGCAGAAGACAAGTACCTGTGCAGCGTTCATCAGCCCACCTCTCGGACATACCTTCCATGCCCACAAATGGTTCACCCTGGGACGGCAGATGACGTTGTTTTTAAGGGCATGGACATCTAACCTGTTTTAACCCCCTGGTGTTTGGCCTGTGCCCGCTCTGCTGGGGTTCAAGTCCTACTTGGGGCATTTTGCAACGGACTAGCGTCCCGTCCTGGATGTGGCCCCTCCGGCCCTGCACCCTGTATTGCCGGGTTAGGCTCCAGTTCACCGCGACCCCACTCGGGACAAGTGGTTTCAGACAGTGTGTGTTTTAAGCCCCCTATGGTGTCCTTGGAAATAGTACTTACCTTGAATTGTGCTACCAGAAACGCCTGGTTAATTAGTAAAAAGAAAAAAAAAAAAAAATTACATGTGATTCTGGACAAAGACAATGAATAAGCAATATAAAAAACTTATAATGATCTCTCCACTTATTTCATCAGTTAAGCGCAAGTTGAAACAAAGTGGTCTGAAAGATCATTATGTCATCCCGTTTTGTCAAATCCACACTACATACTGTACAAAGCTACATTTCAGGAGATAGTTATAAATGGTAATCACAATTTTTTTGTTTAATTCTCATATGAGTAATTCTAAATTATTTTAATAAGGTCTATCGGCCCTTGTCCTCAAGGGACCCTTTCTATTCTATTTTTTACTGCTGTCTAGATAATTACGCTTAATTGAGGTCTTCATTAAATCCTAACTGTAAGCAAACATAAATTGAAAGAATAATGCATCCACACTGTGAAATCACATTAATTTATTTGTTCCTCTGAAAATATTAATGCTCCAGTGTTAACCATGCCCAAATCATTTACTTATTTAGTAGACAACCTTATCCAAAGGAACTTGGTTGGATTTTTACACTTGACTCTTACAATTTATAACTGGGTAATTTTTACTGCAAAAAGCCAAGACCAATACTGTGCTCAAGGACACCACAATGAAGTTAGACTTAAATCCAGGACCTTCTGACTGAAAAATTGGCTGAAACTACTACACAAATACTTTAGATGATACTCTTACACACCATAATGGCAATTTTCCATCAACCTCAGCTCATTAAAGGTTTATTAAAGTAATTATTTGGCAAGTATCTCACCTAATTTCATATTTACTCATGTGTAGATTAAAATTTAATCGACAAACTGCCAAGACTCGAATCAGGGTTAAACACAATCAGATGAAAATATACAACTATGCAAAATTATATTACTATAGCATTAGACTGCAAGAATGTCCCTTTTCAAATTAACTTTGCCTCTTACTGTTTTGTCCATTTGCACTTTTATTAGAGCAATTCAAGTAACTTAAGATTATTACATCAAGGCCCCCTGTGCAACTTGAATCTACAGTATTCCATTCAAGTTAGTCTTGTAAGACTTGCCTGTTATGAAAAGGCTTGTAAAATTTTTTCAGGTTAAAGTATCTAGATGTAGTACCAATAAACAAGGTAAAGACTTTTTTTTTAATAAAAGAATAGAGCTGTAGGCTACTTTGGACACAGGTGTCACACGAGCAAAAAATAATCCATAATTATAGCTATTTCTGATGGCATAGAACAGCACACAAGTGTGAAGAAATTGAAGGGGTTTTTTTTTAAGTTCTGGTCTCTTAGGGTACCATACCTGGCATCAGCATATCAGACAATCTTTAGGTCAGTTACTTGCACTGTTCCATATTTTTTCCCCAAACATGCCAAGTTGGACTCAGAAGTACCAATGTGATGTTCCCTTAATAAAATGTTTCAAGGTCTTCTGTCTTTTCTGTAATCCAGTTAAGACCATCTTTCTAATTTTAAACTCATAGGAAAATAAAGCACCACAATTTACATTTGACTTCAAAACAGGATGTAAGCAGATCTCTCACCACTACTCTCCATTAACACTGCAGAATAATTTGCTGTAACTAAAGCTAATTGTCTGAAGTCCTGTCAGGCAGCTGAAAATAATGAGCTTTTTCCATGGAGGAAATACAGTAAAATACTAAGTTTCAATAATGTCCTCATCAGAACAAACATAAAATTCACTTTTACAATACACCACAGATTATAAAATACATAATACAGACATTTTCTAGGGTTTACAGGAGCAGGCAACATGAAGTTAAGGCCCTGACACACACCCTCCTAACTTCTATGAAGGCATCAGAAGAGTCAACTTCAATTTGTTTCATTCATGGTAGAGTCAAAGAAGTAAATCCAGTACTCGATACCACCTGAAGGTTACAGGTGAGAATGTTGTATTGAAAGATTTTATTAGTTTTGTATTATATGCAATTTAGCTTCCCAGTGAAACTGATGAGTTGAGCACATTTGCTTTTTATTAAAAAAAAAATAAAAATTTGTTCAAGCAGGAACTTTTGCTCCAAACACTTATTTTTGTATTGCAACTTTAAAAAAGACAAAAATGTTCAGTTAGCTCATTCTTCTCATACATTCAATAATTTATAATCCTGCAATAGAAGTACTACATTTTGTTATAATGGAGAATCTTCATCCCCTGGAAAGGACTGCAGGAGCTTTGTCAAAAACCTCACATGTAATTGGCTCCAGTTTTAAGAAATCCAAGCACATATTTTACGATTCTATAAAAAATTACTTTTATTCGACAAACGTCACAAAAAACATCTGAAGAAAAGGAACCTAGAACAATTAAGATGAAAAAGGTTAACAAAAATTACTGAGAGAAACAAATACTGGGATAACCATATGTTAGAGAAATATGAAGATGGTAACTCAAAAGTACATCTGAATTTAGGCAAGAAGCTGATGAAACGGACTGCTCCGATTCACCATGTACAGCAGCACAGCTCCAAAGGTGAGTGTTCACGAGGCAGGCAGGCTAGTTGGCGTACTTGTTCCGAATGATTTCCCCTCCTTCTACTTCCACCTGTTCGTACAGCCACTTGCGATCGCAGCGGCACTCCACGCCACACTTGCGCGAGTTGCACTCAGGACACGGGTAGAAGCAACCCATGCAGTCCACATCCAGACAATCGCACATGTCTCGCCCATTAGTGATCAGCAGACCCTGACTGTCGTACACCTTGCTCTTCACACCCATGGAGTGTCTAAAATCAGGGAAAGGAAGCAAAAATTACAGTGGATAAGGATACAGTCTTGTAAAGTGAAGGTATCTGGTTCAAACACGCTGCTGCATTAACACGGAGGAAAGCAGTTTACTGCGAATTATGTCATTGTGTTACTTTTACAGCACTTCACTGCTCCCCTAAACCCCACATGGTAGACCCCCAAGGGATCCATGGATGCCAGGTAAGAACTGCTTATGTAGCTGTATAGAAGAAACTTTGGATGACAGTATCAATTAAGGGGGGGGAAAAAAAAAAAAAAAAAAAATAGAACAAGCTTTAAACAACTAACTGCAAACTGCATTTTGATTTCAAAATTTAACACCCCTACTGAAGCTCCTATCGCTCCCATACATCTTCCTTGTGTCAGAGCAACTGAGAAAAACTCATTGTGAGGCTCCAGTCTTGAACCAGGAGCTAGTTTTGTGTGCTTCAATGCTGTGAGGAAATAAATACCGCATTATGCTATACTGAAGGGGTCAGTTGTTCAGAGCTTCTTGAAAATTTGAGGAACTTTATAACAAAACCTGATGCGCCATTCAGTTCACCACCTCAATGACCACCTCTTAGCAGATAATTCTGTAATTCACCTTGGGCAAAGACAAGTTTGAACACCAAGCTACCTAGTAATTTACTCATCCATCTGTGTCATACAGCAATGTGACTTCTTTTGTGAAAGATTCACTCATCGACAAACCAAATCAAACAGATAAAATCAGTTTCCCATTTTTGCAGGAGCAAACCAAAGTATTTGGAGGACACTCACAGGAAGCAAAGAACCTTCACATATACAGTCATGTGAAAAAGAAAGTACACCCTCTTTGAATTCTATGGTTTTACACATCAGGACATTAAAAAAAAAAAAAAAAAAATCATCTGGTCCTTAGCAGGTCTTAAAATTAGGTAAATACAACCTCATATAAGCAACAACACATGACATATTACATCGTGTTATGATTTAACAAAAATAAAGCCAAAATGGAGAAGTCATGTGTGAAAAACCAAGTGCACCTTATGATTCAATAGCTTGTAGAACCACCTTTAGCAGCAATAACTTGAAGTAATTGTTTTCTGTATGACTAACAGTCATACATTGTTGTGGAGGAATTCTTGCCCACTTTTTTTTTTTTTTTTTTTTACAGCGTTGCTTCAGTTCATTGAGATTTGCAGGCATTTGTTTATGCACAGCACTCTTAAGGTCCCACCACAGCATTTCAATCGGGTTGAGGTATGGACTCTGACTGGGCCATTGCAACACCTTGTTTCGTTTCTTTTTCAGCCATTCAGTTGTAGATTTGCTGGTGTGCTTGGGATTGTTGTCCTGTTGCATGACCAAATTCCGGCCAAGCTTTAGCTGTCGGACAGATGGCCTCATGTTTGACTCTAGAATACTTTGGTATACAGAGGAGTTTATGGTTGACTCATTGACTGCAAGGTGCCCAGGTCCTGTGGCTGCAAAACAAGCCCAAATCATCACCCCTCCACAACCGTGTTTGACAGTTGGTGTGAGGTGTTTGTGCTGATATGCCGTATTTGGTTTTCGCCAAACATGGCGCTGTGCATTATGGCCAAACATCTCCACTTTGGTCTCGTCTGTCCAAAGGACATTGTTCCAGAAGTCTTGTGGTTTGTTCCGATGCAACTTTGCAAACCTAAGCCATGCTGCCATGTTCTTTTGAGAGAGAAGCAGCTTTCTCCTGGCAACCCTTCCAAACAAACCATACTTGTTCAGTCTTTCTCTAATTGTACTGTCATGAACTTTAACATTTAACATGCTAACTGAGGCCTGTAGAGTCTGAGATGTAACTCTTGGGTTTTTTTGCACGGTCTGACCTTGGGGTGAATTTGCTGGGACGTCCACGCCTGGGAAGATTGACAACTGTCTTGAATGTTTTCCACTTGTGAATAATCTTCCTCACTGTAGAATGATGGATTTTAAATTGTTTGGAAATGGCCTTATAACCCTTTCCAGATTGATGGGCAGCAACAATTGCTTCTCTACGATTATTGCTGATATCTTTCCTCCTTGGCATTGTGTTACCACGCACCTGAATGCTCCAGACCAGCAAACTGCCAAAACTTCTGCTTTTATAGAGGTGGTCACACTTTCTGATGATCAGTTAATCAAGGGCATTTGATTAGCAGCACCTGGCTGCTACTTACCCTCTTAATTCCTATGAAAGCAGTAAGGGTGTACTTAGTTTTTCCACACATGGCTTCTCCATTTTGGCTTTAGTTTTGTTAAATAAATCATGACATGGTGAAATATGTATTTTTGTACATCTGAGGTTGTATTTACCTAATTTTCAGACCTGCTAAGGACCAGATGATTTTTTTTTTATTATTATGTCCTGATACGTAAAACCATAGAATTCAAAGAGTGTGTACTTTTTTTCACATGACTGTACAAACTCCAAGCATACAATGCTTAATTCAAACTCTGGTCTAAATCCAGTGTCTCAGAGTTGTGAGTGTAATCTGCTGCACCGTCATGCCCCAATCAAACATTATCACAGAGCTAGTATGCCCTTAACATCATTTTAGAAAATTTAAAAATCTAACCTTTTCCAATGAGAGGTCACGAGAAATCATCTTAAACCACTGTTCATTATGTAGCCTATTTTACAAAGGGGAAAAGTATGGTTTTTCCCTTGTAGTAAAAATTCAGAAACTCCTCGAGTTCCACAAGGATTCGGTTTCAAAAATCCCTACATAAGTGGGATTTTACACGTCAAAATGAATCCCCCTTACCCATTAACGACACCAAACAAGCTATGCACACACGTCTACAGTACTACACAGTACATCCAGGTCAATAAGCCATTTCTGTCAATTTCTTTCATATGAAACATACATAAAGTATCAATGCAGTACACTAGAAGTTAAAAAAAGAAAATATTTTTAGCTGATGCTCACACAGACACTTAAGCTGTACAATTAAAGTGATCATAAATATTAAAATTTACTTGAATTCTGGCTCAAACGTGCACATCTTTAACGTGATCTTCAATCCACATGACTCCACAATGGAATTCAAAGGTGCAGATCCTTGCATGTCTTCTTTGATACACAAAGCATACTTTACAATTATGTTCACAGCTCCAAGACTGGGTCCACGTGCAATCACCAATATAGTTTGAATACTTTCAGACTGTCATTTTCATTTCCAAGTCGATTTTGTGCATTTTGCATCTGATACCCACTTACTGGTACAATTTTCACTTTAAAAATTACAAGGAAAATGTCTCAAAATGAAAAAAAATTACTCTAGCAACTGACCTGTATGCATTGCAAACAGGATACAATCTTTCATCTATGCTGTGAAATTTTTAGATTCTTTGTATGTGTATGTATGTGTATGACAATGATGCAAAGGCAAAAAGCAAAATCTGAACAAGTCTCTAGGCGTATCAGGATCGTCAGCAAACATCGTGCAAGTGAAACCCCAAACACAGTGTGTCCATAATATGGAAATGACCAGTGTCCTACCTGTCAGAGCTCTTTGTAACTCGCCTCTTGTCTCTTCTGTTACTCTCAGAAGAAAAATCTGTTTGGCGCCCTGGGTTGGTGAACTCCAGTGACTTTAAAGCTTTGGCTGCTTTACCCTGAAAAACAATCCAAAACAAGAAATCTGTTACTATAAATGTAATAAGAAAAAAAAGAAAAAACTGGGAAAGAACACACCACTTTGGATAAAGGCAAAGGGGAACTACTTAGCTCACACAAACTGAATTCTATACTCTATACATAACTTGTTCTTGTGAATTGACAAGATGTAAAGATGGAGACTTCAACAAAAATTTGAGTAGCTGATGGTTACAGAAGTGATTTTTTACTCTTGATTGTGTTACACAAATCAATTTACATATAAGCCATTTCGTTAAGGGAAAAATGCAACCGTAGAACCAGACCCGTTTCCTTGCAGGTGTAAACATTCCCCAATAAAACAAGATGAAAAATTTCATTGAACAGAATTTTCAATCCACAATCAATTTTTGTTTACACAAATTTCATTTGCTTTTGATGTTCAGTCCATGCTGTTAATGGGTAAACTGGGCTTACAACTATTTTTGCATTTACTCTGAAATTCTGACTTTGTACCTTGCTAATAAAATACTGAAACTCCACTTTACACTATGCCCAAAGTTACTTAAGTTACCCTAAGTACTCATCCGAGTTGTCCTTCCCCTGCACATACTTCCCTATCCAGCCTGCGCTTCTGGCGGGACTCTGCATCCAGATCAGCATAACCGTTGGCAAGATGCATGCAACGTCCGCACAGCTTCCAGCCGGGCACAAACTGCCGGGCGAACCTCTCAGTCAAGAAGGTGGCCTCGTCCAGGTCAATGGCCCGCAGGCCCTTCCTGATGGCTTTCCTGTGACAGCTGAAGGGATCGCAGCAGACCTTCTGCGTTTCCTCGTAACGCTCCACATAGACACTCTGGTGGTACAGACACACTGTGTCCTGTTCAGTCATCCCCATCAGGCCTGTCCGCAGCTGCAGCAGCAGAGAGTCCCTCTCAGGCATCTCCCCAAGACGCCTCAGTCCAGCTGGCCTGTTGACGGATGTCTTGTGACAGTCTGGTGCCAAGTGCAGGTGCTCCCCAACGGTGCATGGGCTCAGATCCGACATATCCCACACTCTTTGATATAACAAACCACACCGTCGGTGAAATTCAGATTTATTGTATCTCCTAACTCGACTTATCAGATACTTTAGAATAAAAGTCCAGACTGTTCAATCCCACTTCACTCTGACTCGGGACCATACATGCAGCGCCTTGAGTACGTGACAATCATTTTTCCCCCTTCAAAATCACAAACTACCATCCAGCTACAAGCCACTACACGGGTTTTCATTTTAGCCAGGAGTTCAAGACTGAAACTAATAAACTTACTTCAAATAACACGCAATATTATTGCAGCATTCAGCAAAAATAAACAAGGGCAGGCTCTAAACATAGCAACAACCGCACACACAGGCACAGACCAGCTGTGCCTGCACAGCAACACAAAGGATTTACCTTTCCTTCAAAATGAAAACGAACTAACAGAAACTGAAGAAAGTGCTATGATGTGCATAACTTCAAATCTGTTCCTTCAAAAGCCATATTATTCATATTTTTAAGCATCATCAACGCAAGGTCAGCCACTTCATCTGACTTTAACAGTTGTTACAATGGTTATTCCTCCAGGTCAGACTATTTATCCATCAAGGTTTACAGAACAAATATACTTAAGTAGCTTTAAGAGAGGTGCAGAGCAGCTAAACGTGACATTTTATTTTGATGATGCTGTTCGCTTATTCGTACTTTTGAAGGGGGAGAACAAAAAGACAGATGGAAAGTCCCTTTGTCTTATTGTGAGGAGGAAGGAAAACAACAGAGAAGAGTAAACTCGCCGTAAACTTCGACAGTTGCATTCAATATGTTAGTAAAGTATCAACAGATACCTATACAAACGAAAAATATGACTGATAGGCCAGATCTCCGAAGACTTTCCAACTTCTACTCTCTATTTTCACGTTAACAAGCATGATTTACTTAGAAAATACCCGACTACTACCAGTAGGCGAACTTTTCGAACAACGCTGGAGCTAAAATATTTCACACATCATCATGTGCCCGAGTGACTTAACTCACAAACAACTTTAATAGACCAAGTATAAGACTTAGTTTAAAAAACCCAACTCTGAACTCTCACTACGTACACGCAGTAAATTTCCTCCTTGTTTGGCGCTGAGGCGAAAAAGCTGAATTTGACACACCCGTCCCGAGCGCCAGCTTAACCCGAATCCTTGTCGCTTTATTGGCTTATATTAAATACGTTTAAAAGCCATTTTGAGCTAAGGAGACGCTACAGAACTTCGCGACTATTTTTCGGGAAATGTAAATAAAACACACAGACTAAATCTAAAGACTCGCACCACGCCGCCAACAACAACGACAAGCAAACAGACTTCAAACGAGTCAGTTTGGTAAAAAAAACCAACATTTTACGACATTCGCGGGCTCGATTCTGTCATCAGAACAAGTTCTCAGTTCTCTAACTAACTGGCGGCTCGTCTTTTGTTTACCCGATACGACTGTGTCCGTCGTCACAGTACGCAGATATTCGACAGATACACATGAACACGTACTGAGGACGAACGCGTAATTATGCATTTGAATGGAGCACAACAAGTCGAGTACAAACACCAATGAAATATCTGAACAAAGAACGGAACAGTTGCCCAACGTCCCGCTCCCCCCCCCGCAGAAAACCTCTCGCTGAGGCGACTGGCGTTCCTCGTCTGCGCAAAAAGCACCAAGCTACTAGTCTATACAAGTATTAGAAACAGCCGCTGCGCAACTACGAGCCCTACGGACGCGCCTCTGCTCCCTTTCCGGGACTCCAGTCTTGTTATGAATGAGGAGATTATGGCGGCAGCATCTGATACGATGCATGTATGGTTACAGTCTCTCCCGTTAGAGCGCTCGGGAGTTCCGCCACTGATTTCACCCGCTTTACCTCACTATGACAAAACAAAGCGCTCAAGCAACGTGAACAAAGCACTTAAGTCGAAATAAAACACTCCCTGTGGACCTCCGTGGTCGGTGTTTGCGCAATACACTGTGCCAAAATAAATCACTTAAATTAAGAAAATTCATAAAGTTTATACCAAATTAGCAATACGCTAAAAAGTTGAGGGAAATCTGATTAAATGTTTGTGAATGAATGCATTTATTCTTGAGGTGAAGTAACAATTGTTTCCTGGTTCATTGATTGAATGGACAGTAGGCCTACAGTTGTTCATAATATTGAGAGTACTGGATCATTTTTATTTTTATTTTGGATGTTGTGTGGAAAAACCCTTGTTCTCAATTTCGACAGTGGTGTTTTAATCATTATACATACTCTTTCCGCTGTGATTCGCTTCAAACATTTTGGACAAAGAGCATGACAAAAGTCCACGAAGATCACAGCTATGAGCAGGTCCAGTCAAAAGTATATTCGAATTGGTGGGGTCTCTTTGGAAGTGCTCGCCACGTCACAAGTACAGCTTAATCTTTGAATGTTTCACAGAATTAATCATAGCACCTAGGTTTTGTAAACATACAGATGCAACCTACAGGTGAGCTGATGCCTTTATCCAAAAAAAAACTTGAAGCACTTGACTCATTTCCATAGTTGGGGGTTTACCAGAGTAATGCATGGTGAATACATTGCTCAAGGGTGCGGCAGCAGTGGCGAGGACTGCGGCTTCAGCTGGAAACTACCAGCGTACGAACTTTGTGCCTTTAGCACCTGTGCTACAGCAATGGGTGTCCAAAATTTTCAACAGAACTAGGCCACGGATACAAGAGATGGGTTGGCACCATAAAAAGGATGAATCTTCACACACTGAATATCCAGGCATCTCAACTTATCCACGTTAGAAGAGTTTTCATCTATTCTGCTTAGTGGCTCATTTTTTAGACATTCCTTCTGTGAACAGGTCATTGGGCTCATGGTGGTTGTTGCAAATGGAATGTTTCAAATTTATGAATATTGTATATTGTCACTTTTGTACATAAATTACATGAATTGCACAAAAGAATTCACTTTCCTTAACCACTTATCCAAATCAGGGTTGTGAAGGTCTGGAGCAGACCCCAGAACAAGGTGCACCCTAGATGGGACTTCAGCCCATGACAAAGTAGCCACACACACCTTCACACACTACTGGCAATAAATAAGTCAACAGTTAACCTGGAACACATTTCTTTGGACTGTGGGAGGAAACCAGAGGCACCCAGTGGAAACCTGTGCAGACACAGGGAGAACAGGCAAACTTTTAGATAATTATTACATAAAACATATATATTTATTCTTTTGCAGGATGATGTGCGGTGTGAGAATTAGCCCTTAGTGTTGCACGTCCATGTGAGACACTGTATATTACTACATATACATACATACACGAACTTATGCTATTTATTTTCATTACTTGAACCACTCTGAGATGTGCAGCATTTATGAATAAACGCCGTGTTAAATATAAAATATTGATTGAGTAAAAATTAATCTATCTAGCCCTTACAAATTATTGTTGTATGTGATGACTTTCCATTCTTAGTTATTTTAATAATAACACATTGTATTTGTTGAAGGAAATTAATGTTAGAAAAGCAATTTTACAATCATTTACCAATCTGTAGAATAATTTAGAGTGCTACAGCAGGAATTGGATTTAAACTTGAAACCTTAAGTTTACTGTCAAACAGCTCTAAACATTATACCACCTGCAGCAACACAGAACATCCAGAATGTGTTCTTAATATACACTGATGAGAAAGCTTTTTTTTTTTTTTTTTTAAAAAAATCTTAAATTAAAAATTTTTTCTTTTAAAAAAAATTGTAGGAAGGTGATCAGGATTTGTCTATTCCGAGTTTTATACACCTACTTGTGCGATAAACATCGGTGCATAAAGTGTAAAGAAAAACTAAGTTTACTGAAGAATCGCAAGTCTGCAACTATTTCTCTCTTTCTCCTAATGCAATGCACAAATTGTATTTTCTCTGAGATGTACATCACTTTGGAGAAAAGCGTCTTCTAAATGATTAAATGTAAATGTAAATACAACCCGTACTTACAAATCACCCCTTGTACAGCATATTATATTAAAAATTTGACTTGCATACAATGTCGTAATAACAAACGGGCGCTACTTTGCGATGCGCATCAAAACATTGGGACCGAGGAACAAAGTGGGACCGAGGTAGGACAAAGACTTTGTTCTTTTCAGTCGGACCACGTTGCTGTTAACAGTGTCTTGTGTGTCTTACTGTATTTGGCTTTAATTTTTTGGTTTTTACCCTCATAACCATGGCACCAAAGCGTAAATGTGATACAAGTGATAGTGATGCATCAAAGAAAAGGAAAACGATCATGACTTAAACTAAAGCGGAAATAAAAAAGCGATCGGAAAAAGGTGAAACGCCAAGGAACACTGGAAGAGCCAACATTATACACACACACACTCTATTATAGATAATCCAGTAATACTGATCTCTTTATGTCTCTATTATAAATATTGTAGTTACATTTATTATTATTACTGTATTATTATGTTAAAGATGTTTTAGTGTATTTGGATGTGTTTCTTTAATGTTTTTTTTATGCATAGAAAGGCACAATTTATACTTAGACAAACATTTCACTAACTGACGTTAGATACGAACTGCACCTAATTGTTTCGACTTACGTACAAGTTTGACTTAGGAGCGGAACTCGTTTGTAATCCTGCAACTGCCTGTACGGCAAAATTTTAATATGTATGTGTATATGCAGGACAAATGGTGTAGTACACATTTGTCTCTTGTGTTTATGCCTTGTATACATGTACAAACTGGAACATTGTGCGCACTCGCACGTAGGCGCACACACAAACCAAGACCTACCCCTGCTTACTTTTCTGGTAACCATGGCACCCTAAGTCATACACCTAGTTACCATTAACAAACAGTTGCCATGAAACCCCTATTTAAGCCCCTTCTTGATAATGAGAGTGGGTCATCATAGTCCTCCACAATTACCTCCTGGGAAGGTAGTTCTGCACAGTCTGTATCAACCACACCCCCCCCCCCCCCCCCGCTACTAGGTAGTTATCATGAAAGACACCGATGCCCAAAATCACCTGTCGGTACCTAATCCTATGATTCTAAGTTGCCCACTGGCCTGGTACCTCCATGACTGTCCCCGACTTCCTCTCCCGTCCCTCCTATTTGGGACCTCAACTTGGACAGGACAGACTTGCCCGGGTAGTCCCTAGCTGATTTCCAGCGGTGGAGGAACGTGGTATGTGGGATGCGCACACATACACTAAAATTATGGAACATCACACACATATACCAAGACCTACAACTTCTTACCATGCTGGTAACCATGCCACCCTAACACCTAGTTATCGCTAACAAATGCTCAGTTGCCATGACTTTCCTGTTTAAGGCCCTGCTTGAAAGGACTTGTCAGAGCGAGAAAGAGAAAAGGACCAAGATTTTTCTCCATTCCCTTCTTAATTACACCTTGCCAAACCCAAGTTCGGAAATAAAGGCTACTGAATCCAGAAATTCCAAGTCAGCGTTCTCTTGTACTCCAAACCAATACTTTTGTCAGTTTTATACAATACCAACATGAAAAAAGAAAACATGACATTACACAGAAAAATGTTGGAATGAATTTGTAATGAAAATCCTTACCAGATTGGTAGAATTTGTGTCCTTCAGTGTTTGCCTCTTCTCTCTTGCACGTAGCTTGGCTCTGTCTCCCTCCTTCTCCTTTTCTCTCTCTGTCAATCCACTGAAGATCGCTGGGCTCTTATTAGTGTCTTTTGTCAGACACCCTCGGTTCTTTCGCAGTTCAATCTGTAAGGCAAAACAGCAACACGTTTTTGTTAAATGCCATTTCTTCTATTTATTTTGATGCCTTTATCCACCTATTGGTGAAATTCACTTTTGTTGACTCTGAGATACAAAGTTATTTGGAGAAAAGCATCTGTGAAATAAATACAAATGTTGATAAAATGTGTTAATAATGGATACCTGCCGAGAAATGGTTACACAATGTCTCGGAACTGTTCACATACCCCAAGAAAAGCCCGCGTTTATTTATCGATGGCCATGATTTGTGTCACGATTTTTCTTTGTTTAAACATGCGATTTTTGGGTTCAACATCAATAATAAGAAGGAAGAAAGATACTACTTGATTAATCTTGTCTTACTAGTAAAAAAATCTTATTCATAGGAGTGCATTTAAAATCAAAAACTCCCATCAAGCAGTATATCAGTACTATTTTAACCTCTCACCAGGGTCATCACTACTGACTAGTGGGGTGAATTGAGGTTATGATTCTAGGGGCCAAGAGCTTGAGAGACCCCACAAAAATTCCATTAGTACTAATTGGAGGGTGGGGGTGTTTTTTTTCAGGGGCTCATAATTCCCAGCTCTGGCCCCTGCTAAACATTGAGATGTTCTTCAAGGTTTTTCTTATCATCAAGCCCCTCGCATTAGTATTTATCTGGGAATCGTGTTTGTACCGAAAAAATAAAACTAAATAAACAAGGTGTTAGGGGGAAAAAAAAAAAAAAATTATATATATGTATCCCCTTTCGAGGCTCATTTGACTCTTTTCTTCCCCCCCAACTTGTTTTTTTTTTTTTACCTTTGACGTGTCTGGTCCAGCCAGGCTTATGGAAGCTGCAAAGATAGTGGGGACAGCATCCTCCCGGAGGAACTGCCGCCCGTTGTAGTCGCGGAAGCAGTCGGGCTCGAAGTGCTCCGAGCACAGACACGAGTTGGCCGTGGGGACGAAGGACTTGCGCCCGAGGCTCTGCACCCACTGGCTCACGAGCTGCGGCTTGCTGATGGGGAACCTGCGGCACAGACGGCTCCGATCACTCTCGAGCACCACGAGGTCAACACGTCAACACCCGCGAGCGCCGCGTCTGCCTCGCCGGCTGCTGCTGTCAAATGCGCGACGGCCGCGCGCTAGTACTAGTAGTTACCGCCGCGCGAGCCTTCCTCTCCGCGGGCTCGCGGCTTCTGTTCGGCACTCAGCGCGAATTAGTGTCATTGAAAAATAACGAAAAGTGCAGGAAAGGAAGCCGTGCTTCGCATGCATCGGTTGCGACCATAAGACTCGGATTGTCTTTGTTGCGGTTCTCGGATCCCGCAACAATCATGATCATGCCGAGCAAACAAAACACACGTGCGAGTGGGGTCCGTAGTTACCTACAACCACGAGTGGTCGAGCAGGACGGGGCAACGGCGGCACGGCACGGCACGCTGCCCCGATTCCTTTTCAAACAGATGGGCGCTGTGTCGATCTTACCTATAAAATCGAATTTCTGACCCTTTTACGAATCGATTCGTACAACCCATAGCAGAACAGGAAACTGGCATGATTGCAGTTTAATCCCAAATCCGTGATGAAAATCGAGATACTTAAAGCAACATTACAGCTGAGCTAGAAAATGGCATCAGAAGCTACCAGAGGTGATGTAGCTGGAGACCTGGGTTGCCATGACTGTTTTGTACCGTTCCCTGAACGGTGACGTCCACCCAGTTGAGTTTATGCTGCTGTATTTATTGTTCTATGTTTGAAATATGATGAAAGGAGCAGAGGAGTGGGTTCTAAGTTGTCTGAGATGTTTAAGTTCATTACCGAGGTTTACACCAGCAAATCTTACTGTTAGTTTTATGCTACGTAGTTTAATCAGTGTACTGGTTTGTTTTGCATAAAACTCCCCCATAAATGTTCTCCCCCTTTCCCAGTGTTTTTGCTGAATATATACCCCGAGAATTTAACACACAGCTGCTCGCAAAGCCCACCATTTTTGATTCATTTGAACAACCTGGCAACCGCACTGGTGAATGATGGGATGTGTGTAATTCCACAGCTGTAACCAAGAAGTCCCTAGCGTGGGGGTGAGTCATAGCAGCTAAGACAGTGTTTTGGTGAAAAGGATGTCGGGGGTGACCAAACGCTGTAATTTCCCTGCTTCTGTTCTTTTAATAAGTTATGAACTGGAACGTGTTTTCCACGAGACCCATCGCTAGGACAATACGTGTACAGATTAGGCCGGGGGGGGGTTATTCGTCTAAAATTCCTGTAATCAGAATTCAGAAGCTTCCGTTACTGTTTTTGCACATTGATCTGCATCCTTCAAAACAGTAATAGTTCAGATTTTCACTAACTGGCTTACGGTCTTCGGATCTATGATGGTTACTATACCCGAGTGCGCGGACTCTGAGCGTGTTACGACAGTCTTCCCCTCTGGGCGGAGCTACGTGGCGACGCAAAATGCTGCTTACGCCACCGCCGCACGCATTTTGTGACGTCACTCCCAGCAGCTAGTGAGCTGCTTGCGATACCTGCACGAATTAAACAACCAAGGGGAGCACGGAGCGCTCTCGTGTTACGTTTTTTTACAGCCGTCAGATTTCTTTGTTGAGGCCGCGTGTGTGGAATATGCTCCGACGGGCTGACTTCGTTTGACGGGAAGGTCTTCCAAGGTAGTTGTCGCTTGTTACATTGCTAGTTAAGCTATCACTAATCCGAATCCGGCTTCGTGATTAAACTTGTTTGTTGTTGGTGGTGGTGGTGGTGGTGGAAGGAGCGTCCCGGCTGTTCTCCATTACTGAAGTATCGGTGCGGTAACCGTAGCCTCGCCTCGGTGTTAAACGAGCCCGTCGAGTTGCGCAGGGACCGGAGCAGCCCGCGGCCGTGCCGGGAACGATTACCGATGCGATGCTAACTAGGCTAGTCTGTGCTGAACATGTTTTAGGATTTGTGAAGATCAAATGATCTCCATCCGAGTTTCAGATCAGGAGGAAGTGCCTAGTTTTCTTTTTTTTCTTTTTTTTTTTTTTTTTTTGAGGACCATTGGCTCACCGTGAGTGTTTTCAAACGGATCGTAACATGTAATTATTATTATTATTATAATCCCTCGCAATTATTTATTATTATATATTTCTCGCATGTTTTCTATTCCTCCTGCCAAGGACACACATGTGGCACATGGCTGAATGAATGGAAGTATCTCGAAGTCTTAGAATCCTTCATTTAATAGAGAATCGTTACTTTTGATGCCCGGGGGGGGAAAAAAAAAAAAAAAAAATCCAGCATCTTGTTTTTAATTTTACTGAAAGCTGTAGCCCTGCGTGATGGAGGGCTAACTGTGTCCAGAGAAGTGCAGTGAAATACCCACTGGCTGTACCCTCCAGTACCACAGTACGTTTCGCTCCTGTCACTCACCGGTCTCAGCTTTAAAACAGTTGCCCTGTGCCTCAAAGTTATTCCTTAAAAAAACCTTTTGACTATATTTTCTCATTGCACTCACCCGGTAAATGTGGGCCTGTTCGCCGTACAAAGGTGGCTACAATCTTACAGGTTGTATGGCACATTGGACCTGAAGGGGTTACGCCAGGTCACACTTACCCTGCCTCCACATGTGTCCCAGCACTATGCTCCTTCCCCCCCCCCCATCATTGAGGAAACACACCCTTTAACTAATATAGTTGTCTGGAGTTTATTCCATGTTCTCATTAACATAAACACATTTTGATCTCTTTCCTTTGGGAGCTTAAGTTTTATACTTGTTGAACACATGATGATGATGATGATGATGATTTTGGCGTCTAGTCGTCTAGGTGTAACGTTGCGGAAGTCCCGTTTGAGCCCGGGGTTTTTCTGGAGAATCGAGCGTATAGCTACAGTCCCGTCGGTAATATAAGTGTGTAAAGTTTAATGGGTATCTTGTCGTAATTCTCTGTATTTTGAAGAAACTTGCAGAGGCTGTATTCCAGGTGTCATTTTAGCACCTTTATGTGGGATATTTGTATGTTTGACATAATGTACTGACTCTCTTTTTGGGTTTTCAGTCAAATCACAAATGGGGCCCCAAGTTGTCATCCTTTTTTTTTAGATGTCATATTTTCAAATGTTGTTAAAAATCCCTTCTATTTTGTGAATTTGCATCATTTTTTCCCCCCTTTTAATGTCAGTATACTTTTTTTTGCAGAGTTCCACTGTTATTAGGTGCTATCTGGTGTATCACAGAGGAAGTTGTGAATGTTCTTCTGTCTGTCTCTCGCTCTCTGATTGTACAATGAAGCCCTCATGTTATTCCCCAAGGATACAGTTGTTTATGTTTGGCCAAGTGGGAAGTGTTTGTGATTATGCGTAGTAAGGGGTGGTTACCTTGGAAAATAGTGCAGACAGTTGAGCTGGAAGAAGCTTGCAAGGGCCCTGCGGGGGATTTCATAGCGGTGTGAACGACCTGGAGTAACCTCCCCAGCTCCGGAGCTCTCCTCTGCCTTGCTTTCTGCTTTCGTATCCTTGTATTTCTGTCTCTCTCTTTCATCAGAGCTCCACAAATGTGAAGGAGCCTAATTTATAAAACGGAGAGTGGTTGATGGAAACGGTCACTGCATGGCGACGCTCCCGGATCGTTCAGTCCTTTGCGGTTCGCTTTTTGTTTTTAAGAAGGTATGGGCAATGCAGGTAAAGTGATGATTTTATAGAATACAATAATGTAGATCTGAACTCTGCGTAATATGTGGATGCTATACACTGTAAGGTTTTTGTAACACACATGCTTCCCAAGATTTATAAGTAAAATGCCAAAACATAACTTTCTTTGTTTGTTTAAAAAAAAAAGAAGAAAAAAAGTGTACTGAAGTTTGGTAGAACGACTGTGCTGCATCTGCCGTAGTTTGGTTGCTTGGATGAATTTTTTGTATTGTGCATTTTAAAATCTTGTTTTTTTTAATTTTGCCTTAGGACATCGTTAGCTTTTTGTACATACTGGATAATGCCTTCCCTTAGGTGATAAAACACGTACACCTGAAATGTGATTTGGAAAGTTTTTCACGGCAGCTTGGTTCTGTAACGGGGAACATGGAATTTAGCCATTACAAATATCATTTTTTGCCACGCAAGTAGGTGGCGTAATGATTAACACTGTAGGCTTGTAACCTGAAGGTTGTTGGTTCAAATCCCAGGAATGCACCTGTTTACGTTTGCAAAAAAGGACCTTACACTCAGTTGCTCCAGCTGTAATGACAAATTGTCCCTTTGTGCAACGCGCAAGACCGCAATACCACGATCGTTTCACGAAGACTATAAAGAATGCAAAGCATTGATGATCCATTGTAGAGGTGGACACCGCAGGTTGTGTGGAGGGTCAGCATACGGTTATCAAGTTTTTGTACAAAAAAAGGTAACTAGAAATTCAATCATTTGTGTTTGACCTCCACATGAAAACATGTAGAGCACACTTACTTCACACACACTGTGCCAGATTTAAACCCATAGCCAAGGATTGGTTTAGGCATCAGTGCTTTCTACTTTTCCACCATGTCATCCTCATTTAAAGGAGGGGAAAAAACATCTTTCAGTTAAAATGTGTTATATACTTTCTATAGAACCTTTTGATAAAATGACAGTGTCTACTAACATCTCTGGAGCTGAAGTGAGACACGATCTCAACATATCTACACAGTGTGTACAGCAGGGAGCCTCTGCTGCCCATCTGATCCTTACCCAGAACATTGCAGGAAGATTGTTTGGCACTACTTAGGATTCAAGAAGGACCCTTTAACATAATGTTTTTGTATTGTACACAGCCTGCCCACACCTATCAATGGATGGCTGCTCTAGGACAGTAGATTTTTGATTGCCTTGCAATTATTAATTTTTTTAATTTACCTTCACTTGGAAAAGTGTTTATGATAGTGTTGCTTTTATCTGCAGTATCTTTATACAGCAGGGTATTGACAGGAGCAGTTCAAGGTGAGCCTGGTTCAGGAGTACTGCACACAGTGACATCCGAACCAGCAAACTTCAGGTAGTACTAGAAAGCAGCGTGAGCTGCTGTGCTGTACACTGCCACCCTGAGTGGCGGGAAAGACACTTGTCCATTGTCCTATTCCACACAATGATCAGGGCAAATGAGACGATGCAGTGGTAATTTCTCATTAATGCAAATGGCCATATAATCTGCATGTATGGTGACATTTTTTATTATTATTATTCATCTGAACGCAGCTTGATTTGGTAGTATGTGATGAAGAAGCTCAGTGTCTTCTTGCCTTTATTTTGCAGTCTTTAACATGGATTAACATTGAGCTTGCAGGTGATTTAGGGACCTTTGCACGGAGGATCATCGCTGTCTTATACTAATTTTCCGAATGGAGGTCACCGGTTGGCAGATTAGCGTTGTTTGCATTGCGAAACACACAGTTTATTTTCATCAGTTTACCAAGCTGTAGTCTCTAGTGTTCTGTTGTCTTAGCTCAGTTTAAGTAACATGGTTAGTTTGGTTGCCACGTAACACCCCAAATACTAGACCTAATATGGAGAAAGGCATTTATATGTATTTATAAATTTAATTGAAACAAGTGGAACGACTCTCGGCTTGATCGTATGGTTTCAGTAACATATCGAAAAGCGCACTGCCTCCCTTCTGTGTTACATCCTTGTAATGTTTCAACAAACGGAACAGTGTTATAATTTAGTCCGAAAATATTGACTTTCCCCTGTTTTGGACCGAACAGGGTGAAGATTGATTCCGTTATGACAAGCTGCTGTGCAGAAGATGTCCACACTGTCTGCGACTAATATCGCTGATGTTGGTCACGGTAAGCATTTCTTTATTTTTATCAACTCGTTATTGACAGAAATCATAGTTGTTTTATCTTAAAGTAACAGCACAGACTGTTGGAAACCAATAAACAGAGGATATGTTGTGGCAGTTATATATATTTTTTTTTTGTTGAATTACTAGTGAAAACACAATAAAAATATTAACCTTTAATAAGCTGCCAACTTCATCTAAGGCAACAAACATGGCTGCATTTGTACTACAAGTTACTCATAAATGATAAAAGTTGTATAAATTTGATATTGTAAGTGGAACAGTTTAGGATAAGTACATTGCCTCCAAAAGTTACCACCAGTCAAGTTATGAATTTCTGATGATAAAATTTTTCAGTAGAATATTTTTTAAGGTGCATTGTTCTGTATTTTTTTTTTTTCCCAAAACCTGAGTGACATATGTGTACCTTCTGAGCCATTGGCAATAAAGTATATCCAAGGAGAGTAAGACTGTGGTATTCCTAAGTTGCTTTACTTCCACAGTTTGTACAGCTTGTATATTGCTGTTGTGAGTGTAGATTATTCTAACAGTGCTAGTAAGAAGCCTGGCGTTACCATGGTAACGAAAGTGGTGATAAAAAGCGAAGTTGAACATAGCATGTTCTTATAGGATATGTATAGGTTAAATATATATGTGTGTATCGGTTAACAAGCTGGAATTCGTAGAAATTGCATAATTGTGTTTATTAAATGTGTTATACGTGAAATATAGGTCTTATAGGGGCGGCAGGTAGCATAGTGGTTAGAGCAGCCTCTTTTGGATTTTGAGGTTACGGATTTGAGTCCCACCTCTTGCTGTAGTACCCTTCAACAAGAAACTTGCCCTGGAATAGCTCCAATAAAAATTGGACAGCTGTGTAAACGGGCAAATAATTGTTGGTAGGTTAATGTAACTCACTTTGGACAAAAGTGTCAGCTAGATTTGTGTATTTAAATAACTTTTTGCTCATTTCCATGCGTGATGTGCAGCTAGAAATAGGGAGCGGTAAAGGCACTGGTGTGACATTTCTATAGAACAGTTTTGCAGAACAGTCTGAGTAAAATATACAGTAATAGCCGGTCTCTCTTACGAAAGGAATTCTGTGTTGGTAAAGACATAATGAGTTGTAATGGCTGTGTGTGTAGTTGTGGGGGCGACTACTCCTGTTCTGTTTTTTTGGATCGACGGTGTGTGTTCTTGATTGATTTTTGTTGTGGAAAGTTTGTTTACTAGAGGCAACATGTCTTAGTATGTTTGTTTGCAGGGGTTAGGGTCCCTATTTTGGCAGAAATGGGAAAAATCACAGATTTTCTTTTTTCAGTTTAAGGTTGGGGGGGCACGGTGGCGCAGTGAGTTGGACCGGGTCCTGCTCTCCGGTGGGTCTGGGGTTCAAGTCCCGCTTGGGGTGCCTTACTATGGACTGGCATCTCGTCCTGGGTGTGTCCCCTCCCCCTCCAGCCCTACGCCCCGAGTTGCCGGATTCGGCTCCCCGCAACCCCGTATGGGACAAGCGGTTCAGAAAGTGTGTGTGTGAGTTTAAGGTTGGAGTTTAGTGCAGCGTATAATACAACTGTCTGTGGACTGGTTTCTCTGTTCTGACCACAGGGTCTGACTACTGCTTGGTATACCAGTTATTTTATTTATTCATTTAGTAGATGCTTTTCTCCAATACGATGTACATCTCACAGTTATTGACACACATCTATTGACATACAGACTGCAACAACTGACAATACTAAGAAGGTGTGCGGTCAAAGAGTTGCAGCGGGTTGCATCTTATCCCGACTGATGCGTTCATTGAAACAGCATTGCTGGAAAGTCTTGAATTTTTATGCACAGATTTATTTTTTTTTACTTTTACATTTAAATTTATTCATTTAGCAGAAACTTTTCTTCAAAGCAACGTGCATCTCAGAAATACAATTTGTGCATGACATTAGGAGAAAGAGACAGTTTCAGATGTGTGATTCTTGAGTAAACTTTAGTTTGTTTCTTTCCACTTCATGCACCGATGTTCATCGCACGAGTAGGTGCACAAAACTCAGGATGGACAATTCCTGATCACCTTCGTACATCCCCCCCCTCCCAAAGTATACAAACATTTACATACAGTACAGGGGCGGCTGTGTAAAGCCTCATCTGGGCATGATCACAAAGTTACAGTGCATGAACATTTACACCATGCATGAGCTTCAGAGATGTTGGGCGAAGTGAGCCCTGAAAAGATGAGTTTCCATACCGTTCTTGAATGTAGACAAGAGTTTCAGCAGTTCTGAATGAGAGAAAGTTTATTTTCACTTCAATCATGAGTTTTCCCTTTCCCCTGCTTCCTTTTCCTTATTAATTGCACAACAGATTTACATAGCGCTGCTTATCCCTGACTGACGTCCAGGTCACAGGCCAGCCAGTCCAGATGGGGGCTGTTGGTCAGACCCTGGGCCATGTTAAACAGAACCGAGTCTTGAGTTTTTTCGCCTTGCGATGCATGTGAGCAAAAGCATTGCAGTTCACACCTGTAAAGGGTGAATGTCAGCATATTCAATGAACTAAATACATGTTTAATTCGCTGTCACAGGGGGCTGTTGACAGTGCTGTATGCTCTCTGATAACGTTCCCCACCTTTGGTCATGAGAATATTTGTAAGAATTGCATGGTAGCAAGAACTTATGGCACAAAGTTCGCTTGTATTTAACCTTTGCCCCTCCACATATCGCCTGGCATTTCAGTGGGTATGTGCCATTTGTGGCCTTTTGTATGGTTATGCAATATTATCTGTATTGCGATAATATTTATTTACGGGTTTTCCATATACCAGATTTTGTGTTTTTGTTAAGCGGTAATGCAAAACATCCAAGTTGTGTATTTAGTTATAGTGGATGAAACATGATAATGTAAGGTTTAAAAAAAAAAAAAAAAAAAGCGGGCCTCGTGATGTCTGACACTGAATAATTCCAGCTGTACTGCGTGTAAAGATCTGAGTGTAGCACATGATCCTGTATTTTTGCTAATGCTCCATCAGTGTGTTGTAAGGAAGGGACATTGTCAGTGGTGGATTCTGTATAATTTGTTGCATGCTAACTGCAAATATTTCTTGTACGGTGGGTTTATTCTGGTTCTCGGGCACTGCTGTATAAAGAACAGTTTGATACTTCCTATTATTGAGACATTTAAATTTGTAGCAGGACAGTACAGAATTTGGTCATAGCAACATAGACAAAAGCAGGGTATGGAAAAAGGGACGAGTGGTTTCTGTGTGTGTGTGTGTGTGTGTGTGTGTGTGTGTGTGTGTGTGTGTGTGTGTGTGTGTGAGCACGCGCTTGGTTTGTGTTACAGTTATTCATCTTGGAAAATTTCAAAGGTACAAACATTTCAAAGTTTATTTTTTTATTATTTTGTTCTCTAATATATTGTTTATAATTTCTCAAAGCATAAAAGACCTGAATTGTTGCTATAAGCAGTGGGTGGGGGTGGGGGGGGGGGGGATTTACAAAACAAACTCAGAATAGAAACTTAAAATCTGCGGGGGGGGGGGGGCATGGAGTTTCTCACCACCTTCTCTGCTTGTTTATTTAAATGTATTATTGTTATATCCAGAAACTACTCGGTGAATAAACAGGTGTTTCTTTTGTTACCCTCTTTTTGACTGCAAGCTTAAATAAACCGGATGCTGACAAACATGTTTGTGATCAGTCATTTCTTCTGGCCAGTTTATAAAGTCCCGCATGAGACATGCGGTCGGCATTTAAAGTGAAACTTTTTTTTTTTTTTTTTTTTTTTTAATACGTTCTCCCCCTGGGATCTTCCTATACATTCCAGGTTACTCTCTCTGTTCCCTGCTGGGGATTGATGGAGGAAGACAGCACAGTGTACCGCGTGTAACACAGAACATGCACTGAATATGAAGTTGTGGAGATAAGTTATTGCTTATTATATATACATACATTTTGGTTTGTTTTGTCAAGAGGCTGGATGCAGAAAGCGTCAATGGGGGCGATACTCCCAGTGTTCACATCAGTGTCAAGCCCAAAATTTACCCATGCAGGAGTTTTTAATACTGGCCAAACCCCGATATCAGGTACAGTCATAACTTTTTGTTTAGACCTTAATACCAGTGATGATGATCTCAACCTAGATTTTGCGCATCTTGAATTGTTGTGTGGCAGTGTATCGTATGGCTGAAGTAGTGTTTTTAGATGTTTTTTGAAGACCCACCCTTGATCACAACGAGCAAAACACAGCTCCCATAGGCTGAATGCCAGCTTCTCCCAGCTGAGAAGAATATGTAATGTAAATATGGTTACTCTGAGGCCCCTTGGGGGGCCCTGTGAACCTGGTGGTCTCGTGAAGCTCCTCCTGAGGGAGGAGGTTGGCGAAGAGTTTGCTAGCAGGACACTGGGCACATTGCTGAGAACTGAGGTGCTGGGGAGATCAGACCGCTGGGAAATGTCCTGCCTTCCACACAACAGGGTTGTCTGCAGACTTTGGTCCTATTTGGGCACTTGTTTCTTTATGAGCAGTAAATTAAAATTGGCAACATGGCTGTTCATACTCTGATCCAAAATGGATCTGTGGTGCAGACTTTCTCCTCTGCAATTAAAGTGATTATTAGATGCAGTGATGGGAGTTGAGCGTGTTTACTGGCAGCATTGCGTCATTCCAGGAACTTGGCAGATGACCCAGTGAGACGTGGATGAAACCTGACCAGCATGAAGTAAGCTGCTTGAGGGCCTAAATTGTAGGAGGATTCATGAGGTACTCCCTGGAGTGTGCCACATATCCCATGGTCCAAAAGCACTGCTTCTAGGGAGGTGATGGTGACTCAGCATTTCTCGGTTGAGTCTCCTATAGGAGGATCCGATGGGCCCAAGTTCCTCTTGTCTTTTTGTCTTCCTGTTTGGGTGCGGGAGGATTCTCTAACAAGGTGGTCTGATTTCTCATCTTTGGTGTTCTCTGTTCCTTCCTGCGGTGGTAGGCAGAACAGACCTTTGAGGAGTATTGTGTAAATCTAGGTTCTTCTGAAAGAGCAAGATGTAATCCTGAGTTTTGTGCTGGCTCCAGTATGGTGCAATGACCTCCCTCTCTCACTCAGAACTGCTGAATCTCTCACAAACATTGAAGAAGGGTCTCAGAACACATCTTTTGGGCTCATTTCTTGGCCCCAATGTCCTGTGTGCCCATAAATATGTACTATGTTATATTTTAAAATTTTTTTTTTTTTTTTTTTTTAAAAACATATGCAGCTACTTGTCTAATGCCTGCTGGTTTATACAGTGGTATGAGACAAATTGACAGTACTTCAAGAATCATGCCTGCATCTAGGTCTCTTCTATAGGTGTAATGTGCCTTTTGTGTTCTCTGAGAAGTGCATTGCTTTGGAGAAAAGCTTCTGGTAAATGAATAGATGAGAGTGATGTGTTTCTGCATTATATGTAGTATAGTCAGTAAGTGTAAGACTGGTCACTGTGTGGCACTGCTGTGGTTACATGTAATCTGTGCATGGTAGAATTTATTGACCACCACCGTGTTTGTGTATATTCTGTCTGTGGTGTGGTTTGTGTAAAATGTTTCCGACTGTGATTTGTATGTGTGCACGTTACAGGTGGGAGTAAAGCGTTTGATGCAAGTCGAGGCGACTCCAGTGCGGAGGAAGCGCACGACCATGTTGTCAGGGTGGTGAAGGGTAATCGCGATGGATCTTTGCCTCTCCCCGACCCAGCCGATTTCCCTGCCTCGCAGAATGGCACTTCAGCAGGCTCCCAGGGACCTCCAGATGACTCCAGAGGGCCAGAGCTGAGCTCTCCTCTCTCTGTGGAGTCTGTCAATGTCAAGCTTGACCCTGCAAGTGACATGCTCACCTCTGATACAGGTACTGGTTATTTTCAAAAAATTTTAGCAAAAATTTGAGTCCATCCATCCAAGTAACTGCAGGTTTGCAGTGATCCAGGGCCTGTCCTGGAAGTTTAGGACTTGAGGCAGGGTACACTCTGACGGTTCACTGCTGGGCCACTGTATACTTTCACTCATATATGCACATGCTAAGGGCATTTTAGATTTGCCACCCTATAATACAATACAATACAGCTCAATGAAAAATGAAACATACTCTAATAAAGCCTCTTTTTGCCAGAAGCCTTATTATGACTGTTGCAGGATACAATTAAGGAGCAAACTAAATAAATATGACCAATGAAAATACAAACTCATTTAAACCCCAGTAGGATTATGTCACTACTTTCCTTAAACTTAAGGTGCAGTATTCATTAATGAGTGGTATGTAAAATTTCTTGAGCTAAATATGTGCTTACTCATGTGTAGAATAACTCCTCATTTGGCTAAATGAGCTCAGTTTGTGGTTTCGGGAGCGCCCCATTCTTATTTCATGGGTTACATTCAAAGTCCTCCCAAGACAGCCTTCTTTAAACACCATCTGTTCAGAATGTGACTCGCATCACTTGTCTCCCAACCAGCATGTATAAAGCAGCCTGCACAGTAATTTGACATTGCAGTATACTACTTTTAGGCTTGGAATTGCTGCTTTATTGCTGTTATCACAGTCAGTTTTACTGTGATATGGGTTGCTTGATTTTGATGGGTGATGAATATACGGAAAAGCACAATTTCCATAATGCAGACTTTAGGAATGAAGCAGTCCCATTTGCAAAATTCAAACTGGCACCATGTGTTTTTTTCCCACATTTGGCATTTAATTTTATTGAATGTATTACTTAGCCAAAATGATGAGCGTAAAGAAGTGTTATGATGTCCAAGTGGAGATCCTGAAAAATGGGCTGTAAGGCTGGAATAGAAGTGGGATGTTATAAACCAGGTAGTTTAGTGGTTTACCACTGTTTTTGGACTCATCAGTTGCAGGTTTATGTCCCTTAACCTTAAGCAAAGTACTCACCCTGATTTGCTCTGGTAAAAGCAAATTGTGGAATGTGACGACAAAACTACTCCAGAATTATCCAAATTTCTCCTGTTGTTGATGTAATGCACTCATTGTATTTTTCTTTTGAGATGTACGTCACTTTGGAGGAAAGCATCTGCTAAATGAATAAATGTAAATGAAAAAAATTGTGCAGCTGTATATAAATGGGTGACTAATTGGTAGCCTAACATTGTAAATGACTTTGGATTAAAGCATCAGGGAAATGAATAAATGTAAACCTAGATTGTACTTCCCAAAAGGGTGGCAGTTACTCCTCTGTCCTGACTTAATGTGCTCAGTGTCAGTAAGTTCAAGCATATTATTTATTTTGTGAAAGTTTGTGTGTATTACATTAAGTTGGCTACTCACTGTATTTAAGATTCTCTCTTATTCCAGTCATTGTTTTTATTGTAGCGTTATTGTAGTATCGAGTTTTATTTGTTTTTTAGTTGAAAGAAGCACTTGGTATGCCAGCAAAAAAAAAGTGACTATAGGGAATAATAGTGAATATAGAAGTAAAGTGCAAATGTGTGACTGCTTTATTAAAGGCTGTTCATTTGTATAAACTGAGAACAAGGACAGAATTACTGTCAAAACATTGTTTAAAATTTTAATTTCTCTAGTGTAGAACTCTGATTTATTTTTATCAGTGAAATAAGTAGCATATTGGGAACAAATACATTTTTTGAACATTGATATGAGTCATAAATCTGAACTAATACAATCTTTCATTGCTGAAATCTCCTCCCAAATTTTAACTTGCAACATTCTCGGAACAACGGGCCTAACTCGGTAAGAAATGGTAAAGGAACGTTCCACCTCTTTACCACATCTCTGCAGAGAACCAGCCAGTGAAGCGCAAGAAGGGGCCGGCCCCCAAGATGCTGGGAAACGAGGTGTGCAGCGTGTGCGGCGACAAGGCCTCGGGCTTCCACTACAACGTGCTGAGCTGCGAGGGCTGCAAGGGCTTCTTCCGCCGCAGCGTCATCAAGAGTGCCCAGTACTCCTGCAAGAACAGCGGCAAATGCGAAATGGACATGTACATGCGGCGCAAGTGCCAGGAGTGCCGCCTGCGCAAGTGTCGGGAGGCAGGCATGCTTGAGCAGTGTGAGTAGCAATTGGCTAAGGTGCTACGGGCTATGTTTAGTGACGTATTTGGCCACACCAGTAAGGGTTGTGCTTAATTGGAGCAGCGTGGGTTGTGATTGGATGACACAGCGGGCTGTAATTAGCTGGAGCAAAGTGAACTGTGATTGGCTAAGATGGAGTGAAGTGAGTTGATTGGCTGAGGATACTTGTGCTATAATTAGCTGGATCAAAGTGAGTTGTGATTGGCTATGGCAGTGTAAACTTTTACTGGCTAGGACAGATGGAGTTGTGCTTGAAGGCAAGAACAGAGTTCCTTTTGTGGATGATAACTTTTGTGGTTTCCTCACATTAGAACAGATACTGTTCTGTCACTTCTTCTTTATTTTCTCTACTTTTTCCAGTGTATTTCTCCTCCTCTGTTTGCTGCAAGCTGTGTACAGTTCTTATTTTCTTAAACCTTTTTCACTGCCAAAATAACACACAACGTCCTGGCTTTTTTTTCTTACAAATCTGACGTTCTTTCTGAAGGATACTGTTTATGTACCGATGCCTTTCTCAATGGAGTATGATATGCAAAGAATATGCAAAATCAAAGGTTGTCATGAAATTCACTAAACCAGAGGAAGTAATTCTTTCACTGGACTTTACTGTTGCCCTGCTCTTATTCATATGGAACACTCTTACATATGTTGAGAATGGGGAAACGTGCAGAAGGATAAGTTGGCGTGGTCACAAAGAGCTTGTTGTATCCACGTAGGTGTCCTCTCTGAGGAGCAGATCCGGCTAAAGAAGATGAAGAAACAGCAGGAAGATGAGACCACGCGTGCATCTGCAGCTCCGCCGAACCCCAGCCCAGCAGCTGATATGCCTGAGCTGGCACCTGAGCAGCTGGAGATGATCGAGAAGCTGGTGGCCATGCAGAAGCAGTGCAATAAGAGGTCCTTCCTTGACCGACCAAAAGTCACCGTGAGTACTGGGGAGGCCTGGGTTTTATTTAAGCTAGATAATTATACCGAAGCAGTTCTGCTGCACATAATAATATGTATGTTTTTAATTCATGAGTTCAACTGAACATCTGTACAATTTTCATTCATCAGTTAAATTTTAAGTGCATAGTTTAAGCTCACAGCTGTAGGTCCCATCCTGGTTATGTTTACATTTTAAACCACTGTGCATTTTGTATCATGCACATCTTGAAATGGGGAGCTTTATAAACGAGATCCAGTGCCATTCTGTGATGTCTCCTTCCTGTTTGATGTCCTGTGTGTGGTCTCTTCTACCCTATCCTCACCCCTGCAGCCGTGGCCCCAGAGCCAGGACCCTTTGAATCGTGAGGTTCGCCAGCAACGTTTTGCCCACTTCACTGAGCTGGCCATCATGTCTGTACAGGAGATTGTGGACTTCGCTAAGCAGCTCCCAGGTTTCTTAGAGCTGACCCGAGAGGACCAGATTGCCTTGCTCAAGACCTCCACCATTGAGGTGAGCCCTGCTTTCTGTCTTGTCTCAGGAGGGATAAAAACATGAATAGAGGTGTTTCCCAACAAGCATATTCTAACAGAGAAAATACAGGTTTACTCTTTCTGACCATAGCAAATTAAAATGAGTTGTCTTTTTATATTGTTTGAAACCTTTAGAAGCTAAACAAGCACTCAGACACTGCTAGAGTAAGTTCTAATTTTCCTTTTACTTGTCCTATTTGAATGGACTCCTGAAGGTCACTTACACTGGTATTTAAGGTGTCGTTCAGCTGCTATTTAAAAGGAGGAAGTAAAGCTGCCAATTAGATCCATCAACTCCTGTAACTGGCTGCCACTGATGAACAACAACTCAGTGAGCTTTCCTCTACATCTGTATTAGCTCTATTAAACATTTGGAGCAAGACCGTGTTCTCTGACATTCCCTTAGATAGGCGGTTAGGGAAGTGTATACATGTACAGATGATTAACCCTGACATGAAGTGTGTTTTGCAGCTCATTTTTCTCCCCTTCATTTTCCAGCTATGTTCCACTTCATAAAATTTTAATTGTGCATTTGTTTTGCACATTTCCAAATTAATATCATTCTTTCCTAGATTATGCTGCTAGAAACATCAAGAAGATATGACCCTGCCATAGAGAGTATCACGTTTTTGAAGGACTTCAGTTACAACAAGGAGGACTTTGCAAAAGCAGGTACTGCAGTTCTTACTTTGAAAGTGTTAATATAAAACTCTGAGGCAGTGCAATTTTAATTGACAGCAATTGGCAGGATATAAATATATTCAGTGTACAGCCAGCCTTTTATTTGTATTATGCTTCTGATCCTTTATTCAGTGCTGTGTCATTGTGTGGGAAGAGCACTCTATATTGAATACTAGTTACAGAACTAGAAATATACTTTCTTCAGTTTGTAGATTTTTTTTTTTTTTTTTTCCCCCCCCTCTCCCTGTTCTGTTATGTAGGGCTTCAGTTTGAATTCATCAACCCCATCTTTGAGTTCTCCAAAGGCATGAATGACCTACACTTGGATGAGGCAGAGTACGCCCTCCTCATTGCCATCAACATCTTTTCAGCAGGTGGGATTCTAGTTCCTGGGGCTAGCCTTCAATGCATTCAATGTAAATGGACTGCTAAGGGTCCCTCAGCATCCAGTCATGTCACACAGAGGCCTATAACCATCCCTACCATATCAAGCAGTCACAGCTTTCTCATTGGAATTTTTTCTGAATGGTAATGGTCTACTTTCTTACTTTCTGGGTAATGACCTTATCTTTGTGTTCTGTAGATCGGCCCAACGTTCAAGACCATGATTTAGTGGAAAGGCTGCAGCAGCCATATGTAGATGCTCTTCATTCTTACATCAGGATCAAGAGACCAAATGTAAGTAGCAGAAAATTTGAAGACATTGCGAGTCGATGTTAGGTGTGTCCTGATATCAGCATATGATAAAATTAGTGGTATTTCCAGTTTCCACACAATCATTTCATGTTGTTTTTTTAAATATCAAGCTCTCTTCTTGGAAAATTAGTTGAAATTAAAAAAGTTGACCTTATTAGGAAGTGGTGACCACTGTGTTTCTGGGTTGTCTACAGGACCACCTGATGTTCCCACGTATGCTGATGAAGCTGGTGAGTCTGCGGACCCTCAGCAGTGTGCACTCCGAGCAAGTCTTCGCCCTTCGCCTTCAGGACAAGAAGCTCCCGCCTCTGCTGTCTGAGATTTGGGATGTCCATGAGTGACCCGACTACCTTGCAGGACCTCACATCAGCTCCCTTTCCCCTTCCAAAAAGTAACATTTTAGCAGCCAGCCCCATGTCCCCAGTCTTGAAGAAAACCCAGAGGGCATTAGTGGATAGGATGTCTCATCAAGGGTGGGGGCATGAAGCCCTATTTTTTTTTTTTTTTTTTTTTTTGCCGCAAACCCTGGGTTTACCTCTGTAGAAGGATCTAGTTGGCTTTGAATGACACAAGGTCAAGCTACATTGAACTTCCTTACTGATGAAAACAAGACCTTACAACTTTTTCTTATATATATATAAGCTGACTTTTCTTCCTCTCAGCCTCATGATCTTTACGTTTGCACCTTCTGCCATGCTTTGATCTGTCTACTGGCTTCAAGGGGTCATTTTTTCCACTTGTTTCTCGTTGTTGAGCTCAAGGTTGAACAGAGACCACCTTGTCTGGTCCTCAGACTCCCCCTTGGCACAACCCATGCAGAGTGAATTCATTGGCTTGTCGTGTTTAATAACTGCACTTTTACTTTATTGATTATCTGACCCTTAAACTGGCCTCACTATTAAAATGACTAAAAGGCTTATAGCAGCCCTTTGTCACAGCTCTTCTAGATGGACAGGGCAGTAAGGATATGCTACTTAACTTTTTTTTTTTTTTTTTTTTTTTGGTATGGCTAGGCCTTAACTACATATAAGCCATTTAATCTGAGCCAGAACATAACACAAAGGTATACTTCAACTATAGCCAAGCATACACATCAGTAAGTGCATACTTGGATACACAGTACAATGCAACCTTTTTTTAAATTTAGAGGAGAAAATGTTTTGCTTTATTTTGTACCTGAGATATACATTTACATTTATTCATTCAGCAGATGCTTTTCTCCAAAGAGAAAAATACAAGGAGTGCATTACATGAAAAGGACAGCAAGACAGCAAAGATTTATTTCAAGAAAACTTGTGTCATAAGCTGTGTAAAACAAATCCTTTCAAGATACTTGATTTAAGAGATCTAAAAATTAGGCTTAGTGTCATGGGACAGCTGGTAGCATAGTGGTTAGAGCTGCTGCCTTGGGACCCAAAGGTTGCAGGTTTGAATCTCACATCTGGCTGTAGTACCCTTGAGAAAAGTATTTACTCTAAATTGCTTCAGTAAAATTACCTAGCTGTATTAATTGTGAAGTATCTTAACATTGTAAATTGCTTTGGAGAAAAGTGTCAGCTAAGTAAATGTATGGCTTAACTCACCAAAGAATGTAAGCTCCATTGAATAAGGAAAGCAGATTTTAAGGTGTTCTCAGTCCAATCCCTTTGTTTTATACATGGTTGATCGATGTGGGTGTTTTCTGTGGACCTCGAGGCACAGGACTCAAAGCCAAGGATGTTACACCCTGGATGGGATGCCAGTCCATTGCAAGACAGCCAGTCATGCAGTCACACATTCTGCTACGGGCAGTTTAGAGGCAACAGTTACCTAAAAGACATGTGTTTAGACTGGGAGAGGAAACCAGAGCACCTGGATAATGCACTCAGTTGCTTTTATAATCCTCTTTTAAGATGTATAATTACATGTTGAACTATTGTACCCCTCCATAGAGTGAAGCTTTGTTTTCAAGTGCCCTTGAAGACTGGCTGTACAGGATGTCTTGATGAAAGTCATTGCATTGTACTGTACATCTTGACCAAGACAAGGGATAAAAAAGAAATGTACTCAAGCAAGAGAATTGAAACACCCATCAAAGTGCTAAAGTACAACTTGTAAATAGATTGATTTATAGAAGGAAACATGACTGAATTCACTTAAGTCTTGGAGCGGTTTCATAGATTATGCAGAAAGCTTTCCTCCAGTTTTCTGTGGACAGGTACACACTTGCTTTCTTGTCCCTAGGCAATTATCTGTCTGTTTACTAATATGATTTTCATCCAACATCGAGGATAGCGACTGGCTACCAACACCAGACACCGAGGACAGCATTGTCTAAAAAGTATCTGCAAAGGGTTCTTAAGTGGGATAGTCACCAGAAAGACATGTCCATATTTTTTTGGTTTAACCTATAGTGAAATCTTGAGTTCTAACCTCCATGTAGCTGCTGAGTGTTAGCCTTCTGGTCAAGTAGCTTGGCTTTAAATTCTGGGCCTAAAATTCCTTACCATGGTTCTGTTGTGATATTGTGACAATTTACCCTTGTTAAAATATTGTAAAATAAAATGTTTTAAATAAAGCTAATATTAACTTCATTAGTTTAGTATAACTGCATTTCTGACAGAATTGTTGGCAAATGCATTTTTGTTTGATCAGTTTTTGTAGCTGTTATGTATTTTTATACATCTAAGTTTTTTAAGTCCTAGCAAAAGAGAAAATCACAACGAATATAAAAATGAAGATTTATTTATATTAGTATTTTGTTCTTCTGATATGTAAAACCACCCTGATAGATCCAGATGTCTATAATTAAATAGCTGGTAGACAAGTCTTAATGTAATACACCCCAGAAGGGGAATGTATTTATTTGATACATTGTTAAATTTTTTTTTTTTTTTTAAGGTTGCTGTTAAGGCTGTACCCATTCCTGAAAATATGGAAATGCTTTTGTGATTATAGTTGGTTCCATACAGTAGAAATGATCCTGGGGTTACCCAGCTTCTCTTTATACTGCCATTGTTAATTTAATATTAATTCATTTTTACAGCCTTTGCTGGGCTTCTAAAGCAGGATTTCCCAAATTCTGGTTCAGAGGCCCAGTTTTTACTGGTTTATGTTTGTAATGAAGTCATAATTTTGGTTGATTGTAATGTTAATTGAGTTCTGGTCGTGATTGGATACAGCTCCAACATTCCTGTCAATCTTTGTGACAAATTGGTGTGTTTATATTAACAAATATAATTTATTTATAGATTGAGGTGACAACTTGATTATTGGCACGAATGGAAAAAAAAAAAAAAACACATCCATTTATACACTTGGGTTTATATTTAATGACCCCACATTTTCTATATGTTTGTTTAAAGAATCAGTCAAGTCCACACAATAAAATGGTTGGAACATACAGCATTTTTTTTAGTGTTGGTCACTGTATTTCGGATTAAGAAATGCTGATATATGGGGTATATTTAAACGGAAAAGAAAACATCTTGTCAGCCTTAATTTGTTTTTCATTCTGTTTTATTTGTACGTCAAAAAATTCAATAAAGCTATATTGTTAGCCCCAGCTATGTACTGTATGCTTGTTTTGGGAGTGGTGTAAAATAAAATCCTCAGTCTTGTTCAAGTGGGATATTATGCTTCGGTGTGTTTTGCTCTTCATTCCAGTGATCTTGAAGTGACAGACTATTTAGGTTCATAAATTAAAAAAAAAAAAAAAATTTATTCGGTCTTCTGTTTTGACATACTGTTATTTAAACATTCACTTAATTCTAATCTGTTTTGTTTCAATTAAAGCATGACATCCATTGCAGTTTGTCAGCCCACCCAGTGTAAACTATCAATTGAATTCTTACCTCATTTACTACTACCACCTTTCCAATGCATAATACAGAAGGAGCAGGCAATTCCAGAGGAAGTGTCAGGGCTGATTACAAAGAATGAAATAAAATTAACGGGGAGCAGCCAGGATTGTTGATAGCGCTGATTCAACATTCTAAAAGCTCGGGGGTTGAAACCATTCCTGCTATAGTACCATTGATTAAGGTACTATACTTGAACTGATAACACCACATTTACATTTCTTCATTGAGCTGATTTTTTTTTGGTTTTCCAAAGCAACTTACAATGTTAAGGTATTTACAGTTATTTACCCATTTAAACAGCTGTGTAATTTTAGGGTAAGGACCTTGCTCAGGAGTACTACAACTGGAGGTGGGCATCATACCTGAGACCTTTGCTTCCAACGGCAGTAGCTGTAACCACTACACTACCAACTGCCCTATACTAATAACATCCTGTTGTATAAATGAGTAAATCAAGGTCACAATGAGCAAAGTAAACGTTGACAGTAAGAATAAGTAAGTGTACTGCGCTGAGAGAACATGCATTCTCACAGTGTTCCTCTAGAGGGCGCAATGACTCACAACTGGCCTTATTCGTTGTTTCTCTGCATCTCCATTACAACGGACGGGTCCAACACATTTAATGTACAGAGCAACAGCCAGGCCGTGGAACCCAGCGAAAGTTTGACCGGCGGTGGCGCATCTGTGGAGTGAGATCGCGCAGACAGTTAGCTAGCGCTCAACATCACGGCCTGGCCACTCCACTGGTTAATACCACCATGCCTGGGACGTCGTTACTACTGCACAGCCGGGCTGAACTGTAGTAACAAGTAGTAATACTGCCAACTTTACGACGCAGTCTCAGTGAGCTCGTCAGCAGTGCTGTGGAGTAGACAAAAAAAAAAAAAAAAAAAAAAGGCCCGCCGCGCATCCGCAGGGTGTTGAGGTCGAGTCCCGCTCCGAGCGCCGCGAACCTCTGGGATGTACTATTACTGCACACAGACGAGGGAGAGCGATCGTTCGGCCAAAAACTGTGAAACGAAATGACGACTCCAGACAAACACCGGGCCGCATTTTTATATTTATTCTTGAGAAACGGGATAAATATTTCGTATCGGTAATTCCCGCTGCTAAGCGACCCGCGTTGCAAGTAATCGTTACATTTTCGTCGTGGGTTAACGACACGCAAACCGTGGTGGAGAACGGCGAATAAACGTCGCTGCGACTGTCTGCATATCGCCGATTTATTGGGCGACGAAACACACGCGCGCGCGTGCACGCGAGGAACATGTACCGAAAGAATAATAGAGGGAAAGTTTATAACCGAAGCCCCTCGCTGCAACATCCGTCCTTGGCGACGTCCCCCTACGGTCAAATGGTAGGAGCGGTTCCCCACCCTACGGTCAATGCGGAACTCCCCGCAGCCCGTGACAGCTCGGCGCGAGAGCGTCCCGGAGCAGAGCCGATCGGCTCTACGGTTCATGGTGGTCGCGGGATCGAGGGGCATAGGATCCGGACACACACACACAGCCAGTGCCGCGTGTGTCTGTATGGGTGTGTATGTATGTGCGTGCGTGCGTGAGTGCGTGTGCGCGCGCGCGCGCGCGCAACGTGCGTGGATCGTAACCGAGACATCGCGCCGCACACAAAGCCAGCTCGCGCAGGTAAGCGAACGGTACACCGCAGCTTTTTTGACGCCTCCTCGGATCGGGGTGGCTTTCGCTGCCTCGTGCTCGACGCGGCTCGTTTTACGCACACGTGAACGGCTGCGGCGCGCGGGAGACGAGGCGTCGCTCGCTGTCGGAGCGTTACTGTCCGGTAGCAGCTCCAGAAAGCTCGAAAACCGTGGTACGTACGTGACCCCCAGCAGTCCAGCCGAAGCAGGCGATCAGCCCGTGCTCCTTCGGCGTGTCACTCCCCCCTCGCCGGTGTTAAATACCGCCGATGCAAATGACCGAGCGCCGGGGTGTGAACATACGTTGCAAATTTGTATTATAAATAAATAAGCGCAGCCTGGTGATGTCTGGTGCTCATCGGACGCGGTCGATTTCCCCATCGGTGTTACAATGTTACGTCTGAACTTAGACATGATGATTATTACCATGTTTTGCACTTTAAATGGGTCAGGTGGCGCCGGCTTGCGATGGATCCGTTGACAATGGACGTTGTGGTCAGTCACACAGATGACCAGGTGGGGTGGCAGCGATGCCCGGTTTGGGCGCAGCCCCGCGCGTTCGCGGACCCACCGCTCGCATCCGTCGCCACTTGCGGCGCCGTGCTCCTATACATAATATAAATGTTTGTTTATGTCTTTGGTTGTGCGGAGTGCAAAGGCGCGCGTGTCCGCTGCGCTCAGCGCCAGGTGTGACCGCATGGTGCCGCAACCACGGTGATTGTGTGGTGTACACTGTAACGCGGTTTAGTGCTGATGTGTAGGGCCGTTCGTTGGCAGTATAACTAGGCTGAGCTCCGTAGGGGTGGAGATCATGATGCAGCATCATGAAGATGCTTCTCATCCATGTGAGGTCCTCGGTGACATGTCACCGGTGTCAATGTAGCCTTGCAGGTCCCGAGGTCCTGTGTAATGAGGCTGGAGGGGGGGTCCAATTCAGTCCAAGTTCATCAAGTCAAGGTCATCGTGGTGTGGCCTCACGGAGTGTCTGTGCTCCGGCCGAACGTGTGAGCGTGGAATTGTAATGGTTTCCAAATGCAATGATATATATAATCGCACAATCATTTCGAGGGGTGTAACATTTCTGTATGCTGTGAAATGTACGAAACATCCTGTTTTAGCAGCTGAAATCCCTAAATTTCACGCACTCACCCCAGTCATCCATCGATCCATCCGTTACCAATAAACGCTTGTCCAGTGCAGGGTCATAGCTGTCAAGAGTGCGTCTCTAAATTTCACATCCAAATGTGTGTGTGTGTGTGTATATATATAGTAAAAGCTTATTCTTAAATTTAGAAATCAAAAGCAACTTGTAGAGAAACACCAGCCATTGTTCACCCGTTTGTGAGAGTGACACACACACACACACACACACACACACACACACACACACCCCGTGCAGACTTGTTTGTAGTGAACCGTTCCTTCCCTTTCGCTCAGGCATTAGACCTGTGACACCTTGTTTACCTTCTAGGCTGGCTCTCCTGCTCTCCCCTTGCGAGCTCTGACACGCACCACTTAGGAGCGGAAGGAACTAAATTAGGAATAGCCTAACAGAGGGCAGAGCTCTGCTGTGCCGGTGGGACACGAAGTCCCACTGATGATTTATTTTGATGTCATTCCAGACAATACGGCAAGCGGGAGCGCAGATCGTGCACGTTACTGTTCGCACTGGTGCGGACGACGGGTTTTTCGGTGTCGGCAGGAACTGCTTTGTTTGCCGTGTGCATTGATGTTGTATTATCAAAAGGAGTTGCCACTGCGAGGCTGACGGGTGACAGAGTTGCGTCAGTTTGGCTGTTGGCGGAGCTTGATGCGGCGTGCAAGGATATGGATGAAGAGGGGGTTGAAAAGTTCGAACCGCTTTCCAAAGGCTCAAGGCAATGTTTTTTCTTCAATATTGATTCTGGCATCCTCAAAGAAAATGACAATAAACTGCAGCTCGAAAATCCATGTGAAGATTAAAAGTGAGACATGCCTGAACCTAAGCTCAGTCCAACCCTGTAATAGTCAGTCATTACAAGGGAGGAATGTTCAAGAAACAATTACCAGTACAGCCCCGCAATTTCCTGTTTCCTTTTATTCACGCAATGCCAGAGAGAGTGGAAATGTACAAACTTGTTTTAATGTCAAGTTGAGGACTTGTTAGCTTTACGTGGCATATCTGGGGACGTTGCCTTGGTATACCATTTTATATTTTTACTTTGTACTACCCTTACTTTTGCTGTGAGCTTTGCAGTTAGTGTTTTTCATTATTTTTGTCTTTCACATTCATTGCCATCCGAATTACACGAGTCTGAATTGGATACACGCTGATCCACGATGGTTTAATGACAAACTATTCTTGGTTCCATAAAAAAAAAAAAAAAAAAACACTTCTTTGTATTGTGGTATTCTGTTTTTGAGTCAGACATGACGGTGAGAAAATATTTTTGGCTTATTCTTACTGTCGTTGTTCATTTTGTTATGATACAAAATAAATTGTTTCTTGAATCTCATATCACAGTACCAGACTTGCAGATACCTGTATCATCTGATAAAATACAGAGTTGGAATAAACCAGTTTTCAGACTGTGTATTACTTAATAACGTATATCAGTTTACACTGACACGTTTCCCCTGTTAGTGGGCTGAACCATAAGAGCTACAGTGCGGTGTAGTAATTTCTGCATACATCACACATCAAGAAAGAGACAGGATTTATGATTTTTTTTTTTTTTTAAAGTAACTCTACTGTATGGTTCAGTTTTGTGTGTCTTACATGTATATTCATTCCTCATTTTACCATTGACTGGTGGAAGTAATGAAAGTAGCTCAAGTAGCGTCGTGGACTGTTGAAGAGCTCTGGCTCATTGAATAGGTGCTGCGAGTATCGAGTTTTACTGTGAAATGCATTATTTCCTTTGTTTGGTTTTGAAGGTGAATTATGGGAAATTCCTCGCTTTTCTCAAACAAACTTGCAGTTTGTTTCAAAGATTCTGGGAAGATTGTTGGTTCGGCATATTTTTTCAATGAAGGTTGCTTGCGATACACCGAATTGAAAGGGTGAATTCGTACAGGCGACAGTACCTTCATGCTTGCCTTGACTGTTCTTGTGTTTGCAGAGCCACGTGCCAGTTTTTTTGGCCTAAGTTACACAAGAGCAGTCCAGTGTCAGCTTGTCTGAAGGCGGAAGTTGCTGCACTCAACTGCAGCTATACCCATGCAGATATGCGCGCATTTTACTGTATGTCCTAGGTGTACTTTTTTTTTCCCCCGAAGGATTCATTGGTTGTCAAGTATTAACTGATATGCAAATTGCAAATTACAGGTTTCTTTCTCATTTCAGACACTCTGTTATTACTCCAGTACATCAGCCATATGAATCTGCTTGTCCTCCTACATGCATGTTTGTGTATACTACTGCTAAGTTCCTGACATTTTAAGGCATCCCAAAAAAAAAAAACTCAGCACATAAATGCCAGGGTTTTCTTCTTGTATGGTGAAAGTTTGAGCTGTTAAAATATGGTATTTGTTCAACATGATTTAGATATATAGTACAAATGAGGCCACAGTGAAACCGAGGTGAATCAGTCAAGGGGATTGTTGAGAGGATGATGAGGCATTATGATCTGTGCTAAATTAAGCGCCCGTGCTAGGGAGCAAAAAATTTATAGTTGAATATAGAGAAGTCAATGGGTTGTAAGGCCTGCATCTTCAGCTCTTGCTGTTTTTTTGCATGAAGAACATGTGCATCACTGCTTGCACCTTAATAAACCAATTTAAAAGTAATTTAGGGGTGGTTATTGTTACTGCTTCCATATAGTAAAAGTAATCATTATCAGTCTCAATGTTGTTCTCAGCAGCACTGTGCTTCCTCTCCTCTTGCTAAACGAAATGTAAACACTGGTAGCTAAGAGACTGGAATAGAAATGCTCTGTTTGACTAGGTGAAATTTAAATGGCGAAAAAGCAAATGCCTTCAGACACATTTGCCGACACATCGAGGCGAGCTGTCTCATCAACGTGATGAAATTTGTCTTGGCGGGGTTTCCACACCAGCGTGATTTTCCACCTGAACTCCCCCATGATTGCTACAGCAGGAGGAATCTGGCACGAACAGGGCCTGTAGCCTTTTGGGTTTTTTTATAGGCAGTAGATAATTTGATAATGTGGGATTTAACATGGATTAAGCATTCTTGGTGGACTAGACTGCTACTTCTGAATTTGGTGTTGGGTCTCCGAAGGCGGCCTGATTGCGCAGTCATCTTGGGTTTGTCCTTAACTGTAACGTGGCTGTAGTATGCTTTCACAAGGGTGTGTAAAAACTGAGGAGTAACTTGAGGACTGTGGTAACCTTTCCCTAACTCTTGGATCTGTGTTCATTTGTGACTCTATTTGGCAGTGGTGAGTGCCATGTGAACTGTGCTTCTAAGGGGACTAAGGTGTTTTGGTTGTCCTTCTCAAACACTGACCGATTTCCTTATCATTGAGAGTCAGTCAGGTGGGGTTCACTTTTCATCTTTTCATTTTCAATCTGAATAATTTTGGGTCCAAGATGCGAATTCTCGCAGTTACTTTGAACTCCCAGTTTGCACTACATTTTTGAAGTTGAGGAAGACCACCAGCACATCCTTATAAAGGCGTTTCTTTTTCACTGAAGGATTGACCAAAATTATATGCATGGAAAAAATGCAATAGCACTGCTTCTGGTTCTTCTGCTTGGGTTGTCTTATATAATCTTGTAGGGTCAGCATTTCTGTCGTTACTAGAGATACATTAGTACCAAAGGAAGGACCATGTGTGGTCCTGGTCCCAGCTGCAACCCGTAACCCATATTAACAGAAATGTGGAAATGGCTCGTAGAAGCTCGTTTGGGTCAAATGCAGTATTGGCATGGGAAAAACATGCCTGCTGCTCAGTTATTTATTTATTTCTTTGCTGCGTGATGAATCGCAAGACACACAACGTAAAACGTGCCTGTCCGATCAGATGGGGAGGTTATGTAATTGCAGATGATCAAACTCTTGAACTATCGCATTAATCGATTCTAAGTGGATTATATCACCGCTTTCTCAGGGCATTTAAAATTGTGTGCACTTAAAACTGCATTTTTGTCCTCCAGTGAAACTGTGAACATGTGGATCGAGCCTCCCACTCACTGTAAACAGCACTCCCTTTGATGTCGGGTTTTAAAAAAAAAATGCAACGGCGACTGCTTTATCGAGAACTTCCACCTTTTCCTGGCGCCCTATGCATATGTTCAGCAAAAGAAGCCGAACAAGTGTTTCAGTACAGAGACGGCTCTGTGAAAATCCGAGATTTGCTCCTCATCGGCTCCAAACTATTCAACCTCTAATACCCAGAGCTTTTAACAATGTTCCGTACTCTTCGGAAATGTTATAAGCGATTTACAAATGTTTATCTTAATGCTTCAAAGTACATTAATTTCAGAATTAATTTGTGCTTCCAGCTCAAGAACACAATTGCTGCTCTAAGTTAATAACGGTTCTTTGACAAAGCCTTAACCTTTCATCTTAATCACATATCCTCAGAAAAGTTGTGCTTGCCACACAATTTTATGGTTTGAAGGGACACTCAATTTTTTTTTTTTTTTTTTAATTTTTTTATTCAATACTTGACCTCTATGTCTAAGCTTCTTGTGGTAGTGTTTGTTCTCGTTTCTTTTTGCGCTCGGTACTGTAGGTAATGGCGAGCTGACTGTGCGGAAGGAGTAGGCTGGGAGAAGTCAAGAAAGACGGTTTACCGTTCAGGGTGTAACGCTTCAGTCGGTGTTCTAGTAAAGCTACGGCAAACAGGGCTTGGGCTGCAGACCGTTCGGAGTCACAACTCAATTTCACGGCACCTTTATGCGTTGCGTGTGTGCTTAACCATAATATTTGTCATATCTACAGCCTTGCTTTTCAAAGCCAAAAAAAAGACATTAGTTGACTCATGTGAACAACTGCTCTACTTCCTTACGACCCTATTACACAGATATACGTTTTTATTTCGTGCCATCGCGTTATTCTCGTGTTGTTATGCTCTTTGCATTACTGTTGGCTTCAGGACTAGTTTGGACCGTTCTCACCATGAAATAACACTGCCGTTACCTGGCAGCTGTGAGCGTGAAAAGGAGTGAAATGCAAGTAATGGTGTCTTAGCTCCTGTCTTTGCCTCTTTGCCCTGTGTTTAGCTGTGTTGCAGTTACAGCTGCCTCTACGGCAGCAGCTGGCTGCATCTTGACAAGGCTATGTTTACTCGGATACTAATTAAGCCTGATTTGCATATACATTATCAACAAAGGGCCGTTTCTCCCCCGTTTTCTGTGCCCATTTGTGTTGGGGTCAGTAGTGTTTTGATTAAAAATAGCACTCGCTGTCGAAGCTGCGAAGAAAAGCAGATTGGGTTGCTGCGGCAACCAAGCTGAATCAGATTACCTTGGGGCTAACGGTAGCGGTGGGGGTGGGTGTGGGGAAATGGCGGAAGGCGTGCAGATCACGCGCCGCGGCGTCTCCCGGGGCCGTGTTCCCCGCACCGGAAATGGATTCTTGGCCGTCCACTTTACCCTAGTTCATTTCCGGGTGGCGGATTATAAAGATGGAGTAAATAAGTCGTCAGAAGTACTGTCGGAATTCAGAGCGACGGGGCCGGAGGCTCGTATTATCACTTCATCCAGAACCTCGCGGTTGTTCTGCAGAAGCTCAGTAAGTTGTTGCCCACCAAGAATCTTGAAGCGACCTTCTTCTGAAGAGTGACCTCTTTTTTGGCACGTAAGTGTGAAAAATACACCTGCCCCGTGAACGCAGTCTACGCTTTATACTGATGGCAGAGGTCGTGAAAAACACTGGTTGTACCATGGTGCCCAGTTCCCTTGTCTCATCTACTTTGCTTTATCCTTTGTCAGCTGATCCTCCCCCCACCCCCCGTGCACTGCTGCCATTATCCATCAAATCGATTTATTTATCCTAATGCTGAGTCAAAGGCAGCCCTTGGGACGGAGACATGGAGTGCGACCAAACAAGACACCTCAGCATATAATTGTGCCAGTTTCCAACTGGTTTACCACAGCCATTCCTCATGCACCCGCTTTCAGCAAAAACACTTCCTTCTACTCCTGTCTTGCTTTTTTCTTCCTTTGCTACCTTCATTTCTTCACTGCAAGTCCACATCAGGTGCCAATGCGTTAAAGGTAAGATTTTAACTTAATATCGTGGTAATTTAACAACGAGGGGCAATATGCTGCTAGGTGCTCATAAACAAGAGAAATCTTTTCTCATTCATATGGGAAAAAACTTCAAAAATTCTGTTTTAGCCGTTACAGCATTTTTTTTTTTTTTTTTTTTTTAAATGAATGAGAGAATTGTGTAAGTAAAAGAGATTAATTAAAGAGCTGAAATATGGTGCATCATTCAAAGAGTGCAGCATCAGTGCTGTGCAGTACACTGGTATTTGGTATTTCTCTGCACGTCATCAGTTACGATGCTAAAGACTACTGTTTGTTGTCATATATTAGTTCACTAGATTTGCTGCAGAGCCTCAGATATGATTCGGTTTCTGGAAGTCAAATATGTCATTTGGACAAGACGTAAGTCTTTATGATTATGACACTATAGAAAAATGTCATTATGAAGTTCTGAAGACTCATACATGATGTTCATCTGAACACTAATTTTCAGCTTTTCATTAAGGTATCCGGCCTGTAAGACTTTTTTCAAATTTCATCTTGCAGTGTTGCATTTGATTTAGATAATCTGTATTGCCAAGTATAAACGCAGAGGTAAACTGTAGCAGTTATTCCAATGTGCTCTTACTCTAGGTCTGCTTATGTTTGTATGAACAGCCCTGGCAGTTTGGCAGTTTCCATTTAGCACCTCTCCCACAACCCACCTGTGAAATGAGTAGACTGACCAGTCCAGGCCTTTAAAAAGTTACACTGAGATGGATATCTCTTAGCGTTGCTAAGAGATGTACAGCATGAGTTGGGTATCGGATCGGATATATTTAACTATAGATCAAGTCAGGCAGGTTCGGTTATAGATTTTAAGTCGTATTTTTTTCTTGTAAAAGGTTAGTGATTTATTTACTTGTTTTAAATAAAGCTTTCACGCAATTTATTCCAAACATTAAAACTATTAGCTAGACAAATTCGTGTTACTATTTTTTCTTCCAACAAACAGCAGTGATGCAGTTTGTGCTGCAGTTGTCATCATGCAATGCATTTCGAAAAAAACAAAGAAAAAAAATTGTTGTGGGTTTTACACACACACACACACACACACACACATATATATAGACTTTGATATAACAGAGGAAGCTTGTCTTCACTGAAATTTGTTCACGAATGTCTATTATCATTTTCATCTTATGGGTTCATATGGGGTTTGAGTTGTTCTTGTCATATTGAGTCAGGTCTGTTTGAAAGCCAATAGATGTGCGTAACAAAAAATTCTCATCACATATCAATAGTGTCTCTACTGTTTCTTTTATGGGTCTTATGGTTTTTTTTTGTTTTTTTCCTTTCAGTGTTTGCTTCTCACTGAGTCCAGAATCCTTCTGTCTTCTCAGTGGCCTGTGGTGCACATTGTTGGGTCACATGGATGTAGAGCTGATTCCCTGACCATCTGTGCTGGGTGACTGGGTTTCTGATTCCTCCCTGCGCAGAGACAGGCACTGAACTTATAACACCACAAAGCAACTGTCAACCCTCAAGCGCTGTTCTTCAGGAACATACAGCAGTCTTTTTCTCCCTACATGAAGCCACTGAGACGTGCTGCGTGGGTTTGTTTTCGTCTGCAAACGCTCATTAGAATGCAGACAATAGTAAAGCACCACGCAGGCCATTTTATGCCAGTCTAAAATTTTCCTTTCGTGGTCGTGGCTCGTGTTTTAGTATTCCACACCTGGCTTCCAGATAGCAGGGGGAAGACTTGGAGAGAGTGGAAAATACCTGTAAATGGTTTTTAGGTAATGAGATAACCCCCAATCTGCATAGAGATACACGGTGGGAGAGAGGGCAGCTGCGAACATGCGGCACGTTTAGCAGATGTCTCCCACCTTCCTTGTGAGGAAGAACGAACATCACGGGGTTTACGCATCAGTCTAATGGAGCTTTAATCTTTTAATTGTAATAGCATAATTTTTTTTTTTTTTTTTGCTTTTCTCTGGGGAAAAAAAAAAAGTACTTCACCCACTTTAAAATGCTTGGTCTTACAAAAGAGGTTTTAGTGCAGTGAAGATTTTTGCTTAAGTTCAGGATCAGCAGTGCTTTATACACTCATTTAAAGGACCTTTTCGCTCTTTTCACATAATTTAGGGTGCGACAGGTAGCTTGTCGTTAGCCCCGTTGCCTCTGCAGTCGAAACAGCCACGTCTGAATCCCTGCTCTTTCTGTGGTACCCTTGATCAAGGTACTCGCCTTGAATTAATACAGTAAAAATCACCTGGTTGATAAATGGCTGAATAATTGTAAGTGGCTTTTAGTATACAAACTTAACGTCGCCAGATGCCTTGTACAAGTGTGAGTGAAATGAATGTAATTCATATAACGCAAATTCAACGAGCCGACCTGTAACACGAAAGATACAGCGCAAGTGGAAAACGCAGCAGGGGCACCACCTATCGGGACCACCCGCTACGACCTCCGACCCCGATCCCGCCCATAAATACACCCACCCTCGTCGAACAGTCCAGTTCACATCTAGCCTTTACAAGATGTGGGAGCTCCCTGATGATGGTTCCAACAGGGGAAGCAAAACGTTGGAACCAGCGTCCTACACGACGCGGTCGAATCCAGAAGAGTTAAATCCCCAGTCAAATGCAATGTATCTATGTTTAATGTTAATTGGTTTTCTCAGCAGAGTATGTTGACATATTGTTGAGGTGGGGTGTATTTTGATGAGCGTTTCCAGTATGGTGAAAAGCCGTACAAGCGAAGTGCCCCTTTAAGGATCTTGGTAACATGGGGCTCCGGAAGGTTGTGTTCTCTGGCTAGAGAACAAAATTGTCTCCGGGGCTGATGCCTTTTTTGACTATCCGTTCTCCTGGATCCTAGCCTGTATTTTACTTTGCATTGCTCTATGTAAGCACACGTGACGGCTTGCAGCCGGAGGGATGTGTACTGGGGGTGGCGGGGGATGCGCTGCAACCCACCAGGAACCTTGTACTTTACTTTCTGTGCAGAGATGGTGGGATGGTTTTTTGGAGCACCCTAAACAATGCACCTCGGGCCAGTTTTCTGCTTTATGCTGCATTCTGTGCCTACCAAATATTGTGTTTGTTAGGGTTAAGGTTAGGGTTAGATTGTGGAAGCTTGCCAGATTCATGCAAATGTTTCTACCCAGTGTTATTGTACTGGGTATTTAAAATAATAATAATAAAGAAAAAAACAACAGAAAGGGAAGCCTGCATGTTCACTACGTGGTGCCTACATCCTAGGGCATGGCTGACATGGTGGAGACAAGACCTGGTCTTAAAAGAGAAAATCACTGTGCTGCTTGCACAATCTGCAGAAATAGATGTCCTACTGCCTTTTTTACATTGATGATCTGCAAAGACTAGAAGCAAGCAAGCGGCGTCACTTGTCTCCGCACCGCATTCTGGCTTGTAGCCTCGCAGATGGTGCGTCTTTTCAAGCTACATCACCGCCTGGGCCAGATCGAGGCCTGGTAGCCCTGAGGGGGCTGTTCTGCTGCATGTCCAGATTGTCAATCCTTGCTCCGCTGTGCCTCTGTTCATTTAGGGTGCATCTTTCATCTGGAGGGGACATCTGGCAGCATCTATTATTCTTACCCAGATTTGTGCGTTCCCTTTCAAATAGGAAGCACTCTATTTTTTAAATGTCATTTGGAAAGCGAAGAGGTCTACATTTAAATGAATTAAAAGGGGCAGAACAAGATCCATTTGCTGTTATTTGCTAATTGAACAGATTAGGCCGTGCGCCTTCCCCCAACATATTGTTTTTGTGTCGTTCTTGTAATATTTTGTCTTGCTAGATCACTGTTTTGTTGCTCCGCGGACATTAGCATCAGGAGCGAGTTTCAGAACCTGTTGTTTACAACGTCCATTTGTTTATATAATTTTTAGCTTTAAGAAAAGTACATTAATGTGATTATAAAAATAATTAATAGAAAGAAGGGCCTGCTAGAATGATGATGATGATGATGATGATGATGATGGAGGATTTGTGTCCCCCGTTGTTGATGGCCTTTAGTTGCTCACCAGAAAGCAATTTTAGTCAATATTAGAGTCGCAGTCTTATCAGAAGACTGTTGCTAGTGTGCAAAGTGGTACTGCCAGAACCTCCAGACCCACGGGCCCGTGTGAAACGTCACTAATGCCAGAATCACCTTTGCAGACGGGGTTGTAAGCTAAGCCATCCCTGCATTCTTAATATGCTTATCGGAGGAGTGGATGGGTTCTCTCAGGGACACCGTCTTATAGCTGTCTACACTAATACGCTGGCAGAATTTACAGCGTTATTTCCGAGGACCATTACGCATTTGTGACGACTAACCATTTCTGATTGGATGGCTGTCACAAATCAGCTGGTATTTTAAGGCTGGAGTCCTATATACAGCTTGCTGATGTTACTGCTACCAGTGTCTACTATTTATATCCGTCAATGTATGGCAGATTGTGAATCTTGTCGCAGAAGTGGCAGGAATAGGTGAAAAGTTTAAAATATCTTTCCTTTGAAAGAAATTAAACAGATGTCGTTTTTTTTTTCACGATTGCAGTTGAAACGTGCAATAATACTAGTGAAGTGCAGGGCTATTGAAAGTAAATTAATGCGGTAATTAAGTTTTCCATGCTTTGGTGAAGTGTTGAACTTGCATAATTTTACACTATACAAGACAGGAAGTTTCTTAATAAAACATGAAACTGCTCCGGTTATGTAATGAAACGTTTTTTATCACTTACTATCGTCTCCTTTTGCCTCGGTGGTTGGGTAGTCAGTTACTGGCTCAGTGCCTATCAGCGCCCAGAGGCTCGTGGTCCAGAGCATATTAGCACTTTGAGGTGTGATCTGCTCTTTGCCGACCTTCGAGCCCGGGCCCCGAGTTCTGGACACCTTGGCATCGTTCGAAAGCCTACGAGAAGCCTTGATGTCGGGTCTCAAGCTCTAGTGTGTTGATTTGCAATCAAAAGAGCAGCTTTACAGGGTGACAGAACTCCTGATTCTTTCCCAGCACTGCTGCAAAATTAATGAGTAATTCTTATCTAAGAATTGTTTACTTTCTATTTTCAAGTTAATCATTGCTTTGATTCCGATATATATTTATGCCTGAATGCATTTGTGTGCTTTTTCACTGTGAATAAAATGCATTTGACTTTGAAAGGGCACTTAATTTACAGTTTTTTTTTTTTTTCTTAACCCCCCCCTCCAGGTTGTATTGCACTTTTCCAAGACGTACAAGTATCCGTGGATTCAGAATGACTTTCAGGGCTTATGAGAGGCTCCCTTGTTCCTAGTTCTACAGTCTCCACACTGGATTGCCAACACCCAGTGAGCTGGTGTTGTGCCCAAGTTGCAATGACATAGAGGAGCTCCCGTTTCAAACATGGAGAAAAAGAAACCATGCCCCCGCTTACTGGACTACCTGGTGGTGGTCGGTGCCAGGTGAGTACTGCTCCCTTTGGCAACGTTCAGAGGGTGCCTGCAGTAGGGACTTAATTTTAACACTTACAATTACTCTAGTTCCTTCCTTTTCTGGAAGACAAATCTCCCATTCCTCATGTCTTGCTCCACGTTGTTATCCCTGACCAGACCGCTGATCTTGTGAAATGAGTATTTATTGAATGTACAGTTTGCCTTTTAGCACATTTATAGGTTCGCTGCATCTCGTCAGATTGATTTCAGCGCCTAAGAAAGCAACTGTCACGCGCACACTCGCACATCTTGACACTTTCTGTATGCTCTTGCAGAGTTTTATCCTATTAATGTTATACTCACATTATCACAATGTGTGTGTGTTACGTGACTCTGTTCTATAAAGTGGGGTATGTTTGCAGGGGGTTTAGTGTAGTGTGTCCAGCATTGTAAGTCACCTTGGACTAGTAGATAAACACCGTATGTCACTTGAGTAGATATCAGTGTAAACACGTATCCTATAGAGAACAACAGTCTAGGGTCCTGAGGATTAGTTGCTGCCTCATAGGATGCTTAGGAGCTTATGTACTAAAAATAGCCTGCACTCCATAAGTAATTTTTGGGGTTTATGAGACGTAATGTAGTAATATACCAGTAACCAGCTCATTTTCGAAGACTGCAGCCATAGGAGGTACGCTGGTGCCACAGTGTGACAGCGTAATGGCAGAGGTTTGGTGTTCCACTAATGACAGAACTGGGGGGTTTGAAATATCCTAAAATAGGTATTTGGCAGGAAATCCACTCTCCCGTGTATCAGAATGTTAGATGATATTCGTCTGAGAATGAGACAGCACCGTGTGTCTCTGAGAACGACTGAATTGCGTATTGTTTGCGGACCTGGTACCGTGTTAGTGGATGGTACCGAGATGGTACCGTGTGTCCGACATTGAGATGATACTGTGTTTCTCTAACCGTAGGCAGCCAAGCAGTGACAGCGTGGCCCAGACGCCCCGACTGCTGCGGCGCTACCCTCTGGAGGACCACCCTGACTTCCCGCTCCCGCCAGACGTGGTGTTCTTCTGCCAGCCCGAGGGGTGCCTAAGTGTGCGGCAGAAACGGATGAGCCTGCGGGATGATACCTCGTTCGTCTTCACGCTCACAGAAAAGGACTCGGGTGTGACGCGCTACGGCATCTGCGTCAACTTCTACCGCTCTTTTCAGAGGCGCCTGGCCAAGCCAGAGAGGCCCGAGGGACAGCGCAGTCGGGAAAGGCCTCCCCGGACACCTGCTGCCCCGGTTGGGGAGCCAAGCGCCAATCAGGAGGAGGCGGGCAGCGAGAGCTCGGAGAGCGGCTCTTCCCTGCCGCCCCCGGGTGCTGACCCAGGGCCCGATGCGGGCAGATCACCTCGCCGCAAGCGGAGCGCCAGACCTGCCCCACGGAATCGCAATAGCACCCTGACCTCCCTGTGCATCCTAAGCCACTACCCCTTCTTCTCCACCTTCAGGGAGTGCCTCTACATCCTCAAGCGGTTCGTGGACTGTTGCAGTGAGAGGCTTATCCAGAAGGCCATTGTGCCCAAGGGCGTTCAGAGGTTGGTCTTATGCTTCTACAGTTTTTTGTGTGTGTGTGTGTGTGTGTGTGTCTTGTGAATACACCTGGGTTAGGCTTGTTTCTACATGTGGTCAAGAAATTCCCAATTCCATGCTTATTCTTAGTCCCATTGTCTCTGTTTGGTTAGACACTTGAGGTCATTTTATTGATTGTTTTGGTTTTTTTATGGCATCTCTTGGCAGCACTCTGTCATGGCAGGTAGTGCTGGTGCCTCACAGCTTTTTGGCTTTGGGTTTGGACGTGGGTTTGAATTCGACTCAGTCTCTCTAGAGTTTACATGTCCTCTCCATATTCGCATGGTCTTCCTCCTCCCGTGGTCCAAAGACATGGGTTTAGAGTTAGACTGGGAATGATGTCACAGTGGGGATTGCTGCTCATGTACATCTGAGATGAATTTTTTTTTTTTTTTTTTTTTATTTGTGTGTACACCTGGGATTAGTGCCTGGGTTTACAACTGCTGTTAGTATCCATGTTTATAAATTGGATTAGTGTCTTTAGTATCTTCAGTGTCTCTGTCTGCATTTCAGTTCGCTTGTTGTCTATGACTCAGATCAGTGGCTTTTTCCAAGATATTGGTATCAGTTCCAGTATGCGTATGTCTGTGATAAATGTTCATAACTGAGATTACGGCCTGTTTATGTCTGGGATTATTATTTGTGTCTACACCTCAGATTAGTGCAACACGATATTAGTATTTCGGTCTGCACTTGGGATTGGTGTCCATGTTTTCATATGAAATTAGTGCTCTTATATAGCTTTGATTTATGTTTTTGTTTGACTGTTAGGATAATATACTAAGACTACTGTGGTTTCAAACCATTGGTGTATGCATGTTACATGAGATGGTATAACAGCCAAGTAACTACAACGCATGTAACAGTAAAATTAACTGTAGCACATATTTTGAAAATTCTCTATACATATAATTCATCTGAAAGAACAAAACTCTATGTCTACTGTATGTCTAAATGCCTGGGTTTGTAATTTACACTGAACCCTGAAATGGTTACGCACTTACTGAAATTGGATTGATGAGAACAGAATGTTATGGCTCTGTATAGACATATCTTTGAAATGCACAAACCTTTAGAAACTTTGTTTTGTGGGACTGGTCATCATAAAGGTTAAAGGGTCAGGTTATTTCTTAGACTGAAACAGTATTTATAGGGCCATGTTTGTCAGGTTTTGATCTCAAATCTCAGCGCTTGTGTCATGTCCTAGGCTGTGTGCTGGTTAGTGGGGGTGTTATATCATCCTCTCATTCCCTGCTTAATCTTGACAGTATTTTTTTAAGTTCTTTTTTTTTTTAACTGCAGCACTAGCAGAGTACAAGCTTCACAGACGTACAGCACTTGTGAATCGGAAAATCAGACAGCCGAGTGGCGCCTAGAAAGCACTTTGAAGTGGGCATTAAGTAAACCACTCTCGTTTGAGAAGACAGAGATGTGTGTGTAGGTTGCGTGCAGGAATCTCGTACCTGCGGTTTATAGCAAGGGTGTTTTCTCGAATGATTTAAGCAGGCGGTTGCGAAATCATCCAGTGCCACAGTCCGGTGTAAAGAAACCTTTTTTCTTTTCGACTTGTTATTTCTAATACAGCTCATTATAGACATGTGCTGTTTGTTAGGATTGAATGACTGAGTGACAGCCTTCCCTTTGGGGTGACTTTGGTTATTCCACAGCGCTACTTCAAGTTCCTCAAGGTATTTCCAGGGCTGTCTCCTCGAGGTGATGCTATGGGAAATCATGGAGATGCACAGAGCTATGAGTCAGGGTGACTGTGTCTTCCATAGCTCAGTCCCTCCCAGTCTGTGCTGAAATGCTCTCTAATGCCCTTGTCTGAGCCGGTTACTGCACCACAGTGTCTCTTAAGTGGCCCAGCAAATTAAAAGAGACATGCACAGATGAGCTTGTATTTATCATGTGTGTATGAAGATGCACACACGACAGAGGCGCACGCAGAGATGCACGTGGCACACAAATTCACGTGCGCAGGCATGCACTCGCAGACTGTGCTTCCACACGTATATACTCACGGACAAAGGTGCCGTTTATGTGCAGGAATTTGTGGAACCGTTTCTTTTGGGTGCAGTCTTGGTTGACCCTGGTCACGTGGTCGTTACAAGTGTCATTACAGAGCCCAAGGTGGCGCAGCGCTGGGCATCGTGGGGCTTATTTATTACAGTAGTTAATGGTGTTGTGGTTACAGGAGACAGTGGTGCTCCTTGTAGGGTTTGAGGAAAAGGTGTAGTTATAGTGTGCAGCGGGACTTGCAGATTTGTATGAAGAAAGTTGTGGGAATAGCAGCTGCAGTAAGAAATTTACATTCAGTTGGAGCTTGGGGAGGAGGCAGTGGCGCGGTGCGTTTGGTCGGTGCCCGCCGTGTGGCAGTCTGGGGTTTGAGCCCTGCCTGGGGAGCCTTGCGCCGGACTGGTATCCCGTCCAGGGTGTGTCCCCTCCCCCTTTGGCCCCGCGCACTGCATTGCCGGGTAGGCTCTGGCCCACAGCGACACTGCTCGGTACAAGCAGTTGTAAAGTTGGAGTTTAGGGTTAAACTAAGGAGTCAGAATTTGTCCAAAATGAACCCGTGTTCCGAGATCAGCCAGACCCCTTTGGCTTAACATAGCTGATCTTTTTGGCTGAATGCCAGGAGGTCCTTAATAGTGACAGTACTAGTCAAAGGTGTGAGTGTACCTGGAAAATCTGGGAAACGCAGGACATGAGACTGAAAGCGAAGCAGCCAACGAGCGCCCTGGTCTCATTCATTTGTTTTTGTTATTTCGTTTAGCTGACACTTTTCTCCAAAGCTCTTTACAATGTTAAGCAACTTGCAGTGATTTACACATTTGTACAGCGAGCTTCTTTTTACTGGAACAACTGAGGGTAAGTACCCTGCTCAAGGGTACTAGAGCAGCAGTGGGGATTCAAACCTGGCTCTTTCGAGTACAAGGCAGCACCTCCGAGCAGTACACCACCTGCTGCCCCTGGGAAACTGGGAACTGCTGCAGAAGAGCTGGGTAGACATTCCAGCTGATTCCAGCTTAAACTTGCCAACCAAATGCCTAGTCAGCAAAACTAGTTTCCAGCAAGTGTGCTCAAACTTTTGACCGGTATGGTACATAAAGTCATGGTGTTTTTATTTTGTCGCTTAGCTGATCAAAGTGTCTTCAGGGCTCAGTGGCAACCTTCAGGTTGTCCGTATGTGTCCTTAATGGGCGACGTGGCTCGGAGGTTATTTTTATTATTAGAGACAGTGCAGGTTTAAACTTGTCAGTTTGCTATATTTCTGCATGGGTGCATCTTCAAAGACCAAAGAATAAGACTGGATTATTTGGCACGGACGGAAAAGCGTGAGGTTCCGGCCTTTAACTTTCAGTTACCGCAGCAGCCGGCTGAGACGGATTCAGGCGGATTACAGTCGTGCTCCTGTCATGACTCGGAAGTTGTGTTTGCAAAGCCAGGTCCGCCGTGCGCGTCTCTGTCACAGGACAGAAATGTCTCCGCTCCTTCGCGACGCTTCCTTTCCATCAGTCCCGTAAATGTCCCCATTTCCCTTTTGAGAGACAGTTTGACACGTAAAAGCCATCGCGCAGCTGGAAAAATCCGTGTTCTCTGTCGCAAATTAAAAATACGGAAAGAAAACTGCCTCCCGCTCCTCCGTTATTTGTATTTCGGTGTGATGACAGGAACAGCCGTAGTTACATAACACCGCCGAGCAGGAGGCTGGAGCAGAATTTGTGACAGATTGAGAGCACTGACTGTGTCCAAGGATATGCGATTGCTTGTGTCGAGGGAGAAGAATGTCTCATTTAGGCAGCTCAGAATCCTGTCATTTTGCGAACATCCTTATTTAGGCTAGCTGTACTTAACTACTATTCGTACCTGGTACCAGCATACACCGGAATGGCAGGACTTGAAGGATTTGCGATTACCATACTAAATGTACAAAACCACAAAATGTCAATGTTGTTGTGCAAAGGACCTCTTGTAAGCAAATGGATGAAATTGCAGTGGCAGTTGAAAGTAGTAAACCCTATAGGTGTGGTCGTTACTCTTGTATGAATTCTTAAAATAACCTTATAAAATCTAATTCTTAAAATGAGCTCATAAAATGAATAAATGGTCGATTTACCCACCTGATTTTACTTACCTGTCCGGTTTAACTAATACAGGTTGGGGTTCGCTTATTTTTACACCTGCACTCCTTCCGTGTTTGTACTACGCGCAATTTTCTCTAAAGTAACATATGGAATTGGTCATTACACATCTACTGTGTCACACAAGAAACACTGCACCTCATTAACGGACCATTTTGTGGTAAAACCAAGGGACAGCTGGGGGTTCGTATACTTTCAGGCAGCACCGAATGGCGAAGGAATATACCTGGTTAAGATTTTGTGAACAAATTAAATCCACTAATCGCATAAATTTACATTTACATTTATTCATTTAGCAGACGCTTTTGTCCAAAGCGACACACATCTCAGCAAAAGTACAATTCATGCATTATGTTAAGAGAAAGAGACACAGCTGCAGACACGTGACTCAAGTAAACCTAGTTTGTTGCCTACCGCTTGCTGCACCGAGGTTCATCGTTCGAGTAGGTGCATAAGACACAAGGTAGACAAAGCATAAGGGAACATAAAACAGCACTATTTGTTGTAGCAATATAACCTCTACATGATTTTTTTCTGTACATATTGTTGTGCACAGCGCTCTGGGTTTGGATGGGGAGAAGAGGGACGCCCAGGCAGCATTTGTTTTAAACATTTTTATTAGAACACCGGCACGCAGGGAAATAATGCTGTCGGTCCAAGGACCCCAATTCCGCAACGACCTGCACTTCAAGCCAGCCTTCCCAGCCTGATTAGCACCCCCACACTCTCCCAAACACAGCCACCCCATTAGTGTCCCCATAAATCACCCTAGTGGTTGAACCATCTTTCTTTTTACCCACAATTCAACTATTTACAATAAACAAATCTTCCCGCCTAAACACATAGGTTGTTACAATACTGTGAAGATGCAGCTTTCTAATGATAGATGAGCAGCGTGGCATTCCTCGTGTGTTTTTGGGCGTGTATTTAAAATTAATATCATTCTGACTCCGGCTTCAGCCATGGCCCTTGGTCCAAACCCCGTCCTCAAGTGGCTGCTTTCTGGACGCAGCCGGTCCATCGTGATTCAGGAGCTCGTGTTCATGGCCCCATTTGTTAATCTGAGCCTGATGGAGCAGTGTGTCATTTAATTGACTAATCAAGTGCGTGTATCCAGTACTTTCACATTTTTCATATTTAAATACAATGCGAATACATTTGCATATTTGCAGTGTCAGCCTGCTCTTTTTCCATGCAGCATGTGTTTCGTATGCTAATTTTATTTTCTTAAGAATGTGTGTTTTCCCGATTTAATGGTTTACCCTCCCGTTACATCTTGAAACGTTCGGAAAAGATTAGGGCTTCGGTATAAATGTTTACTCTAGTTTCTTTTCTTTTCTTTTTTTTTTTTTTATAAGCCAACTTTAGCTGAAGCTAAAAGCCTGAAACAGAAGTCAGCTAGATATCCGTGTGTGTCTGTGCACATTTTATTCTGTATACATCTATATGTGCATTTGTGTGTGTTTGGGGTTCGGAGGAGTTGGAGTTAGTGCGAATAGCAGGAAGAATAGTGCCACATTCAGAGTTACTTAGACCGCAAGTCTTGCCCATTGTAACGTCCGTTTGAATGGTAACTGGACCTCTCGGCCCTGTCTGCGTGCTTTATTTACCTAGTCATAACTAGGTGACTCACTGACTGTGGGCCATGAGCTGTATGCGGAAATAAGTAGGGGTGCCTAATAAAGTGGCCGGTGTGTGTACGAATGTTGTTTTTGTGTATTGCCTGTACATGGTAATGTGTATGTGTACACTTTTGTCCTACAAGTGTGTGTGTGTGTATTCACTGTTCCCACCGTTTGTCTGACCACGTGCCCTTGCAGGGACACCATGTGGCGTGTGTTCACTGGGGCTTTGTCGCTGGAGGAGAAGGGCAGCGCCCTGCTGCAGGACCTGCGGGAGATCGAGTCCTGGGTGTATCGGCTGCTGCGCTCGCCTGTGCCCACGGCCGGCCTCCAGCGGGTCGATGTGGAGGTGCTGCCTAGGGAGCTGCAGCCCGCCCTTACCTTCGCCCTGCCCGACTCCTCGCGCTTTTCCATGGTGGACTTCCCACTGCACCTGCCCCTCGAGCTGCTGGGTGTGGACGCCTGCCTGCAGGTGCTCACCTGTATCCTGCTGGAGCACAAGGTAGGTCTGCCTACACCTCTCCATTGCCCAAGATTTACCGCTTTACCCTGTGGTGCCCCTGATCGCAGGGCAGTATGGAACCCTTAACTCACAAATCACTATCTTAGTTTAACACAGAACCTTAAATCAGTTACAGATGGAGCACATCACTTTACAATTACATCTACGTTTATTTAATTCTCTTTCCATTTATTTATTTAATCCAAAGCCATTTACAGTGTTAAACTGCTTATTTTGATTTACAAACACATGCACACACACAGCTAGAAATTAAAATCAAATTCTTGCTTTTTCATAGTTGGTTTTTAAACACAAAACTAAATTTTTCTATTAAGAATTTGGAGGTACCTGTAAAGGTCTTTAATTGTCCCATAGTAATGTTTGGTTTTATGGTAAATATATATATTTACCAGCATTAACCACAGCAGCGCCCCCTCAAAAAAAAAAAAAAAAAAAAAAAAACCGCAAACAACGAGTATGTCCATAAAATGTCTACATGTACATTAGGAGCCTACAGGGTGGTTCTCCGTGTGTGTCCCCCAGGTGGTACTGCAGTCGCGAGACTACAATGCTTTGTCTATGAGTGTCATGGCCTTTGTAGCCATGATCTACCCACTGGAGTACATGTTCCCAGTGATCCCGCTGCTGCCCACATGCATGGCGTCCGCAGAACAGGTAGGCTTCACCTCCTTCCCTGGGATGCTCAGCTGAGGGTTGTGGTGTGAGAGCCATGAGGAAGTGTGTGGCAAAATATTTAAATTTAGTTGATGCATTTCTCCGAAGCAAGTTACAATGTTAAGCTTTTTACAGTTATTTATCCATTTATACAGCTGGGTAACTTTACTGGAGCAACTTATGGCACAGCTGGAAGTGGGATTTGAAACTGCGACCTTTGAGTTGAGAGGCAGCAGCTATAACCATTATGCTTCAAGCTGTTTTTTTTTTTAAAGCTGTCCAGCTGTGATTTCTAAAAAATTAACATGCATATTGTTAGTCATCTTAAATAAAAACATCTGTTAATGTAATGAATGGTGAAACACAGTATAACTGTTCTGACAGGCTAACAGGTAATGACAGCACCGCATTGAATTTTTTTTGTCCTCTCTGTCTTTCTTTCTCTTACTCTCATATCCCCAGCTACTCCTTGCTCCCACTCCATACATCATCGGTGTCCCAGCCAGTTTCTTCCTTTACAAATCCGATTTCAAGATGCCGGATGACGTGTGGTTGGTGGATCTAGACTGTAACAAGGTTCGAGCTCACAATATCTTGGCAGATTGATGCTGTCCCACACTATATAACATTTGTTGCCTCCATGGTCTTTGTTTTTCTTTCTGTGTGCATTTTGTATGTTAACTAGACAGCTGACACAACCTCCAGCAGATAAAATGGGTAAAACTTGGGTAATAGGATGGTAACCACTAGACTGAAACTGCAGTTCGGCTGGTACCTCAGAGGGGGCGTTGTGACATAGAGCTCTGTGGCATCGCCATAAACAGTTTTGGCCCCTTAAGGGCTGATAAGTGGATGAACCCGTCTTGTTTTACCCTACAGGTCATCTTGCCCAGCAATGCTGAGATTCTCCCGCCTCTTCCTGAGCCGGAGGCTTCAGAACTTAAGAAACACCTGAAACAGGTAGTGACACCTGCTCACCGTCAGCAAATATCTGGCTACCGTGGGCATTATATGAACCTGACGTTTTCTAGTCCTTCATTTTCTACACCAAGGGTGTTTAGTACTGCTCCCGGAGAGCTACATCTCACAGGACCACTCTCTCTCTTACCATACCTGACAATTCCGTTGTTCCCTCAGACTATGGTTGGGTGATTCAGCAGTTATTAAATTCAGGTGGGAGCTACAACCTGAAGGTTGCAAGCTCTCCGATGACAGAATTTTACATCCATTTCAAATGTCAAAATTTTCTAGACGGTGTAGTTGAACGTCTAGAATGTATATATCTATATTTAAAATGAAATAAAGCGTTTTCATGCACAGCACAGATGAAGAATTATCTTGTGAAGAGTTGTTGAGATGCATGCCCGTAGACGCTGAATTTCCTACGGTCAGTTGTGATGCGTGGATGATCACAAGTTTTCCCCATTCTTTCTTCTTCTCTCTGCATGTCCTAGATGCTACAGGTAAAGCAGTAACTGTTTAACCTTGAACTTATCCTATGTAGTAACCAGTGTAGCAGTTGTGGTAACTCTTCTTAACTAACGTAGAAAAACCCTGCTGTAGAGTGTGTGTGTGTGTGTGTGTGTGTGTGTGTGTGTGTGTGTGTGTGTGTGTGTGTGTGTGTGTTCATTCTTATAAGCGGAACAGGACTGTGTTACAGCAGCATAGAGACAGTGTCAATGTAGTGAGGAAAAAGCAGAAATATACAGATTTTTGAAACAACCCAAAGGCAAAGGTTCACATTATTTCACATTATTTAACGGGGTGGTCGTGCTGCTCTATTGCTGTTAAGTTCTCTAGCAAAAGAAAGTGACTCGAGTCAACCTCGTATTTATGAATGTAGCTTCCGGTAGAGGTCAGTGGGGGGCAAATTAAGCTTTGAATTGAAGCTATTTCGAATAGTCGAGTGAACGTTGCTGCACGCTCCCACAATTTATCTGTCAAAATCTCTGGAGCAGCCTTACATTTATGATACATATCACGATCACATAGAGTATATCATGTGCATGCAGGGGTGTGTGTGTGTGTTTGTGTGAGCGTGTGTCCGAGTGAAGACGTTCGTGGCTGCCGTCTTCGTCGTTCGCTGTAAGACGCGCTTACGGGGCAATTGCAGCCACCTCTGGCAGCAGCGTGCGACTCCCACAGTGAGCAGTCCCTTGGCAAGGCCCAGTGAAAGCGTAGGCTCGTACCCCTGTCCTTGCTGCAAATAGAGCCTCGTTCTCCATTATCGCTCTATAAATAGCACTGCAGTGATAAAATGGCCTCCTTTCTCCCGCTGCAGGGGTCAGACATGTCTCCTCTAGCTCTTTTAGATGCGTTCCATGTCCATCAGAGTGCCTTTATTACTGATGGGGGTCACCGTCGGTCTCCTTGGGGGGGTTGATTTACTTCTAGTCCTCTGTGTCTCTCCAGCACGGAGTGTTCAGACGCTGCAGCAGACACACATTTCTCTCCTTCCTCTCCGTTTTCCTTCACCATTAGTGGTGCAGTCACATGTCAGTTAGTGTATAAACGTCGGCTCTGTTGCCTCACGTCAGTCATAAACAGAGGTACTCATACTTGTCAGTAACAAACATCTGTTGTTTTTTTTTTTTTTTTTTTTTTTTGTCATCTGTGTTTTTTTATAAAAAAAAAAGGCATCACATATGTTGTTTGTTTGTTCTATTTTTAGTCATGTCGGTGAAAAACATTTGTGTTGTCGTGTGCTGGTTGTGAATATTTGTTGTAATTTTCCACTGTTGCCATAAACGTTGGGGATGTTTCACAACTGGGGATTAGGGCTGCAAACGAATGGGTTAGTTGATGAAAACCTGTACGTGAAATGAACAAGACTTGCTTATGGGATCAAAGCCCAAAGCCAGGCATCCAAGAGAAAATACATCCTCTCTCTTCTCAGTATTTTTAAAGAAACATTTAAACTTATTCATTTAGCTGGCATTTTTCCAAAGCAACTTATAGCGTTAAGTTACTCACAATCATTTACAAAGCAGGGTCATTTTTTTCTTTATTTGAGCAGTTTTTAGGGTAAGTAGCTTTTTTTTTCCAAGGCACTACAGCTGGAGGTGGGATTCGACCCTGCGCCTCCCTTGTCCAACGGCAGCGCCTTTAACCGCAATGCTGCCGGCTGTCCTCGAAGAGCATGATGGTTTCAGTCCATGACTATTGTCAGTGCAGAAAAGCAATCCAAATAAACACACACACAAGTATAAATGGCAGCATGCATAAATAATTAATAACGGAAGACAGCAAGAAACCTGCGATCTCATCAGTCTTTCTCTGACAAGCTTTGAACAACCCTTTCAGAGAAAACCCGTGACAGAAAGGAGGTTCCTCAGTTGAGTAGGCAACTTAAATATGCTGGAAACGGTCAGTATTGATCAATTGAGTTAACTGACTGATTAAACTGATCTTGTGAAATACACCCCTTATATAGTGTTACCTGTCAGATATTAATGTCGCTTTCTTGTCACTTGTAAACTACAGAAACCTTTTGTTTTGTTGTGTGTTGGTTGCGCAGTCAACGTCCGGCGTGTTGTCATGTCTTTCGTTATCGTCAGTCATGTACGTGTTTTATATGGCCTCCTTAAATTTGGCTGTCAGGCTTTTCAGGAGGCAAGTGCTATTGAGCATTGAGGATATTTTCTGTTTTATGCATCCTGTAGTTGAGTCCATGAGCGTGAGACGTGCTTTCGTGCAACATCTCGTCACTAATTTCACATTTGACTTACCAGTAGCGCCGTGGAGGAAAAGAGCATCCGATTTCACGCGTACACAGATGAGGCTTTAGACAATGTTCTAGATGGTCCTAGGTTTGGAAGGCGATACTCTTCTGTCTGAAGACGTGATGGAGGTTGTGAAATTAAGCGATTGCATTTATATTCACTTCTCACAGTCTTGGGAGAACTGGTCTGTAGAGCATCTTCAGATTCTGGCAATAGGATTTTCCAAAGGTCTGAAGAGCTCATAACGGGCTTGGAGGCGAATAACTGCCACTTAAAGGATTCTTTTAGCTCATAAATAAAGATTTGGTGCAGCCTTCTGACACCTTAATAACTGTTTCATATTATTTAAGATAAATCAAATCTAAATGAGCCTTTTGGATGGAAGAGAACGTGTTTCTCAGTTGTTGTATACTGTCAGTGGACAGTGACCGCCTCTGTCTTACAGATTTTGCACTTGGGTTACACTAAACGGTAAACACATGCTGCAGCTCATCACAATTCTGGAAACAGAAAAAGACATGCTGTAAAATGAATCTTATTGTCACGATCTGGGACGGGAGACAGGAGGTAGGTCTTTGGACCCAAGCGCGGGTGTGTTTATTCTGGATCCAAAAACACAGAGGGAGACAAAATCGATGGTCAGGGAGAGGCGTGGGCCTTCCGGGGTGCAAATGTCATTTTTGGGGCAAGACAATACTCAGTACGTGATAAAGCAAGCAGAGGTCGAAAGCCAAGCGAACACAAGAACTGGGACGTTAGGGAAGAATCGCAGAATTGGCAAGCCGGTGCGTTGCAAGATTCTACAACCTTGTGCTGGGATGACGCTGCCTTTATCCCTGGTCTTGATTACCATCAGGTGATGCTGCGTGGCTTGTGGACATAACACTTATTTTACATTTATTCATTTAGCTGATGCTTTTCTCCAAAGTGACTTACAGGGTTGAGGTTACAATTATTTACCCGTTTATACAGCAGAGTAATTTTGGTGGAGCAATTTTTGGGGTAAGTACCTTGCTCAAGGGTACTACAGCCAGAGGTGAGGCTCAAGGCTCAAACCTCCAACCTGGGGGTCCAAAGGCAGTAGCTGTAACCACTATGCTACCTTCTGTCCCCATTATTTTTGATATTTAAAAAAAAAAAAAAAAAAAAAAAAAAAAATCTTGCTTGTTTCTGTCCATAACCCCCTTTGGTGTTATTATAATTATAATTATGATTTACCGTCTTAATGGTTGGCTGACTGTAATCAGAATTATAATTATCCAGAAAGTGTCTACATCTGAAATATGTTTGTGTTTGCTCTTTTTTCCTTGTAAAAGCTGGTTTTATTTCACCTATAGGTTATTGCTGTGTCTCTTCCTGAATTACAGGATCGTGTGCATTTGAGTTCCTCGGTGTGCCTGACTTTGGATTAAATTTGTTGCGTTGCTTCATTAACCACCTGCTCCCAGAATCCTCGTCCTCTCTGTCCTCGATGTCCCTGTCTAAGTCAGCGTGGGGGACCAAGTCATTCATGCTGTCCGTGAAGCTGCTGACATGTCTGTGATGTTGTGTTACTCTGCCTTCTTGTTCACTTTGTTGTGTTTGTCTGTTTTTTTTCCTTTTTTTTTTCCCTTTCCCCCTTCCTCCTGTGTCTTGATAACAAGTGTCTTGTCTGCTGTCCCACGCCATCTGTGTCTGATTGCCTCGCCTGTCTTGTGACCATCCGTCTCTCTTGTGCTTCAGTGTCTGGTTAGGTTGACAGCGATCACGCAAAGGCTGATCTTCGCTTCTGATAATAAGGTTTCTATCTCCTTCCTGTTTGCTCCCTCATGCTTTTGCACGGACACATCTCTGGAACCTGCAGTTTGCCTTGTGCTCTTTCATGCTGAATTGAAGCTGGATTTGAACGTCAGCTTGAAATATATTCACTTGTGTCATGTATACATTTACATTTATTTATTTAGCAGATGCTTTTCTCCAAAGTGACTTCCAATGAACTCTGTGTAGTGTTACTAGCCCACACAGCTTATTCACCGCGGTGACTTACACTGCTAGATACATTACTTACACTGGGTCACTCATCCATACGTCAGCAGAACACACACACTCTCTCTGTCACTCAAACACTATGGGTGAACTTGAACAGCGTGTCTTTGGAATGTGGGCAGAAACCAGAGCACCTGGTGACTTACACTGCTAGATACACTGCTTACAATGGGTCACTCATCCATATATCAGTGGAACACACACACTCTGTCACTCACACACACTATGGGTGAACCTCAACAGCATGTCTTTGGACTAAGTCAAATACTATATATACTCAAATACTTCTTGTTTCAGTCAAACAAGTAGAGCTGTTGCAGTTCTCGCTTGAGCATGATGGAATGAGAATTAGTGGTCTGAAGAAAGTGAGCATTGCTTCTGGACATTCTGCTCCTAAATCAAAATTATATCTGTGCAGTATAAGATGCCCATGCGCTCTGCACCATACATGTACCGCGCTTTAGTGTGTCTGACTGGTGTAATTATTGCAGCGCAGTGATTGAGTTTTACATTTGGTTTGACCTCGTGTGACGTTTCTTCTCTTGTGAACTCCTAAAGCAACACTTGCCTTTCAGCAGGGCCTTTCTGCAAGCTTGTATTTTTGGTGAAGTTTGCTGTGAAGTGCATTTTTTATATGCTGAACTGAATTTAGAAACTAAAATTATTATTATTATTATTATACAATTGTTATATAATCTTTTTAATAATAATAATAATAAAAATAATTCTTATTTTAAATGTTGTTTGAACATATTTCAAATAGATGTAAGGCTCAAGCTAGACTCAGTTACTGCAAACTTGACCACAAATGTGAGTGCTGCCAATACCAGCCTGTATCCACAGTCAGTAGTGAAAATTCTAACCGTAACTATGCAATGCTGACCTGGCCCGACCCGGCCGGGTTTGCTGTCTATCGTTTCCCTCAAGGCCTTGGCAAGCATGAGTCTCAACACACAGCCCATCCTCAACCTGGAGAAGTTCCACGAGAGCCAGGAGATTCCCCTGCTTGCGAGCCGGGACAGCGCCTGCACCCCCTCCACAGAGTTCAACCCCCTCATCTATGGCAACGACGTGGACTCCGTGGATGTCGCCACGAGGCAAGACCTTGGACTTTGGGCTGCTGTGCTCTTAAAACCTGTATTTCAATAGGTTCAAGCTCTTTTTACGCTCAATATCCCAAAATAGTTTCTACATCAGTTACTTCCAGAGTATTCCTACTAGGTGGTTATGATTACAATGGATTATGATGGCAGTTAAGTATAAGACCTTGCATTTGAAATTAGTGGACATTTTCATCTACATAATAAAACTGTTTTCTTTTTCAGTTTTCTCCTGTGCAAAAACATGAGAAACACAGTTCATATTTCATCATATGTCCACCAAACGAATCAATGTAATTGTATCAGGGCTGTACTGCAATAGAGCATTTTCACATTTCTGAAATCCTGTTATAATTTAAAAATGTCTCATTGCGTCTTTGTAGGGCTGTTTTTAGTACTTTTACGAACAATAAAGTTTGCATGTAACGCTGCTGCTCTCGCCCCTTATGCTCCGCAGGGTGGCCATGGTGCGCTTCTTCAACTCCCCCAACGTGCTGCAGGGTTTCCACATGCACACGCGCACCCTGCGCCTCTTTCCCCGGCCCGTGGTCGCTTTCCAGGCCTCCTCCTTCATGGCCTCGCGCCCGCGCCGCTCTACCTTTGCTGAAAAGCTGTCCCGCACGCAGGCCGTCGAGTTCTTCGGAGAGTGGTCCCTGAACCCCACCAATCAGGCGTTCCAGAGGATCCACAACAGTAAGAGCTACATGGAGCGCAGTGTGACTCCGCATCGCCTGAAGGCTCTTGCTGTCTTCCCTACAGCTTTCATCACTACTTAAGGAAAACAGGAGGAAAATGTGCTCGGTTTTTACATTTCAAAGAATCCACCTTCCACCTTCACCTGCTGCCCATGGGCCATGCTCTTTCTTCATTTCTCCTAGATCCCTTCCGTTAGTCCCGCAGTACCATCACTTGTTTTTTTTTTTTTCCTTATGTGCTCTGTTGTGTTGTGTTGCTGAACGGTTAGGATTCGGTGACATAAATAACACTTGCAAATGTTCATGGAACAAAGGGGAAATGCAGTAATAGAAACCGGTAGCAACGTAGGAGCTACAAAACAGAACGTTGAGGAGGCAACTGGGAAAAAGCTTAATTAAAAAGCAGCTAAAAGGGAATGAACTTATCCGATTGAAAGGTGAATGTGATTCCAGACGGACAGCTTTTCACCACCGTAGCCAAATGATTAGAGCCCTTTCTATACATACTACCACACCGTACCTTTTGTAATCTTGCTCATTCTTGTACAGTTTTTCACACTTGACCTCCCAACCATGTGCCTTTTCTTTTAGGTAATGCTGTCTTACTTGTAACGGTAAAATGTTGCCGTGGTTTTACTAAGGATAACGATACTGTGTTAGTTCCAGTTTGAGTTGATCGCCAGCGTGTAGATGGCTGTGTTTGAGGACTCTGCTTGCCACCTTCTCAGATGTGTACGACCCTTCTCTGATTGGGGACAAGCCAAAGTGGTACGCCCACCAGCTGCAGCCCATCTACTACCGTGTGTATGACAGCAACTCTCAGCTGGCCGAGGCCATGAGTGGTCCACTAGAGGCGGAGAACGGGCCTGACGACGACTCGGACCCAACAGATGATAGGTAAGTTGGGGGTCCTGTTGGGTGCTCACAAAGCATGGAAATGCTTTCTTTAAAAAGGTAGCAGGTGGCATAGTGGTTAGAGCTGTTGTATTTGAAGAACATGAGTTCAGATCCTTACTCCTGATGTGGTACCTGCAGTTGAGGTACTTACGCTGAATTGCTCCAGTAAAAATGATCCAGCTATAAAAAAAAGTATAAGCAGTTCAATATTCAAACCACACATGATAAATTGCCTTAGACAAAGGCACGAGTTAAATGAATAAATATAGCTAAAGGATTATTGTACACTAAATGATGGTGCACGAGAAGATTATATAACATGTTTGTGTTTACTTAAACCTCCCCCCCCCAAATGAACAATTCAGCATTTTTATGCATGACACAAAGCCCTGTATAATATAAGCATATTTTTATCTTCTCATGTGAAAGTGTATGTTAAATAAGGATGCTAATGTGAAACGCTGCATGTTTGACTTTAAAAACCTTGGGCAAGGGCAGGTGGAGAAAAACAACATCATGCAGAATGTTTCATGTTTTTAAGAGAAAAATCCAGATCGGTACACTGCTGCCCCCTACTGTGCGGAGGAGTACTTAGCAATAGCTACATGCAGTTTTCAACATGCTTTCTGGGGCCTTAGGACACTGTAAGCCTATTTAATGCCAGGATGCCCTGCTCTGCCCCTTGTCTGCCAGCAGTATAGAGTGGTAAACACTGGGGAGGATCTGCTTTCTCCCACTAAGGAGCATCATGGCTCTTGGCAGAGCCACATGCCATATGGCTCAGGGCTGGCATAGCACACAGCACCAATTTAGCAACTACTGCAAGCTGTGATGAGGTTATAGAGTACCCAGGTGTCTAGCTCTACATCACACACAAGAGTTAAGTGGCTAATGTTATCTGTAAATACATCTTATACTGTAGACTATGTTTCAGGCTTTATTTGGTTATAGAGTCTTTGATTCTAGGTACATCCAGGATGGGATACCAGTCCCTTGCAGGCCAGTCACACACTTACATTATATTTACATTTATTAATTTAGCTGATACTTTTCTCCAAAGCAACTTACAATGTTAAGGTCACAGTTATTATATGCTTACAATCATTTATCCCTTTATACAGCTGGGTAACTTACTGGAGCAATTTTAGGGTAAGTACCTTGCTCAAGGGTACTACAGCCAGAGGTGGGGAATCAAACCTGTGACCTTTGGGTCCAAAGGCAGTAGCATTAACCACTACCCTACCTGCTATTCTGTATTTATTTGTTTAGCGGACGCATTTCCCTGAAATAGCTTACAGTGTCGAACTACTTACAATTATTTACTCATTTGTACAACTTTGTAATTTTACTGGGCCAGCTTAGGGTTAGCACCTTGCTCAAAGCCACAACAGCTTGAGGTACGATTTTAACCTGCAACCTGCAGATCCAAAAGCAGCAGCTCTAACTACTACGCTACCAGGTGCCCCATATGACATACGCATGTTTGTGCTCTGTGGGAAGAGGTGGGATCACCCAGAGGAAACCCATGCAACAAATTCTGCTCAGACGCACCCAGAATTCACCCCAAAGGGCTGTACGGCACTGGCTGTGCTGTTTACTCATCTATATCTGCTGTAACATAGATGCTATTTCCTAGGTATAAGGACATGTGACTTCGAAAGTACTGAATGGGCAGAGTCGTAAATGTTTATTTCCATCTCTTAGTAATCATTTAATCAAGTATTTTAAGCAAGGAGGGTCATATCAAATTTATCTGTCAGCCTGAAGGAATCTGGGATGTGGTTTGCTCTACCAGAACTGTTTCGTTGCTTGGACAGTATTGGGTCTGGCTTTACTTTCTCGAGGGAAGGGCATCATGACATGGAGCCTGAGCAGGCAGCCCTGCCGTCCTCATGGGCAGCGAGTATAAAAACATGGTATTTCGTTCTTGTTTCAGTGGCAGTGACAGCGTTGACTATGATGACTCCAGCTCTTCCTACTCCTCACTCGGGGACTTTGTCAGCGAAATGATCAAGTGTGACATACAAGGGGACACACCAAGTGAGTGCCAGACAACGTCCTTTAGATGGCCTGAAACCGAACATTGAAACAAACGTGATTTGGAGCAGATACGGGATACTGACTTGTAGCACAAGGTCTGTCAATTCTGATCGGTTTCCACCGATCTTATAGGCTAGAACTAGTGGCTTTCACCTGAATTCTCATGTTTTTAAACTGATAAAATTATAAGTTGTTCTGGCAATAAGGACAAGCTGTGGAATAATGAAATGATGGTAAATATAAAATGAACAGCGATTACTGGCTCAGTTTCATTGGAAAGTTATTCACAAACGTAGGTATATTTCATGCAGTATTTTTAAACTTCTTCTCTCAGATATGCGGTTTAGAATGAATTGTGTTTTCATTTTGTATTTTTTTCCCCCTTATGTTTCTGTGCAACCTTTTTTGGCTACAGTTTTAATGCTCATTGCTTTACACAATGACCTAAACAAACTTATGCCAGTTTTCTGGATTTTTTTTTTTTTTTTTATTTGTCCAAGAAATGCTTATTGGAGTTTATTTTTCCTTCTGGTGTCAAGGGCAGCAGGTTTCTTTTAATGCTCCCAGTCATCCAGCGTGCTTTCCCCGTGTGCTTCAGGTGAGGACCCTCTGACGCATGCTGCCTTGGGGGATGCCAGTGAAGTGGAATTCCAAGACTTCCAAGAGTATCGGGGTGAGGCGGCCGGCCTACCCCTGGAGGGCGAGGTCCCCACAGAGGGCCTGCAGCCCAAGTCTAGCTCCAGCACCACAGCCAGCTCCAGCCCCAGCACCGTCATCCAGGGCGTCAGCCACGTAAGGGTCATCCCGCCCGTCTCGCTCATCGCCTCTCTTCCCCCCGTCGTTGATAGAATCATACAAGGAGTGGAAATCCAGGAAAATTTGTTGTTTTCTGGTATTGCAGCAATTGTAGCTTGTATGCCTTTCACATTGTGCTTCATCTCAGTCCTCAAGGGCTGCAGTTGCCAGCTCTCCTTATGCTGCTAACAGCCTCAGTACCGAGAGGCTCAATTACTTTAATTAGGGGAGTAATTATTTCAACCGTGTGCTTCAGTGCTCAGCAGGAATAGGCGGCTCTGCACGTACCAGGTCAGACAGGGATGAGCTGTTCATAGGGAATCGATGGCTCAGAATGTGCCACCGCTTTGTCGGCAGGATCCGGGCGAGCCGCCTGACATGGAGGTGACGGGCCTGGCTGGGGGGGCAGTGCAAAACCACCTCCCAGTTTTAGGGGCTCAGGCTTTCCCCAGGATGGGCTCCATGCGGCAGGAGAACGATGGGGCGGCCCCCCCGGACTCCTCGGCACAAAAGAAGGAGTATGACAACCCCTACTTCGAACCACAGTATGGTTTTCCTACGGAGGATGAAGCTGATGCCGATGGTGAGGAGGAGAGCTACACGCCACAATTCAGCCAGAACCTCCACGGTAACAAGTAAGTAATTCACACGCAAACGCACCCACGTGCTTAAGACAAGAGGCCCAGCTGCATGGTGTGTGAGATAATACTCATCTCTTCTGCAGGCCCCAGAATCCCCTGAGGCCCAACAGCCTGAAGCTGTCTGGAGACTCGGACGGCGAGTCGGACTCCCATGCCAGTTCTCCCAACTCCACTATCTCAAACAACAGCACCGATGGCTTTGGTGGCCTCATGTCCTTTGCTAGTGGGTGCAAGAAAGGGTTCGACACGCTGTATGGTGGCAAAACTGCATAGGTGGCACAATGACGACGGACTGCCTGAAATTGCAATAAACTACGTTACGCCCGTTGTGATACGCTTGTACGACGTGCAGATGGGTCATCTTATGAATTTTGTCTGCACAAGCAAATAGTTACACTCCTTCTTTATTTGCTCCATTTATCTGCGTTTTTTTTTTACCCCACAGAAACTTTGCTGTGGTTATTACATTAGTGCTTTCTAAAGTACAGGGGAACAGCTGCATAATAACACACACAAAGTACAGTACTGTGACTCCTTGTGGTTAACGGTGAAGTTACAAATTTTCGAAGATTAGCGCATTTTTCCAGTTTTATACATTTATTTTCAGTAAATTCTATAAAGCTATAGTTCTGTAAACATATTCGTAAACTTTTTTCTAGACTTTCTGTCTGTACTGGAGTAAATAAGTAGATAGGTGGCATTAAAATGCACTTTAACAGATCAGGAATGTGGGGCCAGATAAACTCAACTCACCCCACTCAGTTTAGGGTCGTGTCTGGTGTTTGTGATTGTTAGTGATCAATAACCAGATGATGAAAGGTTGCACAAGCTTATGGGATGATTGTCAGCAGTCAGCCTTGAACAGGAGTTGGCAGAGACATATTTTTATTTTCGGCCGCTTTAAACCTTTTAATGGAGCTTCAAGTTAAAAATATTAAAAAGTCTTGCAGAGTATTTTTATTTATTACAGGTATCTGAGATTTTACTGAACATAACGCATAAATAAACTGGCATTTTCATAATCTTATGTAGACTGTAATTTTGTGGTAAAGGTGAGTTTATAAACTAACAAAACCTTCAAGTTATTAAAAAATTGAACTGTTAACTGGACCACAGTGAGAAGTACTATCTTGTTAGGGTAGGGAAGTCTTTAGAGGGAAACTGGTTAAAGCAATGCCTGTAGAAGAAATTCATAGACATTGAAATAAGTGACCTAGCAGCTGAAAGTAAACGTGGTAACAAAAGATTGCTGTACTCTGGCTCACTTGTAGGCAATCTGTACAAGAATCATGGCACCAGTTTTAGCCTCTCCAACCTGGCTTTGCCCAGCAAGACGGCCCGGGACAAGGCCAACCCCTTTCCCAGTCTGAAAGGTATGGAACCCCACCTTCCGCTGTGTGTGTTAATGACACCCCCCCCCCCCCCCCCCACGAGCTGCAGAGGACTGCGTTCATCTGCTCTTGCTCAGTCTCACCTCACACTTCATATCGCAGATGCTTTTCTGTCCTGCTGCAGTGTTACGCTCTTGTTGCACAGGTGAAAAGAATATTCTTCATACCATTCTTTCATGTGGTATTGTTGGGCAGGATTTTACCCGGAAAAAATGAGAAAAGTTTATTTTAAAACGGAGGAAAGAAACTGACAAGAAAAGAAATAAATTCAATAAATTCTGTAAAATTGTAATTCTACAAACTATAAATTCAAATTACTCTCTTTGTCATACCAAATACTGGACCGGACCATCGATCTTAAGTTTATTTTTTGAAAACTTAACAGTAGTATATTAACAATAACGGTTGAACAATATGCTGATTTTATTAGTTACACCTTCAATATTACAGTTATAAAAATAATATTCTTTTACCGATGACTAATTTTCTTCATTACAGTATTATCTTGAGAGACGCTTGCCATTTTATATACCTTTCCTCTTTATGCTGCTTAGCCAAGACTTGAACCTGCACATCACTACACTGCATATTTCAGCGGTTTGCGCATATGGTTTTTGCAGAATTGTAACTAATTCTTATCCCGTCACATTCTGGCTAAAACATGAAAACTGATCAGCAGAAGGTTAATTTGTTGGAGTTCTATATAATAAATTATTGTAGCTAATAAATAGATAATAGAAATGTACATTGTTTAAATTTGGGGTTTAGCAAAAAAGGATCTGTAGTAAAAAAAAAAAAAGAAAATTTAAGTATTGTATATATTAATTAAGGATATCATTATAATAAGTACTTTTAGAGAGGCACTTTATTTTACTGTATGGTACTAGCTCCTGCTTGTGTATAAACTGGCACTCCTTTGTTTGCAGTGTAGGTAAAACCTCTCTGCCTGTGTCCGTTTTATAAGCTCCGTGTGCCTTCGTTTTCCATGATACTTGATGTGGAATTAGTTGTATCTTGTAAATGTTGTTGTCATATTTAGTTCATAATGTGACAAACATTTGCTGCTGCTGTTTACACATTGTTTGGCTGACACTTTTTTCCCAATATACTTTCCCTTTTTTTTTTATTTTTATTTTATACTGTTTTGTTTGCTACAAATGATCAAAAGAATACTTGCACTTTGATTTAGACAAGGAAGTGCAAGAAGGTTTGTATAACAGCCTATTGGCATGAACTTTGACCTTGCTGGAAGGTCAAGTTAAGACTATGGAACTGAAGTAGTACTGAATGATTTATCTATTATTATTTTTTCTGAAAAAGTTCAGTTATTTATAAATATCATTGCGAAATGTTCTTGGGGAAGTTTCTGCAACTTCCTACATTTCTATTTATAAAAACTGACTTTGTAAGAAAAATAATGTTGAGAATGCATAATGCTGAACCCAGTCCTTTTGTTCTTGCTCGGATCGTTGCCATAGCAACACTTTTATAGTCTTCATTCTTATGTGAAATGTCTTTATCATTCAGTCAGTCCTGATGGTCTGGATTTGTTCCTGTCTGATGCCCCGTTTGAAGCGTGGTAGTGTGCTGTACATCTGAATAATTCCTACCGTACCTTTACATAACTGTTTACTTCTGACACTTTTTTGCAGAATTTTAAAGATAAATGTTAATTAGATCTTTAGTTAAAGTTAAACGTTGTCCAAATGCCCTTCGCTTTGCTAGTGGTAGACAAGAACCTCATGTTCTCCCATTCAAAGAAAACACTTTTTTTTTTTTTTTCCTGGTTTATTCTCCCCGTTTCTTGATATTTTTGTGCTTGCAGGTTGTAATGGCTTTAATTTGTCTGTTTGGAAGAGTGTGTTCTGTGTTTCCGTGCTTACCTCCTTATGAGGTTGGAGTCAGACCCTTGAGTGCTCTCCATCACTCTGTGCTGGGCTGAGTGCGTCCCATCCGACCCTTGTCCGCAGAGGGGGTGGGTTGTCTATGATGTCATTTGTCTCAGTAGAGTAAGAGGTTTTACTGCTGGACCCTTCCCTTTAAAGCCTGGTCACACGACACTGGAGGTACTGGATCCTGAATGAGATACTAGCTGGAACACACATGGAGTCAACAGTTCATAAGAAGTACCCTTGCTCTAGTACTGGCCACACACACTTGACCCTCCCTACAAACATTTTCTTCTGGGGCCAGTTACTATATTACACCCCCATCCCCCGTAGATATCCCTGCAGTTACCGTGCTCTCAGATCCAGCAAAGACAGTCACACATGAGTATGCTGTGTAAATATTGACCCATCTCCACAGGGCAAGGGAAGAAAAACCACACCTATGGTGAACACAGGTCACTTCAAGTATTCCTTGTATATTTTAATGCGTTTGCTTCTGGGTGGATGAGCTTCCAGAATGGCCACATGGCATGGAAAGCACTTGCAGATGTGGAATCCCGGAATGTCGTTAACCTGGCATTGCCTCTTTGGTGTTTTCCCCCTGCCTTGCCTTTCTGTCTCTTCAGTTTCCTCTGTGTGTGTGTGTGTGTGTGTGTGTGTGTGTGTGTGTGTGTGTGTGTGTGTGTGTGTGTGTGTGTGTGTGCGTGTGTCATGTGCCGTCCGTCATGGTCGAGAGGCGAGCCCGTTTTGCTTTGGGTCGGCGTCTCTCTTCCTTTTTGGCTCCTGTTGATCCTTCTTTCCACTGCACTAATTGTGAGTTTTGTGTCCAGTATTTGGGCTAAATTCTCTAATGGAGATAATAACAGAAGCTGGCCCAGCGAGCGGAGAAGGTGGGTCTCACCCTTGCATGAGCTGCATGCCTCCCACCTGGTGGAGCACCATCTCCCGGCATTCTCTTCTGCACTCGCTTCGCTGGTCTACTCTGCTGACGGGCAGTGAAAGTCACCCCCAACATCTGCCGCCTTGACAGCACATACAACTTGTGTGTCGGTGATTGTGATGTTAACACCTCGATCATTTTGATTAACCTGCCCCATGATTTCCAGTATGTGTATGTACTAAACCAGTGTGTTCTTATTTACCAATAATTGTGTGTATATTTTGATATCCATTATTTATGCAAGTATATATAATTTTTTTTTTTGCACTCATTGCACGAAGACATCCTTTGCTGATAATTTTTGTCAGTCCCCCCCCCCAATTATTGTGACGCTGCTGAGCTTTTGAGTCACTGTTGAGTTTCACTGCTGTTTTCTGAAGTGATTTCATCTCCCATGTTTTGTCTTTTAGTTGTGAACAGTAATGATTATTATGGCACCGTTGGCTTTTTAACTGTCCCACAGCGCAACGTGACACATATCAAAACGTGCAGTCCCCGTTCACTGCTCCACAGCTCTTAGTGTGTGTTTGATCTGTTTTAGTATGTGTGGGTCTGATGTGTGTGTGTGGCACACTGTGATTATTTGTTTCTTGCATGAGGATTAGGGTGTGTTATGTGTGAGCAAGAGTGTGTGTGGTATATGCAAATGAATGGGTGTGTGAGGTATCCATGTGTGGTTGTTCAAGTGTGTGTGTGTGTGTGTGTGTGTGTGTGTGTGTACATGAGTACATGACATGTTAAATGTAGGGTAATGGATGTACACAAAAGGGTGTATGGGTATTTAGAGTGCAGGTGTGTAGTGTGTGGACTTTTGTGGTTGCCTCATCTTGTATACTTTTGCCGTCGTGTGTTCGGATGTGTCGCTGGGTATCTGGTGCCTGTGTGGGGTGTATGTGCGCGACGGTGTTTTGTGCAACGGATGCTTAATATCTGAGGGTTGCTGAGTTCTCGTTGGCTTTCACAGGGAACCGTCCGCCAAGAGCCCTCGTGGACCAAAAGTCGTCCGTCATTAAGCACAGTCCGACAGTAAAGAAGGAGTCCCTCTCCCCTCAGGGTCGGGCAAACAACAGCAGGTGAAACGCTGTGATTGATAACGGCAGTACTCAGAATGGGTCTCAATGGATTGTTCCTTATTTCTCCAGAAACGAGTATAACAGTATGACAGTAACACATGGCTGCTGCACGTGTGAATAATTTCCTGATGGGGCCATTTAGGTGATGTCAAACTCCGCACAAATATTTAATCAATCAGCTGAGTCCTGGGATACAATGAAAAACATGCAGGCCTTACGGGCTGGTTTGGGAGGCAATTTTTGAGATTTTTTAAAGCGTATATTTGCTAAACAGATGGACTGTGAACACGGAGTAATTTAAGAACATGCACATGTGCCTGAGTACAGTTTTCGAATATTTGGAAAAAAAAATATAGAAATTTGTTTCAGAGTCACGAGCAGCCTGTGCCATGCATTGGGAAGGATTACTCCTCAGCACTCGCATGTTGACTGCTCCCTTCTGGCTGTTCTACTTGTGGATTAGCAAATACAGCTGAACTGCCTTCTCGTAATACAAACGTTCAAGTTGCGAATTTCTGAAGATACAAACATTCTCCTATTTATTATTTATTTTTCAATTGCATTTATTTTCAATACAAAGCTACAAATCAATAAAAAAATCAAATCAATCAGAATCAATACAAAGCTACAAACTGGTTATTAAATTAAAGCTACGACTACATTTTCAAAAATCCACGGATTTTTGAAAATGTTGTCGTAGCTTTCATTTAGTTCTCAGTTTGTAGCTTTCTATTGATTGTGGCTTAGTGGTAAAAGGGCCTTGAACGTTACAAACAAATTGGGTTATGAAAACACTACTGGTGAGCCCACTTCTGGTCCTTGTTATGTTTGTAAGTTGAGGAGCCTGTGCATCTCTTGCACGGTTCTTTTTTTTTTGGGGGGTCAGGGACCTTGGCTGATTCTTGCAGCCCTCTCCTATTCTTCCTTCAGTGAAAACCAGCAGTTCCTGAAGGAGGTGGTACAGAGCGTGCTGGAGGGCCAGGGTGTGGGCTGGCTCAACATGAAGAAAGTGCGCCGCCTGTTGGAGAACGAGCAGCTGCGTGTCTTCGTCCTGAGCAAACTGAACAGGGCTGTCCAGTCTGAAGAGGACGCCAGGCAGGAGACCATCCACGATGTGGTAAGAGCAAGGAAGAGGGATGGGCGACAGGCTGATGGAGGAAGGAGCAGACAGAAGATAGAGAGAAAGCCGAATTATAAATGTGCGTGTTGTCGTTTTAGCTGTTTTAAACTCACTTCATTTGGCTCAGGGCAGGTAACGTGTACTAGCGATATGACACGTCACTCCCGAATGAGTGCTGTTTGAAATATGTGTTGAACTGTATGAAATATTTTTGTGCTATATTGATGTTTGTGCTGCAGCACAATTTCATTGTAGCTGGTTATCAAACAACTTCATATGTGCTGTTGTCTTATATAAACCAGTGTAAGTCATCTTGGACAAAGGTATCATCTAAATTAAAATGACTACCGCTGCTGCTGCTAATAATAATAATACACACACAGTCCGAACCGCTCGTCCCACACGGGGTCGCGGGGAGCCGGAGCCTAACCCAGCAACACAGGGCGTAAGGCCGGAGGGGGAGGGGACGCACCCAGGACGGGACGCGAGTCCGTCGCAAGGCACCCCGAGCGGGACACGTACCCCAGACCCACCAGAGAGCAGGCACAGGCCAAACCCGTTGTTCCACCGCACCCCCTTATATTATAATAATAATAATAATAATAATAGCAATTAAAAACATGGATCTGCAGATTCTTGAAGTTCCCAAAGTATTCTGGAAGACTAACAGCAGGTAGCGTAGTGGTTAGAGCTGTTGCCTTTGGACCCAAACATTGGAGGTTTCAATCCCACCTCCAGCTTTAGTACCCTTGAGCAAGGTACTTAACCTAAATTGCTCGAGTGAAATTGATCAGCTATCAGAGAAAAGCATCAGCTAAATAATGTAAATGTTCTACTAATGTATGATTGGGAAAGGTACCGTTCGTTGGTCCCCCAATACTGGTCAAAGCCCCTGAAATTAGACGATGTTCTGGAATCGGCACCAGCTAAACCACATATAAATATGAAAAATCATCCTTACGTGAAGTGATATTATTGATGGTCGGGGAACTGGACTGCTTCACAGTTGACAGTGAGTGGAAGGACCACCACCCCAAAATCAAACCCCTCTCACTTTGCGCGTCCCCAGGAGGTCGGCCGGAAGGTGTATAAGGGGATGCTGGACCTGCTGAAGTGCACGGTGTCCAGCTTGGAGCATTCGTACAGCAACGCAGGCCTGGGCGGCATGGCCAGTGTCTTCAGTCTGCTGGAGATCGCACGCACACACTACCAGACCAAAGGTAGGGCTTCCTCGGCATCCTGTGGGGAGTCACGCGCAAACACACAGGTACAGTCCAATGCCTTGCTCACATGTGCTATTCCCATATACAACACACCTGCGGAGAGGAGCTGTGAAGAGAGACCAAATCACCACTCTTGTTAAAAGTCTTGATGTATTGACATGCAACGAAAACATAAACTCGGCCACAGAGGCGCAAAGATTGGGGAAACAACAATGGGGGAGAAGGCATAGATATTGCTCTGAACTCATTAGTCTCAAGCTAACACACATCACACATTATCTGAAACCACTTGTCCCATACTGTGTCGGGGAGGGAGCCGGAGCCTAACCCAGCAACACAGGGCGTGGGGCTGGGGGGGAGGGGACGCACCCAGGACGGGACGCCAGTCCGTCGCAAGGCACCCCAGGCGGGACTCAAACCCCAAACCCACCGGAGAGCAGGACCCAGTCAAACCCACTGCACCACCGCCCCCCCCTTCAAGCTAACATAAACCAGTTTATATCCTTATGTTAGAACGAGTATCAACTCAAGTTTCATACTTTATTGGGGTTTAATCCAGACTTCAGTGCACTTGAGGTGTGACTGTCAATCAACAGAAGATCAACTGATCATTTTACATTCATATTTATTATTTATTTATCATTTTGAGTAATTGTAAAACCCCGAGTAGGAAATGCTGGGCCTGACTCTTCAGTGGAGGACGTGTGCTGACCTCAGCAGATTATGGTATCTCTTCACTTCTTACGATCAAGCAGTACATGTGCATCAGTGCAGATGACTGGTACTCATGGTGAACGTTTTAGTGCTCTAATGCTCCTTTATCAGCTGTACAGCGATTGCTGACAAAACACATACTCCAGGCTGGACTGTTACACTCTTGGTGGTCTGAGGTTCCCTTTACACTGTGTCCTCTCTAAAAATGTCACTTTTGATACTTGGAGAAAATTGTCACTTGGTAGCAAGGCACAAAAATCTGAAGTTCAGCATAGTGGTTGAGTATTTAATAAGGACAGTATAGAGGTTCAGGATACTCTAGCCTCCAGGTTGCCCGTTAAAATCCCTAGAGGGAAGCGGCTGTTTTCGTGAAGCCTGAGAACGATGTGGTAATGAGAAATGAAGTTGCCTGGAAGACCTGTCTGAATGTGTGTTCCTGTAGTGCCACATAGGAGAGTGTAATGCGTCTTGGGTGTTTGGAGAGCGGGGGGTCCTGTGGCCGAGGGAGGCAGGTTTTGTCTGTACCAGGAGAGCCCAGGATGGAATTGTGGGAGTAGAGTGGGGGTCGGGGGGGGAGGCATTGCTCCATCTCTGTTACTTATCTCAGTCTGTACCTGTCCTCATCGGCTTTCTCCTCCCCCGCCCTTCACCGGAAAGTCCTCCTCTGATTTCCTGCTTGTCCAGTAGGTGTTTGTAGGTCTTCTTCCCTCTGTATGGACAGTGATGCTCTTCCTTTCAGTATGTTGGCCAAGTCACTACAGACATCCAGCTGGTACAGTTTCCCCTTAGAGCTCATCTGATTGCTTGCATTGATTAAAAATGGAAATATTAACAAAACAGATGAGCAGGCTTGATACCACAGTTGCACTGCAGTATTTATTATTTGACAGGATTCATTATTCAAACTGACTTGTGTGACTCAGTTATTTAGAATTTAAATTAGAATTGAAATTCTTTGAATTTGTAGAATTTAAACCCATGTATAGCCGGATATTTTGTGAAGGGAGTTTCCGTCACAAATTACATTAAATTTGTTCTTTTAGCTGACACCTTTTTCCAAGGCTACTTAGAGTTATTTACCCATTTATACAGCTGGGTAATTTCACTGGAGCAATTTAGGGTAAGTACCTTGCTCAAGGGTACTACAACTAGAGGTAGGATTCAAACCTTACGCTGCACTGCCAGCAGGTAGTTTTTACTGTTGCTTTTACCGATAGGCTCAGTGTAAAACGAGAAGCTGTTTGTTTTTGGTGGAAGGGTCCTACAACTGCTCCTTTAACCAACCAGTGTGAACTTGCTGAACCTCAATCTGCCTCCTTCTCTCACCCACCGCTCTTCCTTCTCTACTCTTCCTTCTCTTCTTCCCGGGCATGGTGCCTGTCTGTGAAGAGCCTGAGAAGCGCAAGCGGAGCCCCAGCGATGCTGGGGGCAGTAGCAGCCCAGGCAGTAAGGGCAGCCTGACACCCAGAGGGGATGCTGCCCCACCCCTGCGCCCCCTGCTGGAGCCCAAGCTCCAGCTCTACCCGCCTGCCCCTTCTGCCACCAAGGGGGCTCGCCAGTATGACACCCGGAGTCTGAACGAAGAAAATTTTATTGCCTCTATTGGTGTGTACTCTGAGCTTTTAGGGCCTGGCCACTAGGAGGCGCCATTCTAAGCACCCTTACAGCAACTGCTTCTTTGTTTTATTTTATTTTTCAGCACCAGTGCACTGAGACTGCATGCTCTAAAACTGATATTCCCTTCAGCTTTCAGCTCAGAGCAAGGGCATGTCTTATTTTTACTTACTGCCGTTCAGGATATCAATAGATTTGAGTAACTGGATTTTGATTAACAGTTTTGCATTTATAGGATGGAGAAAGTTCTAAATCTCGTGGCTTCTGTATTAAACCATTTATTTATTACAGATAATGAAGCTGTTTATACCCTCAGCTGAAAGGACATGCATGTTTTTTTAAGATTTTATTAGCCTTATTTTTATGTTTAATCAGAAATCTGCAGTAAGAATTGGCAGCAGTGCCAGCTGCAATGTTCATAAAGTGAATATTACAATAATATAGGCCAGTGTCATTTCACCCCAGTGTTCAATTTAGTATCTTTTCTTTCTTTTATTTTTACATATCCATTGGGGTTTTCCCTACAACTGACTTAAAAGTCCCTTTGCTGTCACTTCTGATTGAAGTGATGCATTTAGCCAACTTTACTACTACTGCAGTTTTCTCTGTGGGGTGACCTGATTGTTGGTGACCTAATAATCCCCTCTATGCAGACCCAAAATGCACCTTTAACTTGGCGTTTACCGAATACCAGGGCACCGTTCTGATTGCCCGTTGACCTTTCCGCTCCCAGCCATCGTTGCTGGAGTCACAAGCCTTTTTTATCTGGATCGATGATCCTTCAGTAAAGAGAGGATATAGTCGTGGCATTTCAAATATTTGCCATGGGTTCATGTCCAGCTCTCAACACCAGAGGCTGGGTCTGTGTAGACGGGACATCAGTCACATCTGCACCTGTTTTTTTTTCCTTTTTTTTTTTGCACAAAGCCCCTTCAATTCTACGGAATGTCTCCGAGACGCCATCCACGCTTCTGCCAATCCCCATTCCCACAGCTGCTGGCTGCTCACCTCCCATTCTTGTGCCACACGTTCAGTTCGAGCAAAGCTGTGTGATTCGGGTTTCTGGGAGACGGCAGTCTGGCAATCTTTTGCTCCTCTGAAGCACAGATTTACCAGTTCTACCATTTAAATTCCTGTTGAAATTTAAAGACAATGCAGAAAAGATGCCAGATTGTCGCCACCCCTGGACCACGGTCAACATGTCCTGCTTGGCTGTTGATTAAGTTGTACCATCCGTATTTTTTTTTTTTTTTTTTTTTTAACCTAATAGTACAGCCTGTTGGTATTTAAAGGCATTTTAATTATATGAAGATGTTTTTGTTAAATATGGTTATTGTTTTTTTTTTTAATGTCTTTTTACAGCTCATCTTTCATTTCCTGCCTATTCAACCAGCTCTCTGACTCTCTCTCTTTCTCTCCTTGCTTGCAATGCATCTTGGGTAGAATTGTGGAGCAAGCACCAGGATAACAGAAAGCAAAAAGCTTTGGAAAAACAGAGTAAGACATTTCACAAGAAAAAAAAAAAAGAGTGGATCTGGCTACTTTTTATTGTCTCAACCCCCTACCCCCACAGCAACTGTTAGATCTGAATGTCTCACCCTGATCGCCACCCCATCCTTTCTGCTTGTCATTTTCCTGTCACTGAGTGAGCCCACAGAAGGATGGCATTTCAAAAGACTAATTGTATCACATGCCTGCCAATATTCTGCAGTGTGCAGGACAGCCCGTATCGTTTCATAACAAAAAATCTGTTACATTCACTTTGTCATCTCAGTTGTCACTTTTTTTTTTTTTTAAATTAATGGGTCAAACAGTTTATTCCTTCTTCGTTATTTATTTATTTATTTATTTTTTTTGGCCCACTTGTCCTAAGGTGACCTCGTGATGTATGGTAACATTTTTATTTATACAGTTACATTTTAATGCTAATTTAGTATTGGGCATTTTTCTTTTTAGTTTTCTAAGGAGGTTACATTTGTAATATTTTTCTTTTTAGCACATGGCTTTTTGTTTGATAGCTGTATAATAAGTAAATTAGACATTTTCCCTTTTTCACACAGTTTGCTCAGATTGAGTGTTATTACAGAATGGATATCTGGGGTCTCAGTAGAAAAAAACAGCTTTATGTTTATCCAGTGTCACATATTGACTTATTAAACTTGAGTAAGGAACACATTTATATTTTGTGACAAAGTAAATGTGGTTCTAGGCAAATGCTAAAGACCACATCTGATCAAGCCCTCAAGGACCACAGTCTTCATGCACCTCAGTATCTCGCACATTTTTTCACTCCCTGCATCTAAAGCCTATAGAGTCCTTTTAGCACGCCGGCTGTCCGTCTGTCTGTCTCTTCCTCTAATTCTCTCTGTCGCTCACTCAGTCCCTGGCTAAGCACCGCCCTGCCCCCTACAGGCAGAGCGCAGCAGTACAATTGAGCCGAACCCCAGGAAACTCACTCTGTCAGCACCGAAGGTCACATTTTGAATTCTCCGACTCAGTTCGCATTATAAAGGTCTCCACGTTGCACCCCTTCACCCAGAAGACTGTTTCTGTCAAATGATCGAGCACAGCTATTTGTCTTGTCCATGCCATGCATTGCAGTAAAACCTTCACTGCTGCCCACCCTGAGGATTTCACGTCGCTGCAGAGTGAATCTTGGGAATGGTTAGCACTCTTCTATTTTGATCTCTGCTGCCAGTCAGTGTTTCCCGGCTGACTCAGTGATCAAACGGCAGTCAAAGGTTTCCTGTCTGTCTCTGTTTGTCTGCTAGTCTGTCTGGCAAACTGTTGAGCCCGGTTCGCTGGACTGTCTGGGCATGCGCACAGGCTACGGTCACAGTCAAGCTGCGGTCACGGCCAGCATATACCTGCATTATGTAGACTGCTTCACGGCTAGCGAACCTCTTTCGTGTCTGTCGCCTCCTCTTTTTCTTGGGATACCTGACTTGCCTCCACCTCCACCAAAGTCACACAGCCATCATGGGTAGCAGAAACCCGAGGCTCCAGCAGTACAAATGAGATTATGAGTGAATCTTTGTTATATACAGCTGAGATAGAAAAACAGACTTTTTTTTTTTTTTCCCCCCCCTCAAGGGTTTCACCTATGGAAAAGGTTTTTCCAAAAATAAAACTTGTTTTTCCTGAGGTCAGCAGAAACAAATTTGTGTGGAACGATCCTGCAGACCATTCGCGGTCTCGGACCTCAAATCCCAGAAGCCACTAGCGTTCCTGCCTCTGCTGGTCATGTGACTGAATCCAGGGGCACCGGCCAGTTGGGTTCGAGGCTGCCGTGTTCACAGTGTGTTTCCTGCAGGGATGGAGGCGACAAAAGGGGTCAAGCAGGTCATCGACCAAGGGGACACTGATGAAAAGAAGTCTCAAATCAGTGCAGACAGTGGCCTGAGCATGACCTCCGGTTCCCAGGTGGGTGACGCTAAGCCCTGTTGGTGACACTTTGCACTTTTAAATGATTGCCTTTCAATGAAACCTTGTTTCTACTTTCAGTTGTGTTTAAATTAATTTTTACAGCCTGTCTTTGTATAACAAAGGCTTCATTTATGGGAATTTAGACTTATGAGCAAATGTTATTTGTACCTCAAAATTCTCGATTCAACCTGGAAACTCTCATTTACAAGAAATGCCTTATGATAACAAAAATTTCAATTCAGAGTATCAGCCAAAAGTGGGTGACCTTTCTGTGTCAGAGCAAGACATTATTTTTACTATTGACATTAATTGTAATTAAGAATTACTTTTACGAGACTTCACCTTAGGAGGAGATTTTCTGGCCGGAATTACACTGGTTATGCGAGCAAAACTTGCATTTACTTCTTAAATGCTGTATGGATACAAATCTCATAAAATACATTGCTAAATACAGAAGCTTATGGGTGGCGTGGTGGCATAGCGAGTAGTGCTACTGTCTCACAGCGCCTGCGTGGTATGAGAGGACATGGGTTCAATCTGTGCTCAATATGTGTGGCGTTTGCATGTTCTCCCCATGTCTGCGTGGGTTTCCTGCGGGTGCTCTGGTTTCCTCCCACAGTCAAAAGACATGCTGTTCAGGTTCCCCCATAGTGTGTGAGTGACAGAGAGAGTGTGTTTCACTGATGTATGGATGAATGACCCAGTGTAAGCAGTGTATCCAGCAGTGTAAGTTGCCTTGGTGAATAAGGTGTGTGGGCTGATAACACTACACAGAGTTCATTGGAAGTCGCTTTAGAGAAAAATGTCTGCTAAATAAATTAATGTGAACAGTTGTCAAATATATAAATAAAATGTGAAGTTTTTAAATGATTTTGTGTGAGAAGTTAACACACTTGTAATTCAATGCCATTGGCAAAGGCCAACATTAATTTCAGAATAGCCACATCACACTGAATTATTTAAGATCAACATGCAGAATATGATGCTTCCAGGGAAGCTCATAGGAGTTTATGGATGAAAATTGTGTTTGCCCGGTAATTTGATCCCCCGGCTTACACCCGTCTCTTCTTTCTGTTTCTACAGAGGAGTGATTCTGAGTCAATAGCCAGCACCAAGCTCCCAGGACTGACTCGAAGCACTAGCCAAGACTCTGAAGCCAGCACAGTGGTAGGGCATGGCCGACTCGGGGAGTAGGAGCTTGGCTCCACCTTCCCTAAAGTCTTTATTGCGGACATAAAACTGCTTACGCTATACCCTTGAATTAACGGCCCAACTGGGAGAAGGGGGTGTCCAATATTGTCAAATGGCCTTTAAAACATTATCCATAAAATAGCGTCTTTATGAAACCAGAAGTCTGTCAAACAGTACATTTGTGCAAATCTATGTTTGATATTAGATATTTTTAAGCACAACACTACCGATATTTTTGTGAAAAACAGCATATTTATCTCTTTCTGCATATATATTTTGTATTATGCCTGAGAAAATAGTAATAAATAATAATAAATTCCCCACCCTTTTGTAACAAGATTAAGAAAAAAAAACGGAACATTATGAAGTCTGCTCAGAAAAGGATTAACCCTGCTCCTCTACTGCATATCAACCAGAATATTACTGGGGAGTGTCAAAGTACTGACATATCGACCAGGAAATAATGGAGAAGTACTTACATTTGAACCACAGAATTTTGTGCATTAAACCCAAAATCCATTCAATGGGGAGCCATTAAATCAAGGATTTACTGTATTATCGTTAAAGCAAACACCTCTCAACTGAAAGTGCTGAAGGTGCATGTAAACACTGATAAATGAGACCATACCTAGAAACTGATTGAGAGGCACCTGCATTGCTAAAACAGCTCAGTGTAAAATCCTGGTAACATGGCACTAGAGGAGCATTATCTCTGTAGAAGAGGGAGTAAGATGTACGAAGGCAGAGATGCTGTTGGGAGTGGAAAACATTCACTAATATAGTAACGTGAGGCAGTGATACCATGGTATTGATTACTTAAGACTGCAGAGGGCATATTTAAGCATAAGGCATATAGGGCAGCTGGTAGCATAATGGTTATGCTTGGATGGTGCCTTTTCATCCAGATTTCTCAAATTCCTGCTGTAGTACCCTTGAGCAAGGTACAAATCCTGAAAATCATTCCAGTGGAAATTGCCCAGCCATGTAAAAGGGTAAAAAATTGTCCATTGAGATGCTGGTGCTTGAGAGCAAACTGAAAACAGATGAGCTTTCCTTTTGTCTGTAAAATATGTTGACTAAGAAAAGGATTTTGCGAATGATTCCAACCACAATCACTAAAAGATACTGGTAGGGTTGTGCGTAATCCACTGAGGAGGCATGTGGGTGACCTTTCGCCGGTCAACACAATTAACAGGCTCAAATTATTTTGTTTGGTGCTGCCGCGTTTGTCTTTCCCAGGTGAGCAACAGCTCTGGGGAAACGTTGGGGGCCGACAGCGATCTCAGCAGTAACGCGGGTGATGGTCCAGCTGGAAGGCTGCCTGCCCATCTTACTGTGTCCAGGGGAACCCTCTCTGACAGTGAGATCGAGACCAACCCGGCCACCAGTTCTGTGTTCGTAAGTAAATTGTCCCGATGGCAGTGACCTGAAGCACACATTTAATACCTAAATGTTAAGACTTTTATTTAGAAGGACCTGAAAACGTCAGATGTACAGATGAATTGGCAGCCAGTGCAAAAACAGTCGCATCTCATTTTGTGGTGTGATGTTAAGTGAAAACAGATGAGCTGTGAATGATGAGATAGAGCTTCATCCTTCATTGAAAGGAACAGATGATTGGCCTTTGCGCAAGGCGTCTGATTCATGTCGCTGGATGATTGTTGAATGAGAGCAGGCTGATATGATGGTGTGCCAATGTCACCCAGGGAAAGCCACACAAGCTGAAACCAGGTCTGGCAGAACCGCGTGGCAGCTTGGGAAGGGGGGCTGCTATCCCTCCCGTGGAGGACATGAGCACGAGGATTTACCTCTGCGAAGGCCTGCTGGGTATGTATTCTGGCCTTGAGGAATCCTGGGTAAGGGGCAAAGAGATCCCTGCAGTGGCAAGATACAACATATTGCCAATGAATTGCAAAATTCAGACAGCCTGTCTAGCTTACAACAGTGGAGATGCATGCGGCAGAACCTCAACTGGAGGTGTTCAGAACAATCTGGTTGATGAGATCATTGATCCCATCTTTGAAGTATCAGCGTTATAGAACGTCTTATGTTAGAATATCACACTCTCTCCCGCAGTTCTTGATATGTATGATAATTGTGAGGGTTGCACAGAAATCATGGAGAAGAGTGTATTATTTAACAATAACTTTTTAAAAAATGAGAGCCATGAAAGATAGCTCCTGTCGGGATGAAGCCAGCAGTCTTTTGTAAGCAATCTGGAACAGTGCGAACATGACCTTTTCAACTTGTTAGTGTCCAAAGTCATTGCTCCGACAGAGATCTCCGCTCTTGAAATCGCTGACTCGAGCTGCATGCTCGTTGTTGTCTGTTGCGCTGCATCACAGTATTGCTGGAAATGAGACACATCTCTTATGGGTTAGATATGATCACCTTTATCCGGAGACGCACCTACTTGTGTTTTTCTAAATGGTTGTTCAAATAACTTTTAAAATTTAGCTGCATAGAATGTGATGCCCAGAATGAAGTAATAATTACTCCGCATACATCTAGAAGGGGGTGAAAATACATTCTTTTATTAACTAGCAACCTGTCATGAAGCAGTGATTTAAATGAGTAATATTGTTATCTATCAGCTGAATTCTCCATGTGCAGCGTTTTCATCTGAAACGCCTTTCTCTCCTTTCCAACTTTTGTTTTTCCGCAAGCATTTTTCTCTAACGTGAATTATACTAACATAGCTTTTCAATAACTGGGATGACCTTTAGATCAGGAATTAACCCAGGGGTAAGTGTGTTGGCCTATTGGCTTTCTGCCACGTGTGTTTACCATTAACAAGAACTAATGCTTTCCCTGCTATTTCTGGCTAAACTACCACTGTCCCACTTTTCCCCCCCCTCTCTGCTTGTGCTGGGATGCTGTTAGGGCGGGACAAGAGCTCAGTGTGGGACCAACTGGAGGATGCTGCCATGGAGACCTTCTCTTTGAGTAGGGCTGGCCCTTCACCTTTTACCTTCGTTCCTGCATGTGACTGGAGTGACTGCTTGGTACCTGGGCTGTGTGATCTCTCTTCTTCCATTTCCCCTTAATAGCTCACCTTTTTGTTTCCTGATCAAAGCCTTCCCCTGGTCTGTTGTCCAATCCATGAATTTCAGCTGATTGCAAAATTTACATTTGAAATGAATTTCTTGGAAAAATATGCTACCTGGCTTAGAATTTAACAAAAATGCCAGGAATAGAGGTATAGAAATTAGGGTAGTGGTTACAGCCATCGTCTTTGAACTCAAAGGACCTGGGTTTGGATTCCACCCTTTGCTGTCGTATACTTCAGCAAGGTTTTTACCCTGAATTGCTCCAGTAAATATTACCTAGCTGTAAAAATTGTAAGTAGCTTAACACTAAGTTGCTTTGGAGAATAGCATCAGCTCAATGAATATAAATGTAGTCACAATATGTTTAGAGCAGAAACAATGAGATAACATAGCAGCTGAAAGCTCAGTTTTTGTCTCCGTTGCCTGATCTTCACCAAAACCCCCTTCTCCCCTCTGTGTGAAGTTCTCCAAGTGACAAAACCACCTAACAAGTTCATGCATTTGCTCTAGTACATGTAGTATATTCAGTTCAAAAATAAGTCTACATACCTTGGCTGATCATTTCTTGATGTTGTGGAGTTTGATCGTGTTTTCCAAAATTGAATAATATAATCTATTAACTGGCATTGGAATATCTGTATTGAAAGTATTACTAATATGGTTTGATGTGTTGTCCCTTGTTGGCTTAAATTTGAAAATCAGATGTAAGGCTCCTTGCTCTGTTTTTACTGGGGCCACGTTTGTGTGTGTGTGTGTGTGTGTGTGTGTGTGTGTGTGTGTGTGTGTGTGTGTGTGTGTGTGTGTGTGTGTGTGTGTGTTTGTTTTCACAGGCAAAGAGCGCTCTACACTGTGGGATCAGATGCAGTTTTGGGAGGATGCCTTCCTGGATGCGGTCATGCTGGAGAGAGAGGGCATGGGCCTGGACCAAGGTCCTCAGGAGATGATAGACAGGTTAGCACAGTGTTTTGTGCTGATGCAGAAGCTGGCAGATGGGCTCAAGATATAATGCTTCCCTCATTCTCTTGGCATCCCCCATTCAGGTATCTGTCACTTGGGGAACAGGACCGTAAACGCTTAGAAGACGAGGAAGACCGACTGTTAGCCACGCTGCTGCATAATATGATGGCCTACATGCTCATGATGAAGGTATCTTGCAGTATGACTTCTCAGAGTGCAGTTTCAACATTTTTGACAGTCTACGTGGTTATGATGAACGTCACATACTACTTTCTTTATAACAGTTCTTCACAGCAGTTCTGATGCTAAATGATATACCCTACCTCTGTGCTATATGGTGCTTACCTCTCTGCTTTCTCATGTATGTGTGAAGGATTTTAATGAATATTTGCAATTCTAATTGCTGAAATGGCTTACAGATGTTTTCAGGAGATCCTTACAGGCTGCATTACAATGAACTGTTATGAACGAAAGTCTAAAATAATGGAAATGTAGTTATAAAATTAAATTAAATCTTTGTATGCTACATCAGTCATTCATTCATTCTTATTTTGGTATTTTTCCTTGAAATTAATCTAAAAAATGAAAACGATTACATCAATATTTAAATGAAAAGGAATTAGCATTCACAGGTTTAATATTGATATTCACAGATGGTTTGCACAGTTTCCCTGGGGAAATAAGGTGGTGTTTGATTGCAAACATTCTCTCCTCAAGGTGAATAAGAGCGACATCAGGAAGAAAGTGAGACGTCTTATGGGGAAGTGTCACATCGGCTTGACCTACAGTCAGGAGATCAACGAGGTCCTGGACCAATTGTCTGAACTGGTGAGGGAACAGGACTTACAAGCTCAGACACTCAGTACATTATGCAGAGTTACTGTACTTCAGGTGACCTGATACACTGAGTCCTCATATAACAGGGTCCTTTATAATGAAAAACCGCTGCAAAAGCTTGTGAAAATATGACCTTTTTCGTGCGACTGACGTAATATTCAGTACAGCATTTTTATCCCTTTCACCGTCATTTGACTTCCGCTACAGATATTTTATTCTCTGAAATAGTCTTTCTCTATGGCTTTTATCAGACATTTTGGGGGAGACGATGTCACAAACCCCAAATGGTTTTTGTCCTGTGATGCTGTTAGTCTGGCTATCTTTCTTCACTTTATCAGCACGGTCACATTCCTTCCATAACAAAACTACAATACTTTTCTTCTTCTTCCCATTACACTGAGAATCTCAACCCATCACACCCACACATTAAGAAAAATCTAACAGCACAACTGAAACAGCAGGTTCAATATTATCATTATTGTCAATATTTTTAATTAATTTGTTTGACGCTGTTCTCGAAACCAACTTGCAGTTTTAAGCTGTACAATACTTTGTCCATCTATACATCAGGGTAATTTTTACAAGAACAATTTAGGATATGCACTTTGCTCAAGGATAGTACACTGGAAGAGGGGTTTCTAACCCAGGATCTTTGCATTTAAGGAAACAGTTGTTGCCCGTGTCAGCTGTACTAAAGTGACTCATGTAGAGCAAGAAGCAGGTGGACCGTAAGAACTGAATGGAAGTCTGTGCTCTACTTCTCAGAGTGGGCGCGAGCTGTCGATCAGGCCCAGTGGCAGCCGTCACATCAAGAAGCAAACTTTTGTGGTGCATGCTGGGACGGATACCACAGGAGACATTTTCTTCATGGAGGTATGAATGCAGCTTTTGATCGCACCATGAGGTTGTAGTCACACAGATATTCAAATAACAATATTTTGTTTAGCTCACATGTTGGGTAGTTATTGGGGTTTATCATGAAAATATGAATGGCAATACCTTATGTGTCTGGAATGCGTTAAAGTGATTTTTTTTTTCTGACAACTGACTTACAATAAACAGATTGCTCAAAGCATGCACATGTGTTGGTAGGTGTGTGACGACTGCATCGTGCTACGCAGCAGCATTGGCACAGTGTATGAGCGCTGGTGGTATGAGAAGCTCATCAACATGACCTATTGCCCCAAGACCAAAGTCCTTTGTCTATGGAGACGCAATGGCCAGGAGACGCAGCTCAATAAGTTCTACACCAAGAAGGTTAGTCCAATGGAGGCTTGGTCTGTAGACTCTTCTCCCTCTCCTGCTCTCTAGTCAGTGCACTGTTTCTGGTATCCTACTCTGTTTTCTACCCTGCTCCACACTCTGTTAATTATACCAGTGAATTATTCTATAATAAGTTGAAATAGTTTTAAATTTTTGCAATGCTTAGCATATAATATTGTTTTGCATAAACTTTGGGAAACAGTTACAGTGAAGAAGTCTATTAAGAATAGTATTAGTGTGACCCTCTTTTTTTCTCTGTCACGAAGAAGCTTTTAAACTACATTTTAGTGGAGGTCTGAGAAGTGTTAAGTGTTACAAAGACATGTTGTCGGGACAGAACGCAGAAGAAGTAAAATCAGCTGCTGTCCTGGATTTTTGTGTCTTTCTGACTCTATTTAGCCCAACATTGTTATTATTTCTGATGCTGTTAGAGATAGAAGACATGTTCATCATGTCATGGGGAGGGAATGCACTTTATTTTCTTTTGGAGATGATTGAATCAACTGGCTGCTGATTTTGTCTTCTGCTTCAGTGTCGAGAGCTCTATTACTGTGTGAAGGACAGCATGGAGCGTGCAGCGGCGCGCCAGCAGAGCGTTAAGCCAGGTGAGGCACTGGCACTGAACTGCAGTCTTGTGCAATACTCTTATTCATTACAGTAATGGGCATATACTGTAATATTTTTTTATTCATTATTTTTTGCCTCTCTATCTTTGTGTTTTTTGCCATTGATATGTATTATGTTGATGGATCAAGCTGCTATGATCCAAAAAAATTCAAAGAACAATAAACTGATGTCATGTTGTGCCATATCACCTGTACAGGCCTGAGTTGAAGGAGACAAGATATTTAAAGTGCTTGTAGAACAGTAGAGGGTCATATCTCTGCTTCCTGCATGTGGATGGAACTCACAGATGCTGTTATCCCCCAGGTCCAGAACTGGGTGGAGAGTTCCCTGTACAAGACATGAAGACAGGTGAAGGCGGCCTGTTGCAGGTCACACTGGAGGGCATCAACCTCAAGTTCATGCAGAGCCAGGTAGAGTAGAGGCGTCGGCCAGCACCACAAGCCACCGCGAGACCGCGCATGTGGCACGCCGTTCATGGCTCCTCCTCCTTTCTCACCTGCTCTCAAAGTTTGCTTTCACTGTTGCTCCTTGTCTACAGTGTGAAGCTGGCTTCCTCTTTGTGCTGCCCTTAAACCATGTTAACCTGGAAATTTATGTGTATTATAAGCATGTAAAAGATATTAGAAAATATGATAATGCAAGTGCCATATAAAAGGTTAGTTATATGATAACATCACAATAAAAAATATTACTGGCACCTTAGAGGAAACCATAATTTTGTCATTGTGTGTTTGGCTTTATTTGATTTGCCTAATGTTTTTTTTTTTTTTTTTTTTTTTTAATTTGCTGAGGTCTAAAATGTAAGTTGTCCTTTGAAATTAGTCTTCCAGATATATTCCCATTGAATGTGGAACAGAATATTAACAGTATAAAGACATATAACAATATTTATAATTTAAATAATATTAGAATAATTTCGGGAATATATTTGGGGAATGTTAAGTATTCATGATCTAGCTGGCTAAAGATCATTGTGTACTTGGTAAAATAGGAACTATTTTACGAACCTTTTATTAATAATGGATAATTTTTTTCATTCATATCTTTGTTTTATACTGATAATCATTTTCCTTCAGAGCAGAGAATTATTGTAGCTTCCAGATTTGATGGCTGAAAAAATAACACAGAATTTCACTGAAGTTCATCTTCTCTTCAGTATTTACATTGCTCTGAATGATTGTGTTTTAGCCTCTCAGGTGCATATATACTGACAAAATGAATCCATTTACTCCACACCCAGAGCACTTGTTGCGATGAAGCTTCCTTCTCATGCTCGGAGAAATGCATAATTCCTTACTCCAGTATATTTTGTTAAACAATTTACAAAGATGTTTTATGTGCAGTAACTAGCTGGTGTTGCCCATCGCTGTTTAACATTCCTTACAATGTTTAATGTAAAGTGTAGATTAATGATTAATTAAGCATAGATTAATGTACAGTAAATGAGCATACAGTGATGTGAAAAAGTTAGTCCATCCCATCAATATCCTTGTCATTGTAAACATTAAGATAAAGATGTCTGATCTTTAAATGCTCTCAGTGGGATAAGGTGACCACATTTAAAAAATAACACTGAAAATTTGAACTATTCTTTCAACAAAATTCAACAGGAATGCTATTTCCTTGAGTGGAAAAAGTGAGTACATCACTGGACTCAATACAGCGTGTTGCCTCTATTGATATAAATAACTGCGTGTAAACATTTTACACACAGAGCTGCTTCAACTGTGTCATGTTTAAATGCACAGCTCGCTTCAAACCCCAAACAATTTTTCAGTTGCATTTTATTCTCAATTTTGATTTGGCCACTCCACAATTCTGTTTTTTTTCTTTATTTTTTTATTTTTTTTTTTTTTTTTGAGCCATCAGGTCATTGTCCTGTGGGAACAGCAGTTTTCAGCTCAGTTTCAGTTTTGGTGGACAGCCTTACGTTTTGTTTTAGTATTCTTTGGTACGTTGTGGAATTCTTAGTTCACACAGTAATGGAAAGTTACTCAGGTCCTCTAGTGGTAATGTAGCCCCTGTCATGATGCTCCCACCACCACTATTATCATTTTATTAAACTATGTAGGCTTTTATGTTCAAAGGCAGTGCTTGAATTGTGCCAAATGTGGCATCTGGCGTTGCAGCCATTTAACTCCATCTATGACTCATCTGACCTGACAGCATTGTTCCAGAAATCTCATTCTAAACTTGGGTTATGTCTAGCAAACTTGAGATGTGCTTTTATGTTCATTTTTAACTATGAGCTTAATTTAGTGGGGCAGCTTGCTGTTTGTATGTTTGCAGTGATTTGGGTTTCTTGTGTATGTAAATGATCTTTTACACGATGGTCTTTCTAATTCTATCTTTTTTTTAATATATATATCTTTTCCCAGGCACATAACACTCAATTTTTTTTAGTTCTTTTTTCTTTGGTCGTGTCGGCTTTGGCATGACATATTTCCTCACATTTTCCACACCTGGAAATTGCTTTTTTAAAAAAATAATAATTGCCAAGTACAAATTTGTAGTGAGATTTATTAAATGTGATCACTTTAACCCAGTGGTAGCATATAAATGGTGATCAGATATAGTCTTAATATATTTAAAATGGAAAAACCTTTCAGTAAGTGTACTTATCACATCACTGTGTCCGAAGAATATTGTTGTTTCAGTTCTAAATTTCATTGAAATTTAATTATGTATTATATATATCTCTTATCACTGCTCTATTTTCCACAGAATAAGATTTTAATAAAATTTTCAAACAAAAGACCAGAGAAAATGCATTATAAAATCAGACAATGTTTGTGCAAAGGACTGAACCGCTGTCAAAATCTGAACAAGAAGTTCAACCTCTTTATTATTGTACGTGCATAACTAGAACAGTTATGTTGGTTTATCCCTCGATCTCATAAAGTAAGAACTCTTATTAAATGTATAATTCATTAGCAAACAGTCTGAAGTGGAAATGCAAATGAAGTTAAGAGGTATGATGTTTGAGATCTCAGAAATTAAGGGGTCTTTTTATACAATTATGTGTTCTACCTCCGTGTGACCTGCCAGACTGGGAAAGCCTTTGTTACAGAGTGCCTCTGGGGAATTTCCCACAATGCACTTTAATAAATTGAGGGATAAGATTTTGTTTTGTGATAATGGAATAGGTAGGCCTAGAAGCACGGAAGCTCAGGATTTGAAAAACACTGTTATATGTAACAGGTTGTGACTGGAAAAACCAAGAAATGCAACAGCCGCAAAACTTTGCACATGTGCGTATTTACTTTAAAGTTTAATGCTGAAGTTTTCAGAAATGGGGAAAACATTTATAAACTCTAGTACCCTTGCAAAGGTACTGCCAAAACAAAGACTTTTTCTTACATTTTTGATTAGAGAGGTTTACTTTGATAAGGAAAAATTTACGGCTTACAAAGTGATCGTAGGTGCATTTTTGGCTACTTAGATGGGTGGATGGAGGGAGCTAGTCTCTGTTATGGAGCTGTGGAGGGTGCTAGCCGTCGTTGCTGGTGGGGGCATGGCAGAGGTGTCGGAGAGAGAGTAAATTGGGGGACCATGAAGGTTTATTACATGGTACTTGCATTGCCATCTGCTTCCTATTGACTATTCCTGGCTATCTCAGTAATTTCATGCAAACAAGTGACGTAACTGACCAACACCTATATTAGAGGAGACTCCATCTATCTCATCCTGGGCTGGGGTCGAAATGCCAGTGCGTGTCTGTGTTCTCTTGTGTCCAGTATTAATGCAGTCCGTTTCTCTCCCATGCTACCTCCCCCTGCAAGGAGCGGAAGGTACACATCCTCTGCCATCTTTGCTTCTTAGCAGTAAATTTGGTGGATAATTGTGTTTTGTTTTGTCCCTTCTCACTTCTGTATTCAGTTTTTGTGTTTTGCTCTCTGGCCGATTGATTTGGTTTTGTGCGTTATTTGTGCTGTCTTGTATTTGTTTCCTCTCTGGAATTTCCATGGATGGTTTACCTGGGCTGTATTTCCTTTTTGAAAAAGAACCAGCATGGACAGTTATCTCTAATAGGCATGTTTGGCCCATCTTGTTAAAATCCCCAATGCTCAAACTAGTGTTGAATGCCCGTGGAATGGATACGCTGTACATGGAGATTCCATGATTGTGCCATCTTGATTTTTCTTTTAGCTTGAACAGATATGAGCTTACTTGTGTACATTTTTTTCACTTTTTTTAAACATTTTAACTGTTTTATGTTCTCCTGTGAAAAATTGTTGTTTACAAGTTGAAGTAAACATTTACTAATGTTTCCCTTTCTGTTTGTCTTTTTTATTTCTTTTAGGTTTTCATAGAGCTGAATCACATTAAAAAGTGCAATACTGTCAAAGGCGTCTTTGTCCTGGAGGAATTTGGTAATTACATTGCTTTGATACTGACTCTGTACCTGACACGGCAGTAACTCAGGCTCTGTGTATTACCCTTGGCAAAATGTGATGAATGCCAGGGTTAAATGAAGGCTGTACAAACAACACTAGCGTGAGATTTAAACAGGACCAGGCTAAACCAAGGTGTTGTTCAAGAAACTCACAAATCTGTAGTAGCAAACCTTTACACAGATGTACCAATGATTTTGAAGCACTAAACGCCTCCAAAATATATATATATTTTTTTTAGTTGTATATGTGTTTGTCACTGAAATTCGTAGAGGTCAGAAAAATAAAGCTTCAGAGGTCCAATTGTTTCAAAAACAAGTCAGGTCTGCCCTTGATGGCCACAAGGACTGTTGGTGTTTTGCGTACTTCATCTTTTTATAGGTTTATTAAAGCTAGACTTTATAGGTTTATTAAAGTCTAGACGGTATGCGTACCTCCTGAATAGCTAATTATCTTTCTTGTTTATTCGTAGAGGAATGACAGGGGGAGATAAAAATGTTTGTTGCCCTTTAACTTCTGTAAGCAGCAGTATAGCGTTCTCTTGGGCCCTAAACGTTAAACTGCTCGTCCATTTTTCAGTGGCCTCTTGGTTTTCTTGGAAATGGAGGTCGATACTAAGATGAGATATTAAACAACACGCACAGGAATTGGGGCAGGAGCAGCTGTGATAGGGGTTTGATAGGCCTTTGAGAGTACAGGGTCTCCAGCCTCAGCGAGCGTTGTGAGAGGTGAGAGAAGAGACCTAGCTTAGGCGGGTCCAGGATTAGAAGTATGGCTGACCATTGTATGTCCAGTGTTAGGGCAACCCTGCTCCCCTCCAGCATCCCTTCAGTGAGGGTGTGAGTTACTGCCGTGTCTATGTGCTTCTTCTGCACTGCGTCTCCTCACCTTTGCTGCTATGAAAACCTTCATTCTCCAGCAGGTAATGTGCTGTCACCTCTATGTGCCTTATATTTTTCTTCTGCCGTATTGCCTACCGTTCTCCGACTTTCATCCCTTTACCCTTCCTACCACCACAGTATTTCTCAGATCAACCAAAACTTGAGTCTTTCAAACCAGTCACTCACTGATACTTTCTTACTGTACTTTTTTTCTGCTTTTTTCTGTTGTAGTTACACACATACAACACATGCCAATTGAGGCAAAAACAGCTGTGAGAGGACAGGGTCTCCAGCATTCAAACAGCCTCAACGAGTGTAGCTGTGCTTATGAGTTGTAATGGGCAAGAGAAGAGACCATGTAAAATTCCTTCTCGTCTCCTGCCTTGTTTCTGCCCCTTCAGTCTGATCAGTAATGTTGGAGCTTCTCCTGTAGAAAACATTTTGAAAACTAGTTGAAAACATTTAACATTGCTGAAGCAGAACATTTGATAAGTATCTTTTCGGTTCTTTTCTTATTATGGCTCAGCTTGTACATTTAATGCATACATTTTTAATATTCCTGCAAATCAAGCTTCATTTAACTTGATTATTTAAATGGGTGATATAGCTTTGTCCAAGTGTTTTTTTGCATAGGTTATTTAGACTTTTTGATTTGCCACAGAGAGAGCGGGTGGTCATAGCTTCGGGAGCTGGTTCTCATTCTTTATAATAGAAACAGATTGTGTTATCACACTCTTCTGGCATTTCCTTAACACACGTTTTTACTGCAAACAGACAGACCTACAAGCTCACGGATTTACACGTGTGTACTGATAGATTGCGCTGTCAGTACTACAAGGAGCAACAGCAGGTCCTCCACTTGGGGACTGAACTGACAAGATTTTTGCCCTAAATTTTTGCATCAATAGACTGCTGTGCCACTTTTTACCCCATTGTTTCCAGGCTCATGCTTATCACCATTAGCAGTGCTTGAACCATCTACTCTTATGCTGCTAAATAGGTGTTTAATGGACACATATCTGGAAAGAAACACGGTTTTTCCTTCTAACACTGTTTTTGATTAGCCGCGTCATGGTTTTCTTACTTTAAGAATGTTCAAAAAACTGATCCGGCCTGTAATTTTCACAGGCGGTTTGCTACAAATGAAGTCCTCAGCCTGTAAACACATTAATCACCCAAGTGCATCCATCACAGGAAAGACACTGTATTGCCACCCACGGTCCAGGTCTCGTACTGAAACCATTAGATAGATAATTAAAAGACTAAAACACCAAGCTCACTGAAATTTTCTTTTTTAGTTGACAATTTTGATTTAACTTAATCCTTTAATGAAGGATGCTGTATTAAGGTCTGGTCTGACACCTCAGTGACTTTAAAAGTCCATATTTTTGATGAGACCTTTTAGAATAAATAGCCCAGTGTCTTATTTGTCTTGACCTTGTGACTTGTGAACATGGTCCATGAACTCCAGTTTATGATTGTTTTCTTTTCCACCTGTTTTGAACTCTGTTTTATCTTCTGCACATCCGGTTGTAGTTCCTGAAACTAAAGAAGTGGTGATCCACAAGTACAGGACCCCAATGGTGAGCATTTTGTCCCTCTTCTCAAGGCCCATTGTAATAGTCTAAGGATATTGTGAATTCTAATGTGTATATCCTGTTAGATTTCTTACGAGTCAAGCTAATGTGCTGAGAACTTCTCAACATTTCATGAGAAAAATCTTGCCGCCTTTGATCTTTTTATTACTTACATGTTTGCACAATGGAGCATATGCTGTGACACATTCTCACTAGACTTGTTTGCTGGTATTAGTATTGCAAAGCAGTGCTGAGAGTAGGTGGTGAATGTAACCTTATGTAAGAGTTACTGAAAGCAATTTTTTTTATCAGAATGCTTATCTAATAGGGGGTGCGGTGGCGCAGTGGGTTGGACCGCAGTCCTACTCTCCGGTGGGTCTGGGGTTCGAGTCCCGCTTGGGGTGCCTTGTGACGGACTGGCGTCCCGTCCTGGGTGTGTCCCCTTCCCCCTCCGGCCTTACGCCCTGTGTTGCCGGGTAGGCTCCGGTTCCCCGTGACCCCGTAAGGGACAAGCGGTTCTGAAAATGTGTGTGTGTGTGCTTATCTAATTCATTGTCAGTTAAACAAATTTAATTATTTTCAAACTTTATACCATGTGTTTGCTCTTACTTTAGCACAAAATCCTTTCTGTAGTGCTGAAACCTGTGCCGGTTTTGTGTTTAGGGACACTGTGATTGTGCGTGTTTCACAGGGGCTCCTTCCTCTGCTCGTGGGGGCTGTTTACCGTGCACCTTGTGCAGATATGTTCCCGATGCCTCCAGTCACACTTCGTTCTGCTGTCTTCCCAGGCACACCAGATCTGCTACTCCGTGCTGTGTCTCTTCTCCTATATGGCGGCAGTGCGGGGGAAGGAGAATGAAAGCAAGCCCAGGGCTCAACCCCCAAGACCTGTACCCAGCTAGTTCCTGCCCCTCGCTGCCCAGTCTGTCCCCCCCAGCTTTTCCCAGGCCTGGAACATCAGGTCGCTGGCTGCCTCATTGGACAGGAAGAGCGTTTGTGTCTTTGAGTTCTGTTTCATGCTTCCTGGTAGCCTGTGCTGCCTGTGCTTCCTCTGCTCATTGCCCCACCTATCAGACTGCTTACTTAATATGGGTCCTTTTTAAATATAACACTGAATGCACCAGTTCTGGTCCCCTTCCTGTCTATGCTCCAGCACCTTCGCCATGTTCCCGCAGGAATGTTTTTACCCGGAAGTGAAACAGTCTGTCAGCCCGCCGCCATCTTGTGAGAACACACGTCAAACGGTGTCAGACGCGCAGTGGCCGCGTGTCCGTATTGCACACTTTTATCACATCTAGCCAAGGCTTAGGCTGTACATATAATATGCTCTTTATGGTATCGTAAACTTAATTTTCGTCAGAATCGCTGAAACGTTTAGGAAGCACAGTGATAGGATGTCTGGAAATGTTGCAGCTGAATGTGAGCAGTTGAGGTATGGTGATTCAGTGCTAAGGTTAGGTGGCGAGACTTGCCGCACAGGTAAAAGGGCAACTACACCGAAGAAGTCCCGTTGTATGGCTTTTTAAACCTCCTCGAGTTTCAGTATTGTGAGTGGTCAAAAATGTGCATCTCCTTCGCTTGCCAACGGAGGCTTAGCTACTGTACTTGTTATAATGTTTGTATCCGTGGTCAGCGCTGTTGACCTGCATGTTAATAATACAAATACGTTTAGAATTAAATGCAGTACATTTCACTTTAAAAGTCAAATGTTACAATTCAGCTGTTGTCCGTCCTATAGATGTGCAATACAGTGCATCGTGACTCAAAAGATCAGACCCAGCCAATAAAAGGAAGTGAAGTTGATCTTTGCTTTATGTATAAATTTAGTGACAGTAAATAGGAAAGTAGTGGATTAAGCCACTGGGTGTAATTACTGTCTAATCTTTTTTTCTCGGTCCTGTTGTAATATGTGTATGTTCCCGGTGGAAAAAAGTCTGTCCCATAATAGGCTTTAGCAGCATTGTTAGGGTGAGTAACACATGGGAAAACCTAGAAGCCATAGACTTTGGTATTTTTTAAGTTCTGTTCCGCCGGACTATTTTTAAGGACGAAATTCATGAATATGCGTGCACAGACAGATTGTTACCACTTATTTAAGAAACTAAATTGTTTAGATGTACCGTACTGAGAAAAAAACCATAATAGGATGTAAATATTGCTGTTAAAAATCTAATGTTAAAAAACATTGCCCAAACTGGTGTTTGGATCTGAATGAGGGAGAAGTACAATATTCTGTACTGCATTAAACAATTCTGAAAATGTAAAGCAATTTAAAACAATACAGTTGTTAATAAATTAGTCTGCTACTGTAGAGGCAAGGAAATAAGAAAGAGGGACAAGAGGTGTATATATTTCAGTGTCAAAAACTATTTATAGAAATTGTACAGCTTTGGCAATAAGAAAATAAACGATGTTGAACCTGAAGAATTCATCTTATGAATAATTGTCATCTTTGTTTTGCTGTACACAACATTCTGGAACAGAGTGTATGTATTAATGCATACAATACCGGCTACTTTTGAACCCACACATGCAAGACCAGATCAAAAAAGTGATTTTATTAATTGGCTATTAAACATCAAATGTACATGCCTTTAAAATATACTGTGTATACGGTCATTCTTCACTGCTGGGATGCTCGGTTTACCTGCTCTTCATTTCTCTTTTAGTACCATCACCAAAGACCACATGGTGGAGACATTACTCCACTGTGTGTGACTGAAATAGTAAAAACCAGATGTGTAAAATATTTCTTTTATTTTCCCAAAGCTTTTTTTTTTTTTTTTTTTTTTTTTTTTTTTTTTGGATAGAGTGGGTTCTTATCCACTTGTTTGTGTAATTTAAAGACAAATTCTGGAGTGCAAAGCTGGTTTAGGCTCATACACATTCACCTCCACGGGTGCGGCATGAGCAAGCGCTGCATGTGTCCCGTGTATTCAGCACCGGTAGTCATGCAAGTATGAGTGGATCTTTCAAATCAGAGCTTGGAATTAGTTTAAAGTTACATTTCTTATTATGATTTCTTTTATTAATTAGTGCCGGCTGCAATGGCTCAATAGGTTGTGCATTTGCCTTGCTCCAAGTATAGGCTCCAGACTACCATTACTCTGCACAAGACAAGAAGTTGATGATGGATACATAATGAATGACCTGTGAGGTGCCCAAAAAAGTTACCATAGCTTAGCTTAACTTTCGGTCACATAGTGAATTCTGTGTTCTAATTTCAAACCCCATTGCTGTGTCCCGTGCCACCTGTTACTTTGCATTGTCATGCTCCCTCAGCCATGTGTCATTTGACATCAGTGCAAGAGTATTCTTAGATAAAACAATGTCCTGGATGTGTTTAATATGCAGACTGACTGAATCAACTTTGCGTTAATAGTGCAGGAATTGAATAAAATACTAGTTGGAGTATGTTGACAGTTGCCTTGAAATTGCTGCTGACTTTCTCCACTTTTTGATTTCATTAGCTTTTTTGGTTAGGTTTTCGGTTAATGGTTATGGTTGGCTGGTTAATGGTAATGGTTGGTTAATGGTTATGCCTAATATTTCTGACATATTCCAATGATTTTTTTTTTTTTTTTTTTTTTTTTTTTTTTTTTTTTTTAATGCTATGTACAAACTACATACGGAAGTGCCATTGAGTCAAGTCCGACTCATAGTGACTTCTCATGGTTTCCAAAGCAAGGGCAGAATAGAAGTACCACCAGTGCCGCCTTCTGTGTACGCATGGAGGTAGGGTGCAAACACAGGGAGAAACATGTAAACCCCACACCCACTAAACCTGTCAGGAGATGTAGGCACACGTTTAACCTACCGTGCCACCATGTCTCTCCATGTATAGAGCTTAGATTTTGAGGTTCACATCATTACACACTATTGAAAAGTAAAATTACACAAGATTTAAAAATAATTATACGGCAAAGGAAATTCAATATGGAATAATATACGGGACTGCAAATCAGTACAACCAGTGAGAAGAGAGTAAAGTAGTCATTTTTGATTGTAAGTAACTTGGCATACATTTAATAATTTATACTCCAGTGAACTGTTGTGAATCAAAGCCACATCTGGATCCTTTGGGAATTTAAATTTGTTGAAAGGATTTAGAGGATTGATGGTTATTACTTTGTTGTTACCTCTACCTTATGTATATGTCCAATAAGTCCTTTGTATGGCTGGACTCTTAAAAAAAAAAAAAAAATCCATGCCAGGTTGAAAATTCACAGTTTATTTTTAAAAATACCATCTTCTCACAGTGTGGGACTTACTGTCTATGGCCTTACAACAACCCAGAGAGACACCTCACATAAATTGTTCCCAGCTCTGTGGTACAGCTACAGTATATGCTAGGGGTGACAAGTTTTTTTTTTTGATGTTAACCTTTCATTGTCAGCATTATCAGGTCTATTCCTTGCAGTAATCCAAGACCACAGGCACAGTGGATGACATCAATGTGCTACCAGGTATGGGGTTCTTCCATTATAGCCCAACTCGACCTACCTGGCCACATTGTCTACACAGCAAGTGGGAGCACAAAGAGGGACAAAGATATACGAGACAAAAGGATACCATTCCCCCATGGTACTGTGTGTAGTACAAAGTGCACTGATTAATAATAGACTCATGGTGGATGGCATTTCAGCTTTGATTCAGGACACAAACTTGGTTGCACTGTTGAATGTAATGTTACAGCGTGTGAATGTATCTCAGTGTTTGTAATCAAATTGCACTCACCATAGTCTTCTTGTCAGCTTTTTGGACAGCGTAGTCCGTAATTTCTGAATTTCCATTGTCCTTTGGTGGCCTCCACCCAAGAGTCACGTTAAATCCCCAGACATCTGCAATTATAAATTCTGGGGTGGGCCAAGTAAATCTAAGATAATGGAAAACAGTTATTGGCCATGTTTTTCTTTCTGTTAGATTTCTGTTTAATCTCAATTACAGAGAATCCTGTAAATTCACATATTGAATATAATATAATTAGCTGATGTAAAAGGCTTATTTACAAAGCATCCTTTTATTAAACATGTTTTTTTTGACATATATAAGCTAAGGTCATATGAGGGACACTTGTATACTCTAGTCTAAGATGTGTTGTAAATAAATTTGTCATTCTATAGGCCAGTACTGAACAGACAACAAAATGCTGACACAGATTTAATTCACTCTTTATTAAATTCAGAGACTGGTTTGAGTCATCATTCAGCTGGTATTTTCATTTAATCAGATATAATGTCCAAAAAAAAAAAAAAAGACTACTGAGGACAGCACCTATGTCAGGAAGAAAAAAATGAATACCCTCCACACTGAAAGCCTGGACTCTGCTTGCTTTGATTGTTTTATTCTCCTAAGACTAAGCAAACACTGCCATCACAGAAAATCCAGTTAACAAATCTTTTTCATCCATTCAACAGCAGTAGTGTTGTAAGTAAACATTGCACTTTATGCACATTATGTGAATGGTAGACTAATAAACCATCTTTTTTTTTTTACATTATGTGCTTAGTTTTGCTGTGTGACAGTATGCAGTTTTTTGCCTTGTAAAAGCTATGCAATTATTCCTTGAAAAGTAAGTGAAAATATAAGAAATGAAAGCATATGGCCAACAGGTTCTGATTTTGGTTCCAGTTTGGGTTAGAACTCTTCTGTTGGGGCATCCTTGGAGTGCTCAGTCCCCTCGTCCTCTGTGATTGGCCCTTCTTTAACAGAATTTCCAGCCTCATCTTTGGGCGTCTCTATCTGGTCTGTCACCCTGCAGGTGCCTGCTCCTCAGCTGCTTTGGGTTCAGTTTTAGTGATGGCCCCCAGTTCTTTCTCCGCTGGCTGCTTCTTTGCTGTCTTTTGGGGGTTTGGGCTTCATTATCCTTTCATTATCCTTGCGAAGGCACTTGGAGGGTGATGCTACCTGCCTGGCTTTTACTTTCCTCCCTGTAGCCCTCAAGTCCCCAATCTGTCTCCCTGAGTCAAAGGAAGCGGCTGCAGGATGGAATCCTCTTTCTGCTGTGCACCTGTGTAGCTCCTCAGTGGTCTAATGTGCAAGCTTATTTATAGAGCAGAATGCTGGGCATAGTTTCTTAACAACCTTGCTTTGTAATGCCAGCAGGTGCCAAAAATAGAGGGAACCTCATTTGAAGATGCAGAGAGAAGAATGATCAAGGGCCATGAACATTAATTTAAAAAAAAAAGAAAAACAAAAAAAAACATTAGGACTCAATGAGTCATGCTCATTTAAAAAATTTTTGGCAGAGCTCTAGAAATGGGTGTCAGACTATCTTGAAGTAGCTCTTACAACTTAATCCTCTTCATCTATGATATTGATGTCTTTTGCCTCATTTACCTTGAGAAACCTGTTGTGTATACACACACATACACACACACAAACAAACAAACAATGTGTACAACCGCTTGTCCTGAGATGAACCGGAGTCCAACCTGGCAACACAGGGTGCAAGGCTGTAGGGGGAAGGGACACACCCAGGAGGGGATGCCAGTCTGCTGCAAGGCACCTCAGCCCACCAGACCTGTCACACAGCGGGCTCCGGCCAAACCTGTTGTAGTGTATAACTATTAGTTATGCTACTGGTTATTTTTCCAAGAATTTTCAGATTAACACTCTCTCTCTCTCTCTCTCTCTCCTAATTAAATCGATTATTTGCAGCAAATCACCTTTACTCACCATGGGTCATACTGAAAACATTAATGAACTGATTATTTCATCTTTCTTCTTGGGCTATATTCACAATGCCTGCTAAATACAGGCATAGTTATTTTCCATTTTATTCAGGTGTTAATATTTGATTCAGTGTCATTAACTAGGTGGCGCCAATTTCTAAATTTCTTCAAAAAGTAGACGTTAAATGTTCTTCCTCCTCTGCGACTTCATTTGGATCTCACTGTCTTTGCTCCTACTGAGCCTGGAAACAAAACAGTCAGCTTTACCATTTAGTAGCAGTTTTTGGCAACTTTTCAGTCAATCTCCATGGACACAGTGAACCAAAGTGATTATTGACTAATATATAAAAAATTTATTTCACAAGAGGTGGAGCGATGCAAAGTGTAAAACAAAGGCATTATTCAGTTGGTGGGGGCAGTTAACAAAGTTCCAAACAGTGACACTGACGCCAACCTGGACATTTATCAGAAGACCATTATCATCATCAAGAGGGATTTTGTTTGGTGATGGAATTTTCTTCAAGTCTATGAGTAGAGTGTTACAGACTTATTAACAAATATTGATCTAAATTTACATAACGAGACAAAACTTAAAAGTACACTCACAAATATTGCCATATAGCCTTAAAGAAAATGATTTCAGATATTGTGTATTCGTTGTAACTGCAATTCATAACTTTTAAAGGTGTACAAAATTATCATTATTGGTTTAAGGTGTGAAAGCTGGAGAAAGCCTTCCAAAGTTAAGGTTACGCAGGTCTCTTGAAATATATGTATGTTTATTGACTGTGGATCATATGGACTCTCCACCTTGAAAAATCCCTGACTTTGGGCCCTGGAAGTTGTCACAGATGCCAGAGATGCAAAAGTAAAAAAAAAAAAACTACTAAATTGTAAACCACTAAATTCCTCTGTGATGCAATGACAGGCTAGCTTAATATTTGAACATTTGGTACATTAATATATTAATGTTTGGTAATTTACATAGATAGTGCTGTTTATCACAGGGCTTCAGAAATTCAAAGGCAGATGGGAACTGAGGTTGCCAAGGTTTTAAGGGTATTTATGGCAGTAAAGCTTTGATATTTTATTCACCAGACATGACTTTAATGGCTTGCTAAGGCTTTAATTTTTCTACAGTCAGGCAGTCAGAATAACAGGCAATAAACTGAAGTATTCAGTAAGAAAAAACACCTTGCTTTACCTTGTCAGACTTGCGCAGACCACTGTGAGGGGCAGGATCTCCTGTGATGAGCACATCGAGTCAAGCTTATTTCCTGCCACACCTAGAATGGTGGACTAGGGCATAGGGCCAACATGTGGTCCATGTGGTTTTTTGGTGGATCTTCAAAAGTAAAAAGGACAATGAAAATTATTCTGAAAACATATTTTGTCTAATTCACTCATTTCATCAAATCAAATTTCAAAGTTCATAGGAATAGAACTGCAATGCACGATCCTGTTAAAGGTACAGTGCATTGTGCTTTTTTCTTCTATAAAATTTAACCGTAATATGATTGCAACAGTTGCTACAAATTTGGTGGAAGTTCAAAATAAAAATGAGTTCTGATTGACTGACAGCTGCTAGACAAATTTGTCAAGGTTATCATAAGAAAACACAGTAGAGCTCATCTCGCTAAGGAGAAAAGTCAGTTTTGTCATCTGTAAGATATATAAGAAGCAGAACTTGTATAAGGTATAATATCCATTCATACATGAAAACAATGTGTTCTTTCATGGGTTAGATAAGGCAGAAGCCTCCCAACACGTGGACCCACCACAAGGCATGCTGTTTAAGGACTCCAGCTAACCTGTCTGGAACTATAGATTTGGAGGAGCAGCAAGTGAAGATCCTAGACAGGCTCATCCAGGTTCTGAGCCAGCTGTGCTTACTTCTGCAGCTCTATGGTTAATGTAAATGAAAATATTCGTCTTTCAGAAAAATTGAATAATACTGAGTTTTGCAGAAAGGTTGAAGGTATATCCATCTGGAATGAATGTGTAATCTCTTTTGTCCTTCGGCCTAATGTCACCAATGGTCAGCTTGTGGATTCCGGGGTGAGATCAATGCTCCTGTTAGTGCACCCTATATCAAGAGTTCCAGTTCAGCATACTGACATATTGAGCAATATAGAACAAATACCCTGTATGTTCAATGACCTTGAACTGTTGATCCCCCACTTGCTGTACCAATTGATTACCAATATACCAATACAGATTTTTCACCACGGTACGAAAAGCCTATCTTTTAGAGTCTAGTGCTCCTGACTACTTTTGACTGCTCATTTTGTACATGTGAAACTTGTAGAAAGCAGCTGCATTGAAATTTCATCACTGCATGCAGTCTACAACATAACACTCTGACAGGTGTGCCTGACGATGGTTCCAATGTTTTGTTATAAAGCAGCCAACCTGCTGATGTGTGTCATCTTGGACTGTGTATTGGGCTTCACCTCCATACGTTGTGATTAGATGTCTGTTTCAATTAAATTGTACATTTTAAACATATGCTAAAGTTTGGTAGTTCTTTATACACATTTTGCATATTTATGTTTTCAGGTCTCAGCATGCCTCCGTAGATTGAATATGAGCTAGTGTTGCCACAAACATTTATTTTTTATGAAAAGCTGTCAAGTTGGTAATACCAAGTCATGTATTTTTGTACTGTATTATTTATTATATATGTTCCAGATATTTCCCAAATACTACAAGTATAAAAAAACTAATTTTAAAATGTGTTGCCATGATCTTATTCAATTTTCTTCTCTACTGCAATTTTGCATGTTAGCTTTATATTGTGAAGACAAGCACAGACTGTTAAAATTATAGATATTGCCATCTTTCAATCAGTATAAGAAGATGGTAAGACCAGGATGACAAGCTATACATTGAACCGTTGCAAAGAATGTGAGAAGTTGGATAGCCCAGTCTGACAAGCTGAATATTGCACCATGACAATGGATGTATGAAGATGGCACATACATGATGTGACAATGAATACAAAAGATCAGTCAGTCCAGTCTGACAACCCTTATGCTGTACCATGATAATGATTAAAAGAGATAAGCAAGGCCAGAAATACAGTGTCACAAGATAAAAGTAGGCATGAGATCAGCAGGACCAGTATGAAAACCCAGATGCCACACTGTGACAATGGGTATGAGAACCAGTCAACTCTGAGCTAAAACCCTCACAGTAAATGTTGTGGGTACAGAAAAGCTGTGACATAGCAGTTCTACTTTCTAAAAGCATTAGGGTCCGTTAGTCTCTTTGAAAATATACCGTAATTTCAGTCTGGCAAGCAAGACATATTTTAAACTACCATGATTCGAAAATGCATGAATAAATAAACAATGAAAACTATGAATTGAACTAGAAACAAAGACTAAAGGTCATTCACTTCTTTGTATTGAATTGGTTTTTCAGCAGGTCCTGCTTTTGTGACATAATTCATAGCTCTGGGATTAGTAGCCCTTTGTGAAACCTCAGATGACAAACTGTCTCTTTTGTCAGGTGGTGCTTTGTTCTAAGAAGCAAATACACAGACAGGAGGCATACTGGGAAAAAGTTGTGAGGTCCTAAAAGTGTCTGACTTTAGGGAAAATAATTTGCCTGTTGTTGCAAGATTGATGATCAATAAGTTTAACACATTTTATATATCGTAATTCATTGTATTCTTAAAACTTAAACAAGTTTTAAATGTTTCTCAATATGGTACCGAATTTCAATGCATTTTCTTTATAATCACTTCTTATCCATTAACTGAACCAGCTGAAAAAGGTCTACCTCCATGTCTTTCCATCCATGACTCAGCAGAACACTGGTAAAGAAAATGTCTTACTGAGATCTGAAATACTTGTTTTTCACAGCAAAAACTGTCTGACTATTGAGGCTTGATCAGTGGAAGTGGGTGGGACAAAACTCTCATGTAATGAGTAGAAGTATAAAAAAGGTGAGAATATAAAAAAACTTTTTTTGGTGTGAAGCATCAAGCCCTTCTTGTTCTCTTGTTCTATCTCCCATCTAGCCCAGATACCTGCCTGCACTTACCTCCCTTGGAAACCCTCATTGTTTCATCTTCGTTTCTTTGATAAACCCACAGCTCTTTATCTAGAGAGAAAAATTGGATAGCCCCCCTCTCCACACTGTTTTTTAACAATAATAACCTACATCCATCTCTGATCTTCTCACCTTATCACTGGTGAAGTGGGGTGGGGGGCATCCTTTCCTGACTTCTATCTACATGACAGGATGGGGATATACTGTATACTGCATATATTTAGATGGTGGCCACAATAAAGGCTTTGGACTCTCTGTTTGTACCAACCTGTAACGTATGTGAGCAGAAAATGGGACATTTCCCCAGTACAGGGGTAATACTGATCAGCTGGCTGGAGCAGCCTTTAAATCCAATTTCTCTGTTGGAATTTTAAGAACCTTTCAAATATGTATGCCAGCGAAAGGGGGGTATCAGCATTTCACTCACTGACCTGTTGTCTGGGTACCATCAGGAAAATTGACTTACCCATATCTGAATATGAGTGTAAACCTATAAAAAGATATACAGCCAAGTTGTTGTTTTAGCACCTCAAGAACATGAGCTTGTTGTATTTAGTCCTATTATCAGCACAGTAAGGATGTGACAGATTGTTAATATAAATTAAACTGCAAAACTGTTTACTGCAAGGACGGAGTATTGGTGACACATTTCTCAAGGTTGGTGAATAATTTTGTAGATGTACTTTGACAAGTTGCTCTGCAAAAAAGGCCCTTCTGACAATGAAGGCAATGGAGAATGTTTGTTAGGTTGTCACATTCCTCAATTCTTAGCTTTATTATCCACGATCTAATGGTCAGGGCTCACACTAGACACATAGTTTGCTTGCGCCTCTCACAGCACACTGGCAGTTGCTGAAACTTCTGTCACGTAACTTTGGCAGGAAAACATTGGGTACTACCCAGAGGTGGGGTTCAGGACAAAAAGACTGACTCACTCATGTAGTAGCTGGGTGGAGAAAAATTTATAAGGGTGGGACTGCCGTATGATTGCGCATGCAGTAAAGTCAGTGGTGGAGGCCTAATGGTTATGTGTACTAGTCGGTTGCTTGGCTTCACTTCCATGACTACCATTCCTGCAGTAACCCACATTATGAAGCACAGTTCCTTGGAAACCCTCATTGTTTCATCTTCGTTTCTTTAATAAACCCACAGCTCTTTATCTACAGAGAAAAATTGGATCGCGAACGTAATGTAGGGAAAATGTGGTGATGTGAATCTATGATCATTATTTCATTAGTGGTAATGCATTGTTGATTTCCACTTTTGTGTTTGAACTGGGGACATTTTGTAAAAAAACACCAAGATACCTAACTACTACGTCCCCTGTAGCCGCCTTGATGATGGCTGACCGAAAACTGAGTAGAGCATCAAGCTGTGTGAAGACACTTTCAAAATACAACAGACATTTCCTGCACTCTTCTGCAGAAATCTGATAAAGATGTTTTGTGAAGTTACAGACTATCAACATTAAAAAGATTAAAAAAAAATATCTGATTTAACTATACTAGTCTTTTGAAATAATAAAAATTGTAACAAACGCAGTCTACAGAATGAACTCTCACTCATTCCTTGTTCAATTAAAATTAAAACATTTGAATTTTTAATTTAACATCTTGGCTTGCAAAACTGTCTTGCCAAGGAGCCATTTCATGTATACTAGAAAAGTGTGAATTATTTCATCCGATCAAATTTGTTTTCTTATAAGAATGGGTACACACATTAGCAACTTTTTCTTATATGTCTTGAAAATTTAGGGTTCTCTTTATGCTTCAGTGTCAAAATGTTGCCATGCAAATCTGAGATTTTTGTATGCATTTCTCTTAGTACTGAGAGAATTTAAAGGCTCTGATTTGTTTTCTCATGTATTGTTAGCATTAAGCTTCTAACTGCAGTATCTGCAGCTGCATAAGAAGTAAAACTGTCAGTACAAGGAGACTTATGGTGCTCTGCGGTGCAACTTGTTTTTTTGAAAATCTTGATGCATCACCCAGATATCTTGTGACCAGCATGCTAAAACCACACTGTCTAGCCTTTTTTTGTGGTCACTTGTTAAAGACCAGTTGGAACTCACTCAACAAGACAACTTTGGGATATTAAATGTGAGATAAGAATCCTACTACATCTGGGATACAAATCATACATTCGATGAGGAATTTAGTACTCAGCAGAGAGCATCAGGGATATGTAATTCAAAGGTTCCCTTGTGGGGGTCCATTATTATCGCTCAGTGCGTACTGCACCGCAGTTCTGTGTTTTAAAAGGTCGGCTCAATGAGACGGTATCTAAAGTGTTAAACTACAAGTTTTAACTGTCTGATGTATCTGGTATCATGTATCATGATTTTCTAAAGAAGATGAACATTTTATTCACTATCTTCTTACAGATATTTTTTTATTTATTTATTTTTTTTTAGTTTACCTGGGAAAGTTCATCATGTGCGCTGACACCACTGATTGCTGACAATTTCAGGCATGTCATGTAATTTATCATGAGAATACCGCTTGAGCAACATCATCATTGACGTTAAAATATGTTTTTTAGTAATAAATAATTTTATTTGGAAGAAATAGTATAATGTTGTTCAACTTTTTAGTAAAACATATAATACATTCCAAAGGAGTATTGGACACATGTACAACTTGTAAATGATTGTCATCTTAAAATGATAAAACCTTGAAAATGTTTACACCTTGAACATGTATTCACCTCAGAAGCAGGGTGAATAAAATTTACTGTAATTGCTACACGTACAAATGTCCTTGGTAAACATGATGAAAGTTCCCCCGCTACTATGGACTTCTGTACTAATATACCGTGCTCTCCCTCAAGACTACCAACAAAGAGAAAGCAACTTTTTGAACAGTAACAATTTTAAAATGAGTTTTCCTCTTTTACTGTGCTTTTTTTCTTTGGTCTGCTCTTGGTCAGAATTTCTAACTGAGAACACACACACACACACGCACGCATGCACACACACGCAGAGTTCAGAGCTTTTTCTGCTGTTTTGCAATCTGTGATCAGGACTCAGCTGAGTCTTCAGGCAAGCGGGGGCAGTGTTGACTAGAACATCATCTGGACTGTGGGAAGCTGCTGTTTTCCAGTGACAACTCTGTGAGCCTGTGTCATTCAATTTCACTTCCCTTTTTACATTTTCACAATCGCCTCTGAACTATTTACATTGCATGCTGGTATTGTGAAAACAATTACTTAATGCTATTTACAAAATTAGGTCTCGGTAAGCTCTTAACTGTTTACAGGATTTTTTCCTAGAACTTCATTGTTCTAAATTCTACGCACGCAACTGAAACAAATTATGCTATCATTGGTTTGCATTTCTCCACAGAAAAAACTACTGAAATGAGGCCTTGCATCAAACCATGGAACCTAAAAATGATTTTCTAGGTCAAATTTCCAGGTGGAATGTATAAATTGCTGACATATTGGGTGTGTAACTATGAGTAAATGGTAAAATATTGTACTTGTCCTTGACCTATAAGTGGGGAAACATCTTCCGTTCAAGGGGCATTTTCCCCAGGACCTCTCCACTGAACTGGTACGTCAACTTCTTTTTGATCTTTTTAACCTCCCCTGTCTTGCCGTAGTTCCGAAGTGCACGGGCCATCTTCTGGTAAGTCATCTTCTTGCGATTTCCCTTCTGCACACCCCAGCGGTTGGCCAGTGCTTCTTTGTGCTTGGACGAGAACTGGAAGGTGCCCTTGTCCTTGTCTACCCACCAGATGCTGTCCTTCATGTCACCGTTGCGGAGCAAGTCCAGTAAGAACTGGTAGAGGCGGATCTTCTTCTTGTTTCCTGTTGTGAAAAGATGCAAAGTCACAAATGCATTCTTACTCTAAATTGGAGTCAATTTCTTATATTTCAATGAGAGGAGCAGCAGGAAGCATAGTGTTTAAGGGCACAGGTCATTTGCTGGAGGTTGTTGGTTTTTATTCCATCAGAAGCCATGCTTCAGTACCCAACTGAACTATGTGTGTCAAAGTATATTAAATAATCTTTTCAGTTTCTGCAAAATCCATCTGAGTGAATGAGTGGAATGTCCCTCTAATTCTAAATATCATCTGTTCACCAAAGGGGGGGGGCTGACATACCACCTGGCCATTTCTGAAACTGTTTGTTAAACATTACATTTTTATCAAAATTGTGAAGTGTTATCAAACCCAGAAAGGACTGACACCCAGTCGGCCTTAGAAAACCAGATATTTTGTTTCTCTTTTGCCTTCTAGCTTTTACATTTATTTACTTAGCAGATGCTTTTCTCCAAAGCGACTTCCAATGAACTCTATGTAGTGTTATGAGCCCACACACCTTATTCACCGCAGTGACTTACACTGCTAGATACACTACTTACAATGGGTCACTCATCCATTCATCGTTGGAACACACTCTCTCTGTCACTCACACACTATGAGTAAACCTGAACACCATGTCTTTGGACTGTGGGAGAAAACCAGAGCACCCGGAGGAAACCCACGCAGACATAGGGAGAGCATGCAAACTCCACATGGACTGAGCAGAGATCGAACCCACGTCCTTTCACATCACCCAGGCGCTGTTCCGTCATTTTTCTTACACTAGTCTGTAATTGAACATATTGGTTCTTATTACAAGTTAATTTTTCCATGTTTTTGTGCTTTATATTTTTGAATTTGCAGAAAAATCTGTTTTGATGGAAAGGTGCTTTATAAATATAAACAGAATGAATTGCCCATGTTATTTTAGTTTCTTCAGAGATTAATCAATCTTTGGTTGGTAAAGAAAATTTTGGTAATAGTAGTCCCTCTATAAATACTTCAATTTCATAATTAATGAGAAATATGTAGTATTATTGAGATGACTTTTTTAAGAATCTCACTTAGCTGTAGGTTTAACACTATCTCAGAATTGCAATCTTGTTTGGTAAACTAATAAAAGCTACAGGACAAAGAGGAATTCTGGAGTTCAGAAGAGGAAGTATACTCTGTTAACTCTGATATTTATGAAGTTCAGGTCACTAGCAATATTTTTTAAAATATTTTATTAAAGATTAAAGTTCCTAATGAATTATATGTAGTACCTTTGAAAACAGGTAACAGATAGCAAGTATATCACTTGCTGCTAGGTATGCTATCATTACATGTTTTACAGTAGTCTAACTGAAAAATAAACTTTGTAGGCCTAGGGTTTTACCCTCATTACACTGTATCAGTCCATAATATTTGAAACCTTTTACAAAATGAGCTAAATTGCTGAAAGAGAATGATCATTATATTTTGACAAGGCACTGTCAGTAACACTTTAACTTGTCTTCTGACCATTTCCTCTATGTCTGCTGGAGGTGGAACATATGACTCAACTAGGATGTATGGAAAAAAACCAAGTGATGTCCAAACCACTTACACCATTTCACCCCACCCCTGGGAAACTGCCAATATTCTACTCACCTGCCTCTCCCCCTGGGGGGCAAGAGATGCGGCCCCCAAGGTCCCCCTCTCCATCAGACACCTCAAACGGTGGGCTGCGGCCACCCGGGTCTTCTTCATCTGTACTGCGTTGGGCTGGGGATGGATGTGGGAAGCACATGGTCCGGGGGTAATATGGCATCTGGTGAGAGAGTGCATAAAGCAAGGCATACCTCAGTCCATAGTTTCAAGTTTTATACTATACTCTCTTTCATGGTTCTTGTTTTCAGTCTTCCTTTTTATAATCCTTCTGCCGTGATACCTGCTGATACATAAGAATTTCGTATGCAAAAATATTCAATTTGAAATTAAATATATATCTTTTATGTTACTTTTGTCTGTATACAGATAAATGCTGTAACAGTAGAAAGGGGTAAGGTGGGTGTTCTGTGAGATTGTTCTTACAGAAATAGAATGGCTGACTTGAAATACCACAGACAGACTTAAAACTGAAAGAGGAAGTACATTCGTAGCTGTACGTGTACGGGTTGGGAAGGAGAGTCGCAAAAAAGTTTGGTTAACAACATTTTTTTTCTCTGTTAAACTCAAGAAAGCTTCCATCTCAGTGCATTCGTACAAAAAGAAATACTCCTTTAAGCTTCATTAGTTTTTTGATGTATGGCTTATCTGGTATGGTCTAATTGAATCTAATAATGTCCAACAAAAGGAATAAATTGCTCATGTCTGACTCACTACTGGCTCAATAACGTATCATTTCCAGTAAATGATTATCCAAAAATACTAAAACAGAAACATACCTCCTAATGTTTGAAAGGCGGGTATTACATAAAAATTTGCCCACTCATTATTTAGAATGAAAATGGTTTTATTTTAGAATAGAAAAATATTTGAACAACATACAGTCTACAGAATACTTCATGATTACAGCCACCTGCTAAGGAAAATAAAAGCATTTCATTTTCCAACTGGTGCCTTTTGATTGCTGCTATTTTCAGGTTTTGCCAGGCAGTAAATCATGCCTTCTAAGTAGGCTTTCATTTTCCTGTGTAAAGTATCCAGAAGCATGAAAAGGAAAACACCAGATCTCAATAAACTGAACTGTGGTCAGATGTGCATAGTTGGAGTCGGGGTGCTGAGGGGTGATGCTCTGATGCATAATTCTTACGACTTCTGCCAAAACCCATGGGATCTGTCCCCTGACTGTTCTCTTCACCCTCAGGAGTGCATGTCCCAATAACGAACTGCTGAATTGGGTAAATGAGGCAAATCCACAGGCCTGCAGCTAGTGAGTCGGCACTATTCTGAGCCGAGAAAGCCATTGTGATATGGCTCATCCTCAGGCAGGAAAAGGCCCCATTGGGCAACCTCTGTGCAGACATGACTTTGGCCATGCAGAAACACAACTTACAACTGTTATCTGTTATAAGTAAATGTTATCAATGATAATACTGCTGTAGCTCTTCCATTCATTTCCCCTCATTACATGAAGCATTTTGTATGAGAAAAATGAAAAAGCTGTTTCATCCTAAGAGTCAAAGAGCAAGCTCTTGGTATATTTCGAGGTATAAGCTGTACAGAGGAGAGAGCTTTTTAAAGAATTGCAAGCATTAAAAAGGGGCAAACGAAATGGAATTCTATCTTGTTTTGCAAGAAAAGCAGAGGAAAATGGGCATTTTTATTTTGCCTTTTCAAATGTATTCTCCACAACTATCAGCTGGGAGGGGGTGGTGGTATTTCTACAGCCTGTTGAAAAGAGCCTGTTCCAGAGGTTTGTGCTGAGACTTAATTTTATCTTTGCTCTGTGTTCATCCAACTGAATGTAAAAATTTTGAATGTACTATGTGCTTTGAACAAAGACTTGGAAGCAACTCTTGGTTGCCGTATGTTTGTTTAAAAGGATACACATGTTCCTTCAGGACCATAGAATCGAAAATTTTTCAAGATCAGCCCTAGATTCTATCCAAACAAAAGTTTTTAATTTAGCAGCACTAATTTATTTCACTTTTGCTAAATCACATTATTTCATTCATCTGACCCTTTTCTTCAAAATAATTTAGAGTGTTAAACTACTTACAGTTATTGAGCCGTTTATTCAGCTGGGTAATGTTTACTTGAGCAATTTTAGAGTAAGTACCTTGCTTAAAAGTATTATAGCTGGAGGTGAGACTCAAACCTGCAACTTTTGGGTCCGAAGACAACGTTATTTAACTATGCTACCAGCTGCTCCAGTTTAGTGTTCAATTTAACATTTAATTTGGCAGCCCCTCTTATTGTGGCCTGTTAAGTTAATATCGAGTTTTAAAATAATCGCACAAATCCCATTAGGGGAACAGTTTTTCCCCTTGAGCGATGCTCTTTACTTACTATGTTCAAATTTTTAAAAGAGTAAAGTTGTATGAATTTCAGTTGTTTCGCTATTTGATCCGTTTTACAATACAGCGATAAAAGTTTATCGTTTAATCGAAATATATTTATCTTTGTGTAAAAATACTTTGAATGAGGAAGTATGCCAGAAAGACCATAAACTGAAGACAAGGTTCTCTATGGATGTTTAAGCAAAAAAGGGACTCACCGGTGGAGGTATAGGCAAGTGGTGCCCCCCAAGACCGGGCTCCAGCGTGTATACAGACTCTGGCTCCCCTAGACGGTGCAAGTTGGGAATATGTGGGGGTGGGACACTCTGCAGCTCTGTCAGATGGTTTTCTGGAATGCTCTCGCACTCAGGAGGATACGCATGATGGGGATGATAGTCCCATGTCTGATCTAAAAGGAAAAATGCGAGATTAGCCTCTTTTATACTAACACAGATTAAGTTCCTCACACAATTTTAATTAGTTATTGGATACCTGGTAATTAGGAGTAATACTACAAGTTTCTTTGTTTTGGCTGAAAAACGTTTGTGAAAGTAACTGCACCATATACATCACCTCTTTGGTGTTAAACCATGTGCTGGGTTACTCTCAAAATTGTTTAGTTGAACTGTCTGCTCACTTGTCTTTAAGCATTTGCTCTTGTCAACCACAGGATTAAGAAATGCAAACATCAGTTTCCTGTAACATAGTTTGGTTTTACTCATGCGAAACATGGAAAGTTGGCTGCTGTGTTAAACTTACGTTCCATATACCACCTCTACAAATAATGGAGGGGTCCAACTTAACTTAATTTACATGGATTTTCAGATGTCTGCCCTGCAAATGTTATATTTGTAATTGAATATGTTTTATCAGCTCTGCAAAGGCTTTCTGGCATCCTCATGGCGGTATTCCTATTTACTTGAGCAGAACATATCTGGTCACCAAAGTGAAAGTCCCATCAAATCCAAATCACAAAATTGAAAGGCAAAAGAAAAAAAACTCAGCAACGACTCAATGTCAAAATCAGCCTTACTGCATTACCAGTACACTGACTATGTATTTTGCATGACGTTTTAGTTCCTCGTGTTATGTGAATTCTTGGGCTTAGGAGGCATGACCCCTTACCACCTTAAAATAAGAGAAAATAAATTCTTCATATTTCCAGTTAATAATACAAAGAAGGATAAGAGACAAAACAACCAAAATGAACCAATCTCTACCCAGTCTTACAGTTTATTACTCTTCTGGAAACTGATTTATGAGGAGGAGATTGTAAGATATACATGTATATATGTATCTATATATATGCATGTCTATGTATGAATATATGTGTGTGTATATATTTTTTTACACATATATATGCATTTTATATATATATATATATATATATATATTTACACAGTACAACATTTTTACACATGTACTGCTAATTCATAATGTATATATAGTCAGTATGGAATAATTGCATGATAAAAATATCTATTTTGTGATCCCGGGGGACATCACTGCACATTGACTCAAACTGCCGCTGACATGCCTCGTCAACGATGGTCTGACATTTCGATGGCTTCTGGCAGAAATAGCATCTGTTTCCTTTTATTCACAGAGCAAATCCGTCTTACAGTTTATTTGCTTTTGGTTACTTCTTATTGAACCGTTCTGTTGGTTTTCACTTTACTTAACAGCTCACAGGTTTGTCTTTTTTAATTGTACTTTTTTTTGTCTACTTTCAGTGTTTTCTTTTCATTATTGGTCATTTCATAAAAAAGGTAAAAATGATTGTCAGCTGTCATTAACATTTTCCACAACTGTTGAAAAATTGTCTAAATATTTATACCTAGAAAATGAAAAAACCTCATAACTCAGGCAGATAATAACTTTAACATTTGAAATTATATAGCAGGGTAGAAAAAATAATAACTCACCTCCATGACTTTCTCCATCACTGTTAAAGTATGAATAATATTCTATTTGAGGTCGAAATATATCAGCATCGTAGGTCATCATTTCTTCGGGTGGCTTTTAGAAAAAATTAAGTTCACGTTAGTTCCGCTGCATATAACAAATAAAAATGCAATATGGAACAATGTTTGCAATTAATAAGTATTGGGACAAAACAAGACAAAGACAACAATATTGTTTCTAATCAATTTATGGCATTTATATTAATATATACATGTATGTTAGTCCATGTACGTGTATTTGTGAGGCATTTTAAAATGTAGTAGAGCTTCTATTTCTTACATTCAAGCAGGGGCACCTGAGAGAGATACAGTTATCAGCCCTTTAATATTTAAGCAGTGAGACATCCATGCATTCAGAATTCAGAATTAATAAATAGCAATTTGCTTTAAGTTGCACTTACTATCACTGAAACACTGAGGCCATCAGCACAGTGATTATGAAAGGACACAGAAAAGCAAAAAATACTCACAGGTGAAATGAGGTAACCTTCCATTCTGTATGAATGCAGCATGAAGACTCTTTGGCCAGTATTCCGCAGTGTTTTTCACTGTTGATTAAAACTTAGCAGCGGCCATTGCATAACCCAAAGCTACACTTCTAGCTCTTGTCACAACTTTGTCCAAAGTCGGGAGCACACACCACAGATATGGGACAAATACAATATTTCAGATTTCTTTCGCCTAATCCGTTAATTGTCAGCACACCAGTCGTAGTGGAGGATGAAGTTGTTACACTAATACTTCTTTTTTGGAGAAAAGTTCCTGATTGCTGGTGATTTGTCAAATGGAGATATGACTGCCCAGATATACAAGTATTCAATTGTGTCATCAGGCAACAGCCAATCACGTTGCTTATTTACCCTTTTAATTTTGTGGGTTTTGGTATCAATGCATTCAGCGAAAATCTGCTTAAAATATGTTACTGTTCGAATCATAGACAAAACATAGTATTTTATTTTGTTAACATTTTATGTTTTATTGAGTTTCTCTCATCATTCTGTGTTTCTAACGTTTCAGTTACTTCAGGGGTTTTACAGTTTTACTTTCAAAAGTTTAGCAAAACTTACTTTTAACATACATTTGACGTGGTAATATTTGGCAAAATATTTGGAGTATTTTTAAAATTTATTTTCATCAAGGGACTTTGTCACGACTCTGACAATATGTTCAAAAAACCTTGTGATCATTCTATGAACCAAAAGGGAAGTAGGGAGAACTTGTTCCTTTTTTAATCAAAGCCTATTACTGTGAGATTTGTTTGGAGGAAGTAACAGATGTTTGGATCAGGTAGGATACAGGCCATACTAAAGTAAAGTAAATGGAAGTGGTGACAATCTGTACTTTCTTTTTTCAAAATGGTGTAATACTATACTTGCAGTCTTATCGATTCAACTGGTTTGACACACAATGCTTTTCACTACATGATTCCAAAGGTCTAGGACTGAATATAATCCAATAATTGGATTACAATCCAATTATTACAATTAAAAAAGTTTAAGTGTAAAGGCAAGTATCTGCAAGTATATAACGTGACCTAAAGTATGCTACACTGTAAATGAAAGATTATATGACAAACTACTAAATTTTTACAGTGGTACAAGGTGTGTTTTTGTATATGACATTTGCAGTATTACGTGGTGCTATCATGTTAATGCTGTTTATTTTCATGGATAGTGTACTGTGCTGCCGTAGGCATTCCAGTTACAGAAGTTGTAAGAAATTACATTTACTGGGTAAGTTCATGTGCTATTAGAAAAGCTGCTGTAAAGCTGCTGCTGCTTTAAAATATAATGGAGCATTTAAAATGTTTAATGGGCGGACTTTTCCGATATGCCGGAAGTAAATTTTAGAATTTCAAACGATATCTCGGAATTGGAGATATCAACTGTTAGAAATATTAGCAAAAAGAACTGCCAAGGACAAATACATGCGGACATATAAGAATACATTCTTGATATAGCCACCTTTTTGACTGAAAGATGAATAATTCTTAGCTGTCTGTTAACAGAAGGGCACATAGATAAGATGAAGAACAAGATAAATCTGCTTTGAATAATCATTTCACTGGTCTGGTTCTACTGCTGGCCTACAGGAACAAAAAAAAAACAGGAAATGGTCAGTGGCACTGAAAAAAAGAGACAAAAAATTGAAGTATTGCTAAAGAAATGCTGAAATATGATTTTGAAAAAAATGAAAATGGAGTACAGCTTCTTTTAAGAGCCAGAGTTAAGCATGAGTGCAATTACTCACACACACATTGTCTGAACCGCTTGTCCCATACGGGGTCGCAGGGAGCCGGAGCCTAACCTAGCAACACAGGGCGTAAGGCTGGAGGGGACACACCCAGGATGGGACACCAGTCTGCTGCAAGGCACCCCAAGCGGGACTCGAACCCCAGACCCACTGGAGAGCAGGACCTGGTCCAACTCACCCCCTCTCCCTCAAGTGCAATTACTTCTACATTAATATCAGAAACCCTGAGGAAAACTGTGGAATTTTAATCAAAATTCACAGAAAACTAATTCTTGAACAGTACAACTTACTATCTTTCCTGCATAAATTCTTCTGCAGTGTACTGTTATGAGTTAGTATTGTTATTCTCATGTGTGATGTTAAATTAACACTTCTTTAGGATGATGAAATTTTTCTTCAACTTCGGTTTGATGAAATATTGTTTTTTAAACATATAATGGACTGGCATCTCATCTGGGCCGCACATCTCACTCACAAAGTGCACTAGGCTTCCAGGATAGGCTCTGGATGACCAGAACTCTGCATTAGGATAAGCAGTTACCAACAGTGAGGACGTGAGTGTTTTTTTAAACCTCTTGCGGCACATGGGAGTGCAAACTACTACCATCTCTTGGTTTATTGACTGCACCTGACTCGATACAAAGCTTAGGTATGGGCAAAACATTTAAATGGACTGATGGAAAACAACTTCACTATGGAACCGCAAGTGGACTGAGAATTGTTACAGTCGCAGAGGAAAATTCCAGTTTTTTGCTCAGTTAAGTCATGGTTGTGGCTCTGTCTCTTTCAAACCACCTCATGCCCGGATACCTCACGAACCCAGAATGCTCTGGCATGCTACACTCCTCTGGTTTTATCTCTCACCTCTGTTATTTAGGCCAATTACACAATCAATCACAAGATGCACATATGTGCACACCCATGGTATTTAGGGTACACACAGAAAATACATTAAAATAGAAAATGCTTGAAGAATGAGTAATGTAGGTACCTTTCCCATACTACACATAAAGTTTGACCTCAGCACCCTCCCCACGTTTACCAACAAGGGGGGCTAGCCATTGAATCATCCCTCACTGTGTTTCTAACCCCTCACATGTGTGTGCTGAGGCCTCTGCAGTGGTAAAGGGTGCACTGCTATGGGCAGGTGTGAATACAAGCCGTATAAAGAGCATGTGTCTTCGGCACAGGACTCTGTTGTGCCACATCTGTTTTCGTTGCAGTGGTGGATTGTGTCCTTTCATGTGGTCTGGAACACTTTCTACATCAAAGTTTTTTGGGTTTTCTTGTGTCTTTTTTTTTTGCATCAGGTTGCAGAGATTAGGAAAACAATCCTAAAATCTGCCTACCTTCAAATATTGTCTATGTCACATTTTTAAAGGTTTAATCAGTTCATTTAGCATATTACAATGGTGGAGCTTTCTTCTGTTTTCCTGGATTGCTTATTATTTTTTAGTTAATATTTAGGACCTTCAGACAGATGATGTAGAAATGCCATTTCTTTCTTTCTTTCAAAAAATAAAGTGAGTTTTTCATAAAGTGGGTTTTTCATAAGGTATTCAGAACTTGCTGATAGTTAGAACATTGTGTTTAATTGGCCTTTCATCCAAGAAATAGATTTGCCTTTAAAAGAATTATTGCCTGTCACACACCTTTTGATTTCAGCTGAAATATATGAACATAGACATTGTCAAAATAGCTGCTGAGTTTACAAAGATGTTGAATGAAACGTCTAAATCCAAAGCAATACAGCCTAACAATAACAATAACTCAGAACAGTGTCAAAACAACACATCTGAATGTAGAGTTAATGTTAATACTAGCAGTATTCAGAGTTCTTGCTTCTTACTTCCTACAAGTAGGGTAACAGACTAATTCACAATCAGAACCATAGCTTGGAAGTTGAGCTGCACAAGCACTACCCACTGCACCACCGTGCTGCTCAAGTAATATTTTAGTTGGGTAAAATATAAGAAGCTCATTGACCATAAAATAATTTCAACCTAAATCTCGTACAAGCTGGTGATGAGCTTGTTGTAGTTTTTTTGCTTACTGTAATCTGCCTTCTACCAATCCACACAGACACAATGTCTACAACCGCTTGTCCCAAGCAGAGGGGTTGAGGCCAACCGGAGCCTAGCTCGGCAACACAGAGTGCAAGGGACACACCCCAGACAGGACGCCAGTCCACCACAAGGCAACCCAAGCAGTATTCCAACCCCAGACGCACCACACGCGGACCCCGGCCAAACCTGCTGCACCACCGCGTCCCCCATTCTACCAATCCAGATATGATATTTTTCCAATTGATTGTTCAAAATTTAATCAGTATAAATACATTATTCTATTACTAATCATTGGAAATAACTTGTTGAATAGAGAAAAATTATTAGTAAATTGTCAGATGTTGTACTTGGGAGCTTGAAAAAGTTTGAAATAAACTATATCTATATATATATATATATACACACACACACACACACACACACACACACACACACACACTCACACACACAGACACACGTATATTAACAAGCCGAGTCCTTTTTGTTTTGGCAGTTAATGACGTGGAAAAATTTTCCGAAACATTGTTTCTCAAAATTTTACAAGCATCATTTGGCAATATTACACTACAGATACTGTTACTACTACTCTCTGTAAGTGTAAAGTGCAGTGAGCTTGCAGGTGTTGAAAGGAATGATTTTCACACCTGTGGAACAGATGTACCTGTTGGAGATCTTGTTTCACAGTTAAGTCACACTGATGGCAATACACAAAAGGAAAAATCTGACAAAGGAACACAAAAGGGAACACACAACAGTACAGTTTCTTCTAAGAATTTTACAGAAATTTTCTCTTTTTATTTTGGTTTGCATATCAGCTATTGGACAGTCCTTCACAGTGTAATGCACAGTCTGTGACACATTACATTTGGAATATGCCACATAAATACTTTAACTTTGTTTATTAATTTACATTTACTTTGTATCTTAAAAATATAATATCTTCTAAATGTTTCTGGTTCACCTTTATGCTGTCTGGATTTTTTTACATATTGTGTTTTCTCAAAAACATGTGAATGCTCATTTTCTCATCCAATACTAAGGAAAAAATTCAGTTTATAATAATTTTTTCATTAATTAAAATAGATTCCTACACTGGACTACTATGATTTTTCCCTCTCTCTGTTAACAGAATCACAGCCCAACCAGCACCAGCTGTCTGACATGCTCTAAATTAAGACAAGTTTCACTCCACAAAGCCAAACGCCAGCCCTCAGCTGCAGAAATAGAGATCCAGATGCAGAGCTATGAGATAAGGAGGCTTAAAACATAGAATACATTGTTAGACAGGGAATTAAAAGTGAAATAATAATCTTTCTTTATCTTACAAAAAGCTAATTAAAAATAATGGTTTGCAATAAGTTACAGCTGCAGCAAACATATAAATGCTTGTAAAATACTCTTTACAGCAGAAGTATACCTCTTCAGAGTACTGTAATTTGAGTACAAAATCTCGAGTTATTTTGTCTTCTGAGTCTTTTTAAGAGCTACTAAAAACTTCATGGTGAGGACAACTAAACACAGTTACCAAAAGGTAGAATCAGCATATTGACAAGAGGACAAAACCTATTGTGATTAGGAAATTTCGAGCAGACATGAGTCTTGGTATCCATACAATGATGTTTAACTTAAGCCATTACTGAAATATAAAGTTCTTTTCTTTGAGTAACAGTTTGTAGTACATTTATTTCACAAATTCTATTCACATTTTCAAATAATTGTACTCCTGCTCTGTGGATTTTGCGGGTTCTCCTTGTGTTCACATGGGTTTCCTCCAGGTGCTCTAGTTTCCTCCCACAGTCCAAAGACATGTTTCAGGTGGATCGGTGACTCTAAATTGCCCTTTGTGTGTGAATGTCAGCATACTTGACTATCTGGTAAAGTACCCAGAAATGGATTGGCTTCCTGCTGAGATGTACTCTGTCTATGCTAGTATCCTATGCTTTCAGCATGGGTTTCAGATTGCTGGAACCATGGCTAGGATAAGCAGACATTGATAGTGACTGGAATTTGCACTTGAATTTTAAAGGCTCAGTCTCACTTGTACTGAACTTGTAGGGAAGACATGTGTTGGTATGTTAAAATTTTCTCAAAATTCAGATTTTCTCACTCTCAGTCACTTTTGATAACATCTTGCTTATTCCTTTTAGAGTCGTTGCAGTCTGTAGTCTGTCCCAGAATCAGTGGGTACTAGGCAAGGAGGGGAACACCCTGTCCATTGCAGGGAGCCCCATGGTCATAATTCTGTTTCATGGATGACATCCTATATTTAAAATTTTATGAGTCTGAAAATTACTTTCACAGTAGTAGACCATCAATTTTCACATCTCTGCAAATATTTGTCTGATCAGGTATCATAATTACAGTATGTCAGTGACTACTGAAACATTGTCTTGGTCATCACATTCAGGCGTAAGGCCAATGAAGTCCCCCACAGCAAAATCAGATGCTACTGAAGCCAAAGATGCTCACTGCCACAGCTTGATTATTTGGCTGTGGCATCAAGTAGTGCTATTATCTCACAGTGCCTGGGCTGTGTGAGAGGACATGGGTTCAATCCCTTCTCGGTCTGTGTGGAGTTTGCATGTTCTCCCTGTGTCTGCATGGGTTTCCTCTGGGTGCTCTGGTTTCCTCCCACAGTCCAAAGACATGCTGTTCAGGTTCCCCCATAGTGTGTGGGTGACAGAGAGAGTGTGTTCCACTGATGTATGGATGAGTGACCCAGTGTATCTAGCAGTGTAAGTCACTGTGGTGAATAAGGTGTGTGGGCTGATAACACTACATAGAGTTCATTGGAAGTTGCTTTGGAGAAAAGCATCTGCTAAAAAAATATAAGTTAAAATAGAGCACGTGCAAATTTGATGAGAATAAAAGAATCATTCTGGCCAGTTCTTATAAACAAAGAATGTTCGGTTTCATTGTTTGTTGAGTTCTTTTATTTCCAGATTTGTGCAGGATGCAGTAGAAAATTTTTTCTCCTCCAAATAATGATGAATGATCTACATACAAATAAAAGATAATCAGTATTTTAACTGGTCGTTCATCAAATCTATCTGTTCCATTACATCCAACCAAAAACATTAGTTCCCCCCCAACTACTCATTTTCAAAAATAATTACTCTGTTGTGGATCACTGTGGCAACAGGCCAAGCAGGGCAGGCCATACTTCCCTTTCTGCCCCAACAGTCTCAAAATCCTTCCGGGAGTTCCTCAGGAGTTCCCAGATATAGTCTGTGGTAAACACACCATATGTATGAAACAGATGAAATACAATGGAAGCTGTATTTAACAATACCATAAAGAGTTAGGTTTCCCTAGCATAACTAGGACAAATTTAAATTCAAATATAAGCCTTGTGACACTGAGCACAAAACAAAGCAAGCAGACTCCCTCCCATGGGAGCTTGTCCTGGGCATCTCACTTGTCTTGTGTTTCCTGCACTCAGCCGTCTCTTAGAAATATTTATCATAGGGTAAAACTCACTCACACTCACACTCACTGAAGCCGCTTGTCCCAAGCGGGGTAGCAGCGAGCCGGAACCTAAAGTGGCAACACAGGGCGTAAGGCAGGAGGCGGAGGGGACACACCCAGGACGGGACACCAGTCCATCGCAAGGCACCTCGAGCAGGACACAAACCCCAGACCCACCAGAGAGCAGGACCCGGCCAAACTCACTGCGCCACTGCACCCCCCTTAGGCTAAAACTTTCCCCTGCAATTGTAATGATCCCTAAAATACATACAAAAACAAAAGGTTTTGCCTATCAGTTCAAAACAAGTTGTGTCTGATTCAGCTGTATCACTCATAATTGTTACATGAGTCTGAAAGTTATTTGATCAAGCTACATTTTTTGTAATAAAATGTAAATAGTGTTTCAAAACACAGTTATTGATTGGAGTAGGTGAATGACTGAAGCAGGTGAGCATGATTCTTGAGCCGAGTACCCAGTACTATTTTAATTGGTAGCGTGCAATAGTGTGCCTAGTGTCTGCAACTATGGCATTAGCCACAACTGTCTGAATACCACCAGAAGTGATGACATTAATGTTTTCTAGCAGTATTAATACAACTTATGTTTCACTGATCTCAGCAGAGTTCTGCCCATAAGCTATTTTAAGATGGTCAACCTAGAGTTTTTTTAGCACATCTTCTCAAAAGCATGCAGACAAAAATTCAGGTTCATGTTCCTCTTTTCTGTAAAACAACTGAAATGTACATTCTGCCCTCATCCGTGCAGAGAACAATGTTTCTTGTGGTGTTCTTATTAAAACATACAGTGTAAAAATCTAAAGAAGTTTTCAAACCTGTGGAGTTTTCATGTTTTATAGTTTTACAACACAGTTCATTTAACTGGGCTTTTTTAAGACTCACCAATACAATACTTTGTCAAACTGAAAACATTTCTACAAGTTGGTTTAGAATTAGTTGCAAATGTCAAACATAAAATAATTGAGTGCGTATGCATTCAGACTGCACACTGGTTCAAGTCAATATTTAGTGCCTACCTTGGCAAAAATTACAACCTTTAGTCTTTTTGGGCATGTCTCATCTTTGCACATCTTGACACTGCATTTTTGCCAATTCCTCTTTGCAAAACCGCTCAAGTTTTGTCAAGTGGGATGGGGGCTACAAAAAAACTGCAGTCTTCATGTCCTGCCACAAATTCTCACTTGGACTGAACCTCAGCCTCAGTTCCAAGCCACTTATATGTTGCTTTAGCTTTGTGACGCAGGAAAATAAGTTTCAGGTGACAACTCTCTTGCCAGCTGCAGGATTTCAATATTACCTTCTGCATTCACTTTACACACATTTTCTGAACCACTTGTCCCATACAGGGTCACAGGGAGCCAGAGCCTAACCCAGGGCAAAGAGACACACCCAGGACAGAATACCAGTCTGTCATAAGGCACCCCAAGCAGGACTTGAACCCCAGACTCACCAGAGAAGAGAACCCAGTCTAACCCACTGCACCACTGTGCCACTGTTGACATAGGCCCATTTGTAACCTCCCTGACTAACAACCTTCAGGCCTGAATGCTAAATTTTTCAGGATGGCCTGCCCTAGGTAGATTGAGAGTTGTACCATATTCCTTCCTTCTATGACTGAATTAACTGTACTCCTCTGGGTTTTCAGTGCCGTGCAAACTCTAACATATCCTTCTCTGTCTGTTACTTTCCAGTAATCTTGTCACAGAGTTGTTCAGAATTTCATTTTGTCTTCATGATGTAGTTTTCATTAAGAAGTTGACCAACCAACTGTGGAACGTTCCAGAAACAAGTGTATGTATATATGTATATTGAAATCACATGCTTCAACTTATGCACACAGGTGATCTCCATTCAACTTAAGTGAGTTCTACAAATATTTGGTTGCACCACAGCTGATTTAGCTGTGTTAGAGTAAGGGGGTAAGTATTAATGCATTCAGTTATTTTGTGTTTTATTTTGTAAATTATCTGAAATTATTTATAGAAATGTGTTTCCGCTTTGATATTAAAGCCAAAATAAATCCATTGTGGTTCAGTGTAGTAGACCAGTAAAACATGAAAAAGTCCAGGGGGGTGAAAATATTTTATTACCACATAAAGGAAAATGTCATATATACAGGACTTCTGATGTTCATTAACATTCCACCCATGATTTGTTTACATGAGATACTTTCTTATTTTTGGAAACAATGCATATCATTACAAGAATTCACAGAGAAAGTCAAAAATTGTATTCTTCAAGTTTTATGATCAAGCAATTTGTAGGACAGGAGGTGAGGAACACATCATACAACTTCCTAGCCAACAAAAGCAAGGGAGTAAGGGGTTAACAAATGTAAACCAAAACTGGTATGTTTTATGTAGGTGCGATCTTGATGTTTAGAAATATGTTACTAAGGCGCAACAACATTTATTCATTTAGCTGATGCTTTTCTCCAAAGCCACTTATAATCTTAAGGTTACAATTATTTACCCATTTATACAGCAGAGTAATTTTTTACTGGAGCAATTGAGGGTAAGTACCTTGCTCAAGGATACTATAGCCAGAGATAAGGCTCAAACTTGCAAGTTTTGGGTCTAAAAGCATTTGTTCTAACCACTACACTACAGGCTTCTGTGCATTTTGGCATTTGACCCCATGTCTTTGTTAACAATAAGGCTTGAAATGATGGTTCATACTTAAAAATGTTTCCTTTTCCCTTGCCATGCTTCCAACTTACATACAATGCTGCATAAGAAGAACTCTTAGATGAATAAAAATAAAACAAGAAGTAGTTTGAAACAGGAGCATAACATTTTGCAAGAATAGTCTCAAAGATTGAGGCTAATATCAGAAATAAAACAAAGTGCTCTGACATTGGTAGTCTAGCATATGGCAGGTACACAACTCCCCCAAATACCCCCGGGTTCAGGTGGAAAGTACCTATCCTAGAGCATAAGAGAGCCTTGTGTTGAACTTGTTGGACTACTAAACTTCCAATAGCAGTTAAAACAGTGTGAAAAAACAGGGAGCCACCGTTACTTGGAAAAAACTTTCAGTTCTGTCTTTGAATGAATAGGTCTTGTTTTCATTCCCATAGAGACAGAGAGAGATATCACTAACATATTCCATTTTTAAACTGAGTACGATTGTGTCTCTTTAATCTATAGCACATTGCATATTTCATTAGAACATCCATATCCAAATCAGACACTATTTTTTAACATCACGCTGTAACAGGAGTCAGACATTTGTGTTGAACGTTAAATTCTTTTTAAGATATAACTTAAACAATGAATTTCTTCACCTCATGAGCATGAGAATTTTCTGTGTTTACATGAAATGAATGTGTTTTAGTTATGTAGGAGAGTAAATGGTAATCCTTTTGAACTGGGACTGCCAACACTGCGACAGAAAATTAAAAATGTTACAATGAATAATATAAAAGACACTTAATCCTAGGAGCCTTCTAGCCTCCTGATCTGTATTGTTGTAGCGTTAGAAAAACTGCGGAGCTGCTTTAGTATTTGAGGTGCATTTACGTTTACTAATTTAGCAGACACTTTTCTCTAAAGCGATTCAAAATGATTATTAACTAGTGTTCACACCCTGAATCATTCACACCTGATACTTTTGTCAAAAATTAAATGCACTCTAGCAATTATTGTGAGCATCTTGTGGTAAATTAATAATGGCAAATGTACAAGTGTAATTTGACAAAAAAAATCTCATTTGAAATCTCTGATTAAAAATATCTTAGATTTTGGTGGGTGTACAGAATGTAGATGTGTGGTACCGACAGGGAAGTAACCTAATTAAACACTTGCCTCATTATTATTATTTATTTTGCTTCCAATGGCTCCCATTCAGATCATTTGTGGCACCCTGTTTAGAAACAGCTCCCTGCTTTAGTGCCAGATGGATTCTAGCCTGCCATGGAGGATAGGGATTCGGTCTTTGCACGGACCTGTGTTCATGGAGCTGTGCTGTGTTCAACTGCGGCTATTGTGTCAGCATTCGTGATGTAGGCTTCACGCATGCAGGCATACGCATGCACTTTAACCCAAGATAAAAACTGGCGCACACCTCGGTATGTACAATGTAACTCAGACACACAGAAAATGAGGAACTAGGAAACTTTCTTTCAGATTCAGTTCCTGTAAATGACTTTTGTGGGCCCTGTCCACACTGCAGGTCTTGGGAGATTCACCCCCAAAGATGAGAAAACAGGGGCTTCCCTGTGGCTGGGAAATGAGGATTCAGGAGTGGCTTAGAAAACATGCATGCAGTCCTTTCTTTACTTCGACTGATAAGCACTTACCTGAAGGCACGTTACACTTCTGCTGCTAAGGCCTGTCAGTCACGGCCTACACCATGTGAATTAGTCTGGCCAGGCCAGATGGCGTAGATTTTCAATAGAAAGCAATCTATGGTGACAAAGAAACGAGAAAGTTATTTCAAAATTATTTCTGAAACCAGCCTGAAAAGCTGCCGATGATATGTTAATTGGAAGGGTAATTTAAAAAAAAAAAAAAAAAAAATGCTGATATTCCACCTGAAAAAAGACAGACCAATTTTGACAAGGTCGAGAACATCAGACACAAAAGCACAGTGTGTCAAATATGAAAGTGCAGAGTAGCAGAGTAACGATCAAGTTCCCAATATTTATGAACATATGTCTGATTTCCACTGAATGTAAGGAATTGCACTGAGATCCTACTTGAACTTCAGAGACAATAAAGTAATAACATGACCCTGTGACAGGCTCTGGACCACTGTGACCTTGACTTGGACAAGTGGTTAATGAATATAAGTGAGTGAGTGGCATTAGTTTAATTTAATAGGCTGTGTTATCACTTGTGGATTGAGTACATATGTTCACTATTTATAACTCTAAAAAACTTAGATTACCACAAATTGCTTTATCACTGTCTCACAAGTACTCACAGGATATTTTTTAGCAATGCCAGTTGCTAAATTCTTATATCTCCCCTTTAAGGAGCTGCATGCAATCCAACTTGGGAGGGGTGATCACTGTCACATTCCCCTGATGATGTGTATGCTGTAAGCTACCCTCTTCTTTTTACTGTATGGGCTGCTGGCTTCATTGGGTGTCATGCACACATGACGGAGAGTGTTATTTATTTAAATCCACCCCAAGTACTGTAGCTGCCCAGTTGACCAAAGGTGTGTAGTTGCAAAAGAAGAAGCACTCTTTTGACTCTGACATGCCATCAAGAAGACAAATGACAGTTTTGCAACAGAACCTTTTAATTTTTTAAAGATAGTCTTGGTAGCAGACTCAAAAGCATGTCAAGTTTACTATTTGCAGAAGAACCACCACACTACTGAGCAGGGTCAAACTGAAATCCAAAGCTCCTGAAGTCAAAATAGGGGATTTAAAGGTGGTGCTATATTTGGCTCAAGATGTACTATGTGCAACAAATGCCTGGTCATCATGTTCATCACATTAACAGATATAAGACAGAGACAAGCTAGTGAGAAGGATTTTGTTTGCAGAGGTACTTCTGGTGTTGTGCGTGCAGATTCTAGTGTTTTCCCAATAGCAATGTGTTGCAGTGTATTTCCTGAGAGTGCAGGAAGTCAGTTACATCTGCAGATGCACTGTCTCTTACACAACACCACGTTGGACCTCTTGAGCCTCAACCGTTTCAACCAGATCCATTTAGATTCAGGGCAGGGCATAGTCAGTCCAGGCCATAGCCCTGTATCAGCAGAACACAGTGTACATATGTTGGAATCCCCTGTAAAAAACATGGAAATCATTCTGTAAGAAACTTTAGATGGCAGTTGCATTAATAATACCTAATTACAAACAATACATATATTTTATTAATGCACGTACTTTTAGTAATAAACATTAGCAATGTATATTTATGTACACAATTTATTTTTAAATGAATACATTTATGCTATCGTACCCTTCTTTCACTAAAAATTCTGTAGGCAGAAAGAAAACTGGGAAACAGAAATTGTTAGTGGCGTGGTCTTTAACAGAATAAAGAAAAAAAAAACAAAGGGCAGTTAAACAACCACAAACAAGATAAAGAATATTTATCTAGACAAGGTTTAAGTGTGAAACTTGTGGTTTTCCCTACAGAATAATGTTTGATACAATTGAAAACCTTAACCGGCAGTAACAACAGTTACAGAAACTAGCAGCTTTTTTATACGTTTTAGCATGTGACTTTTTCAGTGCCAGATCACAGTCTCCTGTGACCCTAAAAACAGATTCCCCACATGAAATAAATTTAGTCACCATAGCTATGGACTGTTCATAAATAACTTCTTAGAGAAACATGGACAGCTCAGTCACAAGATTAAGTTTATAGACAGATCTTTTTAGAAATGTGTGCAGGAATCACTGGCGTAATGACTGAAATGGAATGTTATGTTTATGTTAAGCACCACGAATATTCCTGGAGTAACCTAACACTTTCAAATGGAAAAGCGTAAAAACCGAATTATCATTCATTAAGAAATTCATACCTTTCAAAGATGTCCTTTAATTCTATTTAAGTTGTTCAACATCTGGATATACGGACATAAATTTCAAAAAAATCGAAAGTATGACAAATACTCTCATATAATTAAAATAAATAGCTTATTTTTGACTATTTTCTTTCGTATAATGTACTTCATGACATTAAAAGATCGCCTCATCTGAAACTAGGAACCAGAAGTCAATGGTTTAAAAGCCATTGTTCTTAAGCACTACCCTGCAGGACACCAAACTCTAAAAGATAGTTACAGTCTCACAGCTTCCAGAAGGTTGGATTATGTTGTGTATACAACTACAAAGAGCTGGGGAAGACTTGGCTGTACTGCCTTCAAATCTGAAAGGATAATGCAGTCATTTACCCTCTGCAAAGACTTTTTGGATGTGTTCAGTTTTGACAAGTGGTAATCTTTTAGTATTATCTGCAGTAGATGTTGTCTTCATAAACAAAATTATTTACAAGGGGTGATAATTTCAATTCGTTCATTATCTACTGTAGCCATGGGGGTGTGATGGTGTGGTGGGCTTGGCTGGGTCCCGCTCTCTGGCAGGTCTGGGGTTCGAGTCCTGCTTGGGGTGCCTTGCGAAGAATTGGTGTCCCATCGTGGGTGTGTCTCCTCCCTCTCCAGCCTTGTGCCCTGTGTTGCTGGGTTACGCTCTGGCTTGCTGCAACCCCTGCTTGGGACAAGTGGCTTCAGCCAGTGCGTGTGTATAGCCACTTGTCCAGCTCCAGCTTGCAGCAGTCAAGAGCCTCACAGAAGCTAAGGATGCTAGATTAGGTTGGGTACACCCTAGATGTAACACCAGTTCATTACAACACAGACACATTCACCTGTACATACACACACTCTGGTTAAATTAAAGACACCTGTCTTTAAACTGAAGGAGGAAATACATCTGAACTTGGGGTGATGTGCAAACATGGCACAAGCTAAGCATGGATCAAACTCAAGTCTGATCATACGTCCCAGGCACTGTGAGACACCCATGCTACCTGCTCTGCCAGTATGCCACCCCTGACTAGTTGAATAATTTCTGTATATATGTGCGATTGAGAGCCATATGTAAGTTCTGATGATATTAAATACAACTTTTCACACTGATACATGTAAGGTTTTTTGGTTTCTCATCACAATTTAATGTGGTGGTAAAGTGTACATGTATGTTTCTATAGCTAGTAATTTATATTAAAAAAAAACCCTATATTCAGCTACTTGTTATGCGTACAGCATAACATAGTTTATACCTTCCCCATGTAAATTTCAAAACACAACCAAAGCAATACAAACTTAAAAATAACAGGAACAGACCTTTTCACATAACAAGGTGGCCTTCTTTTGGAAGTCTTCCACTTCCTTATGTAAAATGTAACCTGACCATCAGTTTTTTAAAACCAGTTTTCTAAACCACTGCCACAGTACATTGTATGATTTACCCACTGAGTCTGATGATTAATACTTTTAACCATAACATAAGTGATTTTATGCATTTCTCAGAATAGGTGTTGCAATAAAAGTCTGTTGTTGTAATGGGTGTTCTGGTATGTGTGTTTGTGTGTTGCTTTATAAGAAGTCATGTTGTACAATTATGGCTTGCCACTCAGCAGCATAGATTTTCAAAAGTTAATTTTTCCAAAGAAAATCTTAGATCTGCTCTCTGCTGCTCCTCCTGTGAAATCTTCAGTGAAATATTAATTTTCAACTGATTTATGAAAATATTCAGCTGCATAACTGCATCAGATTCCATCAGTATATTTCAATGAAGATGTCTGTATTCCTGCTGGAATGAGTTGGAATTCTAAAACTAAAAAGGATCAGATGAAGGTGCTTTAATAAGATGAATGAGCTTTAATAACAAAATTAATGAAGTGCAGGTCATCCTTCATATAACAAAAGCTTGTTTTATGAGAGTAAAGCAAATATTTAAATTAATGATGCTGATTTTTTTTCTTTTTTTAATGAGAATTTTTTTTACCAGCAGATCTTCAGGAACAAATCACAATTCTTAAGCTTGTATTTCTGTTTTGTATTGTATTCACTTCAGTTAATGACAGGCAGAGAATGATATGCATTATTTTATTGTAGAGAACAATTAACTATCACAGACACTTAGTCTTGCTTATAGTTTATATTTAAGGTATACCCCATTATTACCACTTCAAGTTGTTTTCACTTATTTTGGTGACAGTAAAAAGGGAAAAACGCAGATATTCATGGCAACAATCAGTTATCTACTCAACAGGCTGAAATTTGTGTTGCAAATGTGACCCAGTCAATGAAAAGGAAACAGGCCATATGCTCAGGTGTTATTTCATCTGAAATGTAACACCTATATAACCTCGCAATTTTGGGTGAACTATGTACTTCAACTGAATTAGGTTACACCATTAGAAAAATGGTAATAGCGTGTTTTGCAGTTGACATGAGGGGGGTGTGGTGGCACAGCGGGTTTGACTGGGTCCTGCTCTCCGGTGGGTCTGTGCTTCAAGTCCTGCTTAGGGTGCCTTGCGATGGAGTGGCGTTTCCGTCCTGGGTGTGTTCCCTCCCCCTTCAGCATTGCGCCCCGTATTGCCGGGTTGGGCTCCGGTTCGCCACAACCCCACTTGCGTCAAGCAGTTTCAGACTGTGTGTGCGTGCGTGCTGCTGACATGTCTAGTTGTGTAAAAACACTTTTATTAATACTAGGCATACACAGACAAAACTTGTTTCTGTACAAAATGAGAAAGTAAATGCTGAATAGATATGCCTAGATGGCAATATGGACCTGTTTTTCTTTTGCATTCTATGTGAGAGGCCATCATGCATGCACAGGAAGTGTTCAGACGTTCTCCCTTTCAGCCGCCTTATCTGGGTACCAGGAATTACAGCCCACGTAATTTTGAGGGTCCAAAATCAAAAATTGGCACAAGAAAGATGAAAACAGAAGGCTGATCCACGATGCTATTCTGACTTAGGATTAGTGTTTCCACAATACAGCACCAGAAGCTACCTCTGGGATGGTGGTAAGCCACCTCACTGTTTTACAACCCGTGTAAAGCTCCAGAAATGGATTTTGTATTTGCTTCCAGAACAAACTAAACATTAGCATGCATGTTCAATCGTAAAGCATTTATTACTGGTAGCAATAATTTCTCTTATTATTTATTCAAGTATACACATGCAACAGTAATCCATTTGCCGTATGCTGTATAATGGCAGAACTGCTGATTATTTGAAATTGTGTTTATGTCCATTCCAGGCGAACTAGGCTGTAGTTGCAGCATTCCCCACATTCTGGGTAGGAAGGCTGTTCTTCAGGGCTGTATTCACAGGTTGGGTTTACAAGTAACAGAAGAAAGAAAGACTCTTTAATAGGGCTTCTCAAAAGATGAGCCTAACTTACTGTATGAGACGTTTTTACACTAAGACGGTCTTCATGTACAATGCACTGTTGCTGGCCTTGACCAGCAAAACCACAAACAAAAAAAGAAAAAAACAGGAAACAGAAAGAGCCGCAACAGGAAACATGGCGCTGGTCTTCTCTATCACTTTTTTTGTTGTTGTGTGCAAAAAACAATTGCTGATCAATGTAAAAACTAGCTCACAAACAGCAGTCCAGCATGTTCTTTAAGGGTATTTATTTTAAAATTATCCTTGTCCCAAACTGTGCTGATAAAATTGTAATAGGACCTAGTAAAAGAAAAAAATAAGCACTATGTTAAACACAAACTAGTAGGAATGTTAGTGCTGTTTCTTCTTAAAGTGGCATGGCGGCACAGCGGATAATGCTGCTGTCTCATGGTGTGTGGGTGGTGTGAGAGAACAGGGGTTCGACCCCTGCTTGGTTTGCGTGTTATCTGCACGGATTTCCTCCCACAGTCCCAAAACATGCTGCTTAGATGAATTAGTGACTCTAAAATCACCCCTTATAGGAGTGACAGGAGGAGAAAGTGTGTTTCACTAGTACAGGGAAAAATGACTCATAGTGATGTATCTAGTGTTGTAAGTTACCTTGAATGAATTGGGTGTGGGCTGAAAACACTGCATAATACTCATGGAGAAAAGAGTTTGCTAAATGAATGTTGAAGCATAATTACAACAATGATGTTTCTGAGAGGAATTTTCAGAGGGAATATACACCGCAAAAAAGGAAAAACAGATTTCAGGATGAAATGATATGTAATGTACAGAAAAAAGAAATAATAGAGCAGTGGGCAAGCATTGTAAATCCCCTTGTTTGTTTTTGCTGCATTTAACTGATTTCTTTTAATTTCCAAATGTTAGTGACACGGACATTACGTATTCCATACTGTTCAATTCACACAGTGAACAATTCTTAAAAACAGCTCAGTAACTTCATTGCAGATGCTATATAATAGAATGTGTAACAGTCTTAGAAAATTCAGTGATTCAGAAAATTAAGAATTATTTGCTGCGGCCATTCAGCCTTCCTCAGAGTTTAAGAGCCATAAACTGGTGCAGATGAATTACCTTTTATTTTGACCCTTTGACATAAATGCTGTTGGTTGTTTATAATTATTTTTGTGTTTTACAGAGCTGTGCGTAACATTAATAAGATTTGCCTGTCATTGTCAAAGTTAGCTACCACAAGCATAGCATGGTGTAATGTCCGCCATACCAGGCCTTCATGTCACATTACATCATATCCTCAAAGCTCAGCTAACGTAAGCTGTTCATGCTGGAAAACTGCATAAGAAAAACAAATCAATGGCAATGTAAATAAATCCAAACTTCCTTTAACTGGCTTTTTAATTTGGTCTTTGACGGCTTTTTCTTCTTCTTCTTGGAAAATAACCAGCCTATGATGTACTGACTTCCCCAAAACTATAGAACGATTTATGACAGAGCAAGAGAGGAGATCGGAATAATGGAGAAGAACTAGGTGAGATAGGCCTGGAATACATTGAAGTGAGGAAACGAACAAATGGGGAGTCTACCCAATAGCACGCTGGAATTTTTCTTCGCACCCTTCACTGGAGACACTGCTCCGAGTGCATCCTATCAACTTCTTGGCACTAACCATCTGTGCCAAGGAAGCCCTGTAAGTACATACTGGTCTGTGCCTCCTGTGTCTCCTGTGTCTCCATGGGCAACTTGCTTAAATTCTCTGCTTCCCATTGATCATGGCAACACCTGTGGTCTGGTTGGAGCCTGTGGGGCTGCAGGTGGAATGGAGTACATAGCACACTGCCTGAAGTGTGTTATTTAGCCCAGTGAAGCTTGCAGTCCACTGAGATTGCGGGTGCATCATGCACATCAGACAAAGAGCGCCTCTATGTTCCCCCCTTCTGAGTTTGTTGTGTTTCAAAGTAAAGATATAAGCACTGGGTAACTGACCATATCTACACTTGGGGAAAAAGGGGTAATAAGCAAAAGAAAAGATGAGGGGTCTAACTCAAGATGTTCCTGCCGATTTCTTTATAGTACGAGAGATATAAGAAAGTTGTATCTTTTCGAATCTATTTGTATTGAGGCAAGAGTATCCCACACCATACTGACAAATAGTTTCCTGTGGCCTTTTAAATGATCTTAGAGGCAACCTGACAATCAGAACCACGGCAAAAACTTCCATTCCTCTTTTGAGGCTTTCAGTCTCATTCTGTGGTCATTGTGATCAATGGCGTACACAATACAAAGCTGAGGTGGGAGGAAACCATACCACAGAAGTAAATCATTTTCAGTATCCTTCCGCATTACCTCCTGTGCCAGGTTATCTTGCCTACCTGTCATTTCCTAGACCATAAGTCATCTAAATGAGCTCCCTGGTGCCCTATTTGAGAAAAGAACAGGACAACACAATCTTGTCAGGATAAAATGTAGGAAATACCATTGCTTGCTATTTGGTGAGAAAATACAGGATAGGTTAGTATTTAAACAATCATATTCCACTAAGAGTATGAAACATAACATTTAAAAATATGACATTCCACAAAAAAAAAAAAAATTATTTTTCAAGTAACACCTGTCAAGACTGCCATGACTTTCAGAACAAAAGCTGACCCCCATAGAGAAGTTGTTTTTTCTGCATGTCCGATTATGGTAGGTTTCTGTTTGTCGCTTTCACAATGACACACATAGGCAGTGGACGGCCGGCTGCTGGGGATCCAAACCTCTCACTTCTTATTCCCGATTCCTCATTTTGTCCCGTTCAACTCACTGGTTGGGGGTGAAGTTTTACAGGAGCCTATTGACCATTCAGTATAGAATTTGTGTAAAGGGTGGTTTGAGGTTGGCAGGTGTTAGTCACATGATTTAGAGACACAAACGGAATGAACGGACCTAGGACCAGGAAAGGTCTATTTTAGGATGAAATGGCATTCTTCTCTCTTTCAATGAACCTGCCCTTACCTTTGTATGGCGTTGCAGTGCTCTATAGATTTCTAAATCTTTTGAAGACACAAAAACTTGACTGAAATTTTATGAAACTGAACAAAATTTAGTACAAAGTATAACCAATTGAATGAAATCATTTTTTGACTGATCTTGATTTTGAGTTTTTTCAATTTGATACCTGTAATCTCTAATACAAATGACGAATATATCTGCAAAAATTTTATAGTTGTGTCAAGACGTATTTTTTTGTTACAACAGTAAAAACAAAATAGATTTCATTGCATAAATGCACAGAGGCAAATTACACAGCCATAGCAAATACAAATTGTAGGAACTTTATCACTGATGACCTTGTCTGTTATTAATGCGTCTTGACCATTTTTTCCTGCCTCTGAAGCAATGTTTTTTTTTATTTTGTGGGACTTGATAAACGGTATAAAAGGTCACTTAATTATATGCATATGAGTTCCATATTTGAAAAACAACCAGTACCAGGCACTTTCATTTTGAAAGCATTACTAAATAAGGTGCTGATAAGGGAAATATATTCAAAGGTGAAAAGGCCTGATGTGGAAGTTTCTGGAAAACTGTATTTGATGTCAGTTGAAAAGAGGCTTCAGTCTTGAGCACCTTATAGTATTTGAACCATTTATACAGCTAGATATCTTCACTGAAGCAGTTCAGCATAATTATCCCATTTAGTGTTACTAAAGCAGTGCAGGGGAGTGGAATTGTGACCAGCAAGTTCCAGCCTACTCCCTTGTCTCTTTGTCATCTGACCTTTGGTGGATTGGGTAGTGTAACATCAAGAACTTGTAGGGCTTCCGTTTCTAGGAATTCAAGTAACCAATAGAGAAGAAAGAGTAATATCTACCTGGGCCTATAAATATATACCTATTTTTTATATTTTCCAACATGATGAAAAGCTGGATGTTTGCTGGAAAGGATTAAATCGTCATAAACAGCTCTCTTCAGTCATGCAGTAACACATGAGAAGCTCACATAGAGAAGAAGACAAGTAAGGTTAGAGTGTACATGGTAGCACATCCATTATGACTGTGAAAAGCCTAGGAAAGACTTTATTTATAGCATAATTTACGTAGTTGATTAGGTAAAATTTGATATCATGGCCATTAATGTTTGCTCTGGCTTTTTAAATGACCTCTTACTTTCTTTCACAAACAAAGGCATTCATGTATGTGTATATATATATATATATGTGTGTGTATATATATATATATATATATATATATATATATATATATCTATACACACACACAATCACCTTGCTGGGCCTGTAGACTCAAGGGTTTACCACATCAAAAGCCATGTGGTGTGAGTCAAGCTGTTTGTTGTCCAACAGTCTTGGTTGTCCTGGCTTCAGTGCAGGCCTTTATCTGCTGAAGCACACTTCCTGCTGCGATACAGTCACAGCAGGGAATAGCAACGGCGACAGGGACCACCAGAAGAACCGCTACTTTTTATTAGTTCACACTCACAGTCTTAATTCAGGCTGTTGTTCACCCTATGGGTTTATTTTCACCTTAATTTAGTGATTTACAATCCTGCCACAGGCTGCAGAATCTAAACATGCCCCATTTACTCAGAGAGTAGATAAAGGGCAGGGGCAGCTGGTAGCATAGTTGTCAGAGCGGCTGCTTTTGGACCCAAAGGTCATAGGTTCACATCCCACCTCTGGCCGTAGTACCCTTGAGCAAGATAGTAACCCTAAATTGCTCCAGTAAAATTGCACAGCTGTATAAATGTGTAAATAATTGTAGGTAGATTAACATTGTAAGATGCTTTGGAAAAAAGCATCAGCTAATTGAAGATATGCAAACAGGGCATGTTCTCCAGTACACAAGTCATTTGAGTTTTGCGTTGTAAGGCTGTTGCAATTTGACCTTAAAAAGTTATCTGGCCTAAAATAATCCAGTACATTGCCTCACACTACCTACTTACAAAAGTTGTTTTTCTTAGAACCCATGCAGTACTACTCAGGATTCAGTCTTTGCAGGGTGGGGGAGCTCAACTTTCTTGCTGAAAATAGACTACAGAAGAAAGGAAGCTCCCCTTACTCTGGAAGTTGTTTTGATTGGATGTCTCTGGGAGGGCCAGCACTTTTTGAAGCTAAGCGCTGAGAAATGTCTTAATGCCTATACATACTACCGTTTTATTTTTTCAGTATAATGACAGATCTGTTTGATGTATAGTACCAACAAAGCCTAAGTGGACAGGAGAGTAAAAACAAAACACCCCACAAGTATCCTACATCTCCAAAATGCTGCAGAAGAACTGGGAAGAAATGGAAACTCCTTTCCAGATTTTTTCAAACTTGTTAGCACTACTTTATGGAAAGAAAAATAAGACTGAAGTAAATGTACTCAGCTTGGACACGTACTGTGTTTGTGCCAGCCTCTCAGTTAAATACACACACAATGTTTACAAGCACTTGTCCCAAGTGGGGTCGCAGCAAACCGGAGCCTAACCCAGCAACACAGGGCCGGAGGGGGAGGGGACACATCCCGGATGGGATGCCAGTCCGCTGCAAGGAACCCCAAGCAGCACTCGAACCCCAGACCCACCATATAGCAGGCCCCGGCCAAACCCACCGTGCCCCACTCAGTTAAATAAATATATATTTAAAGTTGGGAAGTAAAAAACATAAGGGTCTTCTAAACTCAGCATTTCCATGTCTAAATTTCCATATCGGAAGAGTTGTGATCTTTATGGAATGAACAAACTTTGTGTCAGGGAGTAATGGCTTTTGCTCATCCTCTGCTCTTAACGGCTAGGATTACATATTAAACTGACAATGTCACTTTAGCAAGTATCTCAAATAAAAACAAACAACAATTCATTCATCCTTCAAAATCTGGCATCCAAAAAACATCAGTTTTGCACCCACTGACCTGTCTGTTAGAACTAAGCATCTTAAACTGTTCTTTTGTGATCAGAGTGAAATGTTGTTTATCTGGAAGAATTTCCGTGCAGTGATGTTTGTTATGTATTGTATGTATTTATGTTTGTATTATTAAAATTTCTGGCAACCAAAAAGAAAATGTCTTCTTGGGGTGTCAGAAAGATTCTCATCAACAAAATATACTGGCACCAGCATCCAGAGCACCAACAACTTAGCACTGGGACCTTTGTACGCAGCAAAATGGAAATTCACATGTGACGGAAAATTCCAATCAGAAATAACAAATACACTTTACATGCACATTTAAAAATTCCCTTAGAACAGTAAAATTTTATCAGATAAACAGACCCGAAAAGCGGTTGCATTTCACAGTTTCAAAAGCACCCTTTTTTGTTGAATAAAAAAAAAAAAATAAAGAAAAGATTTTTGATGTTCTAAGCATCTTTCGGTTGTTTGGGATATTTATTTAACAACAGCAAGTGTGGCTTTGATTGCTTTCGAAGAAGGTTAGGTGGTAAACATCACTATGGGTGGGAAAAACTGAAGCTTAGAATGACAAAGGTGGTACAAACAACAATAACAACAAAAGATTTAATCACTTCAGGAAGGAAGTCGTAACATGCAGTATAATTTCCCTGAAAAAACTGTTTTCTCCCAGAATCCATGTTTAAACCTATGTTGGTTATCAATTTCACAGTAATAAGAAAAAATATCCAGTAGATGAGATTTTCAGTAAATTTATAAAAATAATTAAACCCCTCTGTTTTTTTACTAACAATAAAAGCAAAAATACATAGAAATTAATTCTGGGTCATAGTGGTATAAAATACACAGTATACTGCAGAGGCTTATTATCAGGAAACTAGAAGAATGTAGTGATTATTGATTTAAAAATCATAAAATAAAATACATCTGTCCAACACAATAGCTTTTTTTCTGATCACTGAACAAGGTGACAAGAAATGTAAGCAATGTAGTACTTGTAAATCATACAAAGAAGGGTATTATTTTTAGACTAACATGCATGTATACCAAATCTGTGGAAATTTTGGCTGGATTTTGGCGTCCTGGTCAACTTCTGACATGTGATATGAACCCTGCAAAGGATACCTCACAATACCCACTGTCATGGACGTCCACATACACACACAGCACAGAGGAAAGCAAGGCTGGTCACATGCTTGCGACCAAGAAGACGGGCAAAGGGGGGGAATTTCCAGAAGTCTGCTACGCTCACAGCAGCAGTGCACAAAATCTAAAATATACTCTGGTAATTCTATTCTCTCAAACAGAAACCAACCCACTCACTGGTATATTGTGCAAGTTGATCATGTGAAAGAGATATTGAAAGAATATATCATAAGAGCAGAGCAGCAATGATATTAATGCAGGGGGGGCAACAGTCAGGTTTACACCAAGCCCTTTTTTCTCATAAAGAAGGCCTTGGTATTTTGTTATGCCATTTCTACAGCCCAAACAACAAATAGGCAAAGGTTAAACCAT